>NW_026652287.1:44111772-44178681 GCF_009828535.3 Hylobates moloch | reverse complement strand
GGGGTGGACAGGTGAGGGATAGACAGGTGAGTAGGGTACAGGTGAGGAGACTGGCTGGTCAGTGGGAGACAGCAGGACAAGTGAGGAGGAAGATGACTAGAGGAATATGTAAGGTAGGCAGGGGAGGAGACAGGTGAAGACAGATGACTGGCCAGCAGGTAAGAAAATAGGCAAAGGGGAAGACAGGTGGGGAGACAGGTGAGGGATGGCCAGGTGAGGGAATGAGTGAGGGGATGGGGTACAGGTGAGGAGATTGGCTGGTCCTTGGGGCAGATATGGGGGGTAACCAGTGAAGGGGATGGACAAGTGGGAGGCAGGTGGGGAGGACCAGGTGAGTCCCCTCCTCACATCCCCCCTCACCTGGACTCCAGAATTGCCCGGGGCTACCAGGGCTCACCGGACCTGCGGCTGACGTGGTTGCAGAACATGGCTGGGAAGCACGCAGAGCTGGGCAACCACGCTGAGGCCGCCCAGTGCATGGTGCATGCGGCCGCCCTCGTGGCTGAGTACCTCGCCCTGCTCGAGGACCACCGCCACCTGCCCGTGGGCTGCGTTTCCTTCCAGGTGAGTGGCCAGGGGTTGGCAGGCGGTGGACGGCACAAGTGCAGTGGGGACCAGGGTCTGACGCCACCTCTCCCGCCCCAGAACATCTCATCCAATGTGCTAGAGGAGTCCGCCATCTCCGATGACATCCTGTCGCCCGACGAGGAGGGCTTCTGCTCCGGGAAACACTTCACTGAGCTGGGGCTGGTAGGGTTGCTGGAACAGGCAGCCGGCTACTTCACCATGGTGAGGCCTTGGGGACTGGGTGCAGGAGAGGGGGCTCGGGCCAGGGAGGCGCCATCAGATCTGTTTCCTAGACCCTTCCAGCAGGGGATTTAGAAAGGAGAATTGGCTGGGCGCGGTGGCTCATGCCTGTAATCCCAGCACTTTGGGAGGCTGAGGCAGGCAGATCATGAGGCCAGGAGTCCAAGACCAGCCTGGCCAGCATGGTGAAACCCTGTCTCTACTAAAAATACAAAAATTAACCAGGCATGGTGGCGCACGGCTGTAATCCCAGCTACTCAGGAGGCTGAAGCAGGAGAATCGCTTGACCCAGGGAGGCAGAGGTTGCAGTGAACCAGGATTGCACCACTGCATTCCAGCCTGGGCGACAGAGCGAGACTCCGTCTCAAAAAAAAAAAAAAAAAAAGAAGGAGAATTGGGTTTCTCAGAGGCCCTATTATTTGCCTATGTCTCCATGAGACCCTTGATGCAGGCCTGATATAGCAAGCCTTCCATACATTAGAGATGTTTTCAATTTTCCGTTCTTTTCTTTTTTCCTTTCTTGTTTTTTTGTTTGTTTGTTTTTGACAGAGTCTTGCTCTTTTGCCCAGGCTGGTGTACAGTGGTGCGATTGTAGCTCACTGCAGCCTCAAACTCCTGAGCTCATGCAATCCTCCCCACCTCAGCCTCCCAAGTAGCTGGGAACACAAGCATGTGCCACCATGCCTGGCCAATTTTTAAATTATTGTATATATTTTTTCTTTGTGCTATTTTTTGAGACAGGACCTCCATTCTGTCACCTAGGCTGGAGTGCAGTGGCGTGATCATGGCTCACTACAACCTTGGCCTCCAGGGCTCAGGTGATTCTCCCACCCTGGGCTCCTGAGTAGCTGGGACTACAGGCACACATCACCATACCCGGCTAATTTTTTGTATTTTTTTGTAGAGACGGGGTTTTGCCATGTTTCCCAGGCTGGTCTTGAACTGCTGAGCTCAAGTGATCTGCCCACTTCAACCTCCCAAAGTCATGGGATTACAGGCTTTGTGCCACTACACCCTGCCAATTTTTAATTTTTTTATAGAGAGGGAGTCTTACTATGTTGCCCAGGCTGGTCTCAAACTCCTGGCCTCACTCAATCCTCCCACCCAAGCCTCCCAAGTAGCTGGGACGCCCAGCAATGCTTGAAACTTTCTATACTAAAATAAAAATGGGTCAGGTGCAGTGGCTCATGCCTGTAATCCCAGCACTTTGGGAGGCTGAGGCAGGAGGATCACTTGAGGCCAGGAGTTCATGACCAGCCTGGGCAACATGGCAAAACCCTGTCTCTACAAAAAAATACAAGAAATTAGCTGGGTGTGGTGGCATGCACCTGTAGTCCCAGCTACTCAGGAAGCTTGAAGCGGGAGGATCACTGGAGCCCAGGAGGTTGGGGCTACAATGAGTTATAATCGTGCCACTGTACTCCAACCTGCGTGACAGAGTGAAACCTTGTCTCAAAAAATAAATAAAATAAAGATTTGGGATATTCGCATGCATCTTCAAGTTGGAGAAGCTCCAGCTTAAAGCAAATCCCAGGCTGGGCACAATGGCTGACTCCTGTAATCCCAGCACTTTAGAAGTCCGAGGCGGGTGGATCACCTGAGGTCAGGAGTTCGAGACCAGCCTGGCCAACATGGTGAAACCCCGTGTCTGCTAAAAATAGAAAAATTAGCCAGGCGTGGTGGCAGGTGTCTGTAATCCCAGCTACTCGGGAAGCTGAAGCATGAGACTCGGGAGGCAGAGGTTGCAGTGAGCTGAGATCATGCCACTGCACTCCAGCCTGACGGACAGAGCAAGACTCTGTCTCCAAAAAAAAAAAGCAAATCCCAGCTATTTTCCCACAACTCCCACAAGTACCCCCTGTGCAACCCTTCCTGCTAAAGACCCTTTTATAAAACTTTCATCCTGCATGGCCAAGTTAATGGTCATCCTTTATTTCATTGCACTCTATATTTAGATGTCCTGGATCATCTCTGATGTATCTTTTTTGGGGTGACTTGGTTTGAATCGGGATCCATTAAGGGCCCACAATGGCTGTGGCTGATCTGTATCCTAAGTCTCTTTTTCTTTCTTTCTTTTTTTTTTTGAGACAGGGTCTTACTCTCTCACCCAGGCTGGAATGCAACCTGGCTCACTGCAGCCTCAATGTCCTGGGCTCAGGTGATCCTCCCACCTCAGCCTCCTGAATAGCTGGGACTAAAAGTGCACACCACCACACCCAGCTAATTTTTTTTCTTTGTTAATTTTTTTTTTAATTTTTTTTAAGAGATGGGGTCTTGCTATGTTGTCCAGGCTGGGCTTGAACTCCTGGACTCATGCAACCCTCTCGCCTCGGCCTCCCAAAATGCTGGGATTACAGGCATGAGCCAGCATGCCTGGCAACTGATTTTCCACTGTGGAAAAGGGGTTTTCTTCTCTAGTTTGCTTGTTTGTATGAGGGCAGTTGGTGGTTTCTACATTTAACTTGCAAGAGCCCTGGGGCCTTTGCTCCGTGTTTTTCCTGGTTTTTGTGGGGCTGGCTGTGTCCATGTGATGTCATTTTACCTGTTTCTCAGTTCCTCACATTTTGGGGAACTGGCAGTTACATCTGAGAGCTCAGTGAGATTCAAGGTCACACTTAAAGTCAGGAGTTCCAGTGAAATTTCTTCTGTGCTGCTGGCCCTTTAGTGACATTATTTTCATTGTCACTTTGCTGGATTCTTGGAGACGAAGGCCTCAGAGGAAGGGCCAGGTGCGGTGGCTCACGCTTGTGATCCCAGCACTTTGGGAGGCCGGGGCAGGCAGCTCACTTGAGGTCGGGAGTTCAAGACCAGCTCGGGCAACATAGAGAAACCCCACCTCTACCAAAAAAAAAAAAAAAAATTAGCTGGGCATGGGCGCAGTGGCTCACGCCTGTAATCCCAGCACATTGGGAGGCCGAGGCAGGCGGATCACGAGGTCAGGAGTTTGAGACCAGCCTGGCCAACATAGTGAAACCCCGTCTCTACTAAAAATACAAATATGGCTGGGTGCGATGGCTCACGCCTGTATATCCCAGCACTTTGGGAGGTCGAGGTGGGCAGATCACAAGGTCAGGAGTTGGAGAACAGCCTGGCCAATATGGTGAAACCCTGTCTCTACTAAAAATACAAAAAAATTAGCTGGGCGTGGTGGCACATGCTTGTAATCCCAGCTGTTAAGTAGGATGAGGCAGGAGAATTGCTTGAACCCAGGAGGCAGAGGTTGCAGTGAGCCGAGGTCATACCACTGGACTCCAGCCATCTCAAAAGAAACAACAACAACAACAACAACAAAACATACACAGGTGGGGGTGGGGGTTAGGGGAGGGATAGCATTAGAAGAAATATCTAATGTAGGTGACAGGTTGATGGGTGCAGCAAACCACCATGGCACGTGTATACCTATGTAACAAAACTGCACGTTCTGCGCATGTACCCCAAAGTATTAAAAAAAAAGATTACGAAAAAAACCATACACACGCAAAAGCCTCAGGGGAAGAAACCAGGGGGTGGACACAGGCCTTCTGACAGTCAGCAAACCTCACAGGGTGCCTGTTTTGAGCCAGGCTTGATGCCAGCACCCGCTGGGGGTGAGGGGCATATTACCACATGCTAGGAGGCAGTTGGGCATGGAGGTCATGGGCACAGGGCCAGATGGGCAGGTGTTTGGGTCTTGGCCCTGGGGAATGCCTCTGTATCTCTGAGACTCACTTTCCTCTTTGAGGAATAGGAAAAAAAAACTGCTTCTCCCATCAATGAGGGAACACAGATGGGTGAAGTGCAGATGTACATTGTACCTGTGCCATAGAATATTCTTGCTAAAAGTGGTGAAGGGCTGGGAGAGTGGTGGCTCACACCTGTAATCCCAGCTAATCGAGAGGCCAAGGCAGGAGGATCACTTGAGCCCAGGAGTTCAAGACCAACTAGGGCAATATAGTGAGATCCTGACTCTACAAAAACTAAAATAAAATTAGCTGGGCATGGTGGCATGTACCTGTAGTTCCAGCTACATGGGAGGCTAGGGTGGGAGGATCTCCTGAGCCCAAGAGTTGGAGGCTGCAGTGAGCTATGATTGTACCACTACACTCCAGCCCGGGTGATGGAGTGAGACCCTATATCAAAAAAACAAAAAAGATAAGTAGCAGTGAAGACCATGGAGCCCTCTGTGGGAGCTGAGTGGAAAGGCTCAGGGCGGGCTTCCTGGAGGAGGTGATGGAGGGTGGGTAGAAGCACAGAGGATCACAAGGGAGATGGGTAGACAGGAGCACAGTGGAGAGGGGAAGATAGTTTGGGGAATCCTGACCCCACCTCACCCTCAGGGCGGGCTCTACGAGGCGGTGAATGAGGTCTACAAGAACCTCATCCCCATCCTGGAAGCCCACCGTGACTACAAGAAGCTGGCCGCAGTGCACGGCAAACTGCAGGAGGCCTTCACCAAGATCATGCACCAGGTGGGCCCAGGACCCCCTCCCCAGACCCCACCCTCAGCCCCACTCCTCATCCTCAGGGATCTGCTGACCTTGACCCTTCTCTTCCCCACAGAGTTCCGGCTGGGAGGTGAGTCAGCCTTGGCAGACAGCCACCTGCCTCTGGGACCCCCGTGATGACTGGCCAGCAGCCATCAGTGAACACCAGGGGGCGCCGGAGGAGCATGGCCACTGGCTGTTGGGGCTGGGGCTGTGACCACAAGGCACCCACCCCATTACTTCCCTCCCTTCCCCAAAAAGCCCCCCCCCCCCACCCCCGCCCCAGATCTCGAGGGCAGCTTGTGACTCACCCAGCTGGGAGCTCTCCAGAGACACCCCTCCCTCTGCCAGCGCCAGCTTGGTCACTGCAGGGGGGTGGCGGGGTGGCTCTGACTCCCTCATGGTCTCTTGGTCTCTTTCTCATCTCTCCCCAGTCTATCACATGGCTCTCCCTATCTTGGTATCTCACTGTCTCTTAGTCTCTGTCTCTCCCTGCGTCCGCAGCTTCCAGCCTCCCCCAGGCTCTCTGCTCCTCATTTCTGGTTAATATGTCCCCCTGCTCCAGCCCCCCCCAATCCCGCTTCTTCCCTGCTTAGGTCTATTTTTAGGCATCTCCTAGTTTGGGGAGAATGTTCTGGCCAAAGATGGCAGAAACCCAGAGCCCAGGCAGGCAGGCTGGGTGGGAGCTGGGTGGGGAGGGCAGGTCCTCTTCGCCCCCGCCCCCCTCCTGTCTCTGATCTCTCCCCCCACGGAATGATTCTCACTGGGCAGTGTTAACCAGGACCCTGGGGGTTGAGGGAACTCTGACCTCTGACCTCTCCCATGACATTGTCTCTCTGTCCCCCACACCTCTGGCCCCACCATGTCTGCCCCATCCTCCCCGGATCGGCCTTGGTAAGTGAACATCCAGCCATTCCACTTCCTTTCCAGTCATGGGGTGGTGTTTTTAGAGTGGTAGGGAAGGGGTTCCTTCTTCCAAACTTAGGGCTGGGGACAGAAGCAGGGGAATGCCATGGAACAAGGGAACCAGAGCCTCTGTCCTAGAGTGAGAGACAGCCATCCCTTCCCTCAGCCATCCAAGCATTTATTGGGCACCTACTGTATACCCATTCTTGTGGGCATCGGGGCACAGGAAGGAGAATGCCCTAGAACAAAGGAGTCAGAGCCTCCGTTCTAGAGTGAGAGACAGTCATCCCTCTCCTCAGCCATCTAAGCATTTATTGGGTACCTGCTGTATACCCTGTCCCATGGGCATTAGGGACACACCTGTGAACAATACAGCCCCAGTCCTAACTTCATATTGCAATCCATGCCCCGATGTTCTCAGGGCCCCCTGCCTGTGCCCATGCATTGATGTTCTCGGGGTCCTCACACTCCCATCCTGATACTCAAGACACCTATCTCTGGGGCAGGGAGACCTCCAGCAGGGGCCTCCCGGATAACCACACCCTTTCTCACAGCTCCAGCGCGTGTTCGGGACGTATTTCCGCGTGGGCTTCTACGGCGCCCGCTTCGGCGACCTGGATGAGCAGGAGTTTGTGTACAAGGAGCCATCGATCACGAAGCTGGCAGAGATCTCACACCGGCTGGAGGCACGTCCTTGTGGTGGGGGTGGAACGGGGCATGGGGCTGCCTTGGGGCTGGAGTAGGGGCTGTCCCTGGGTGGCCCCGAGTCAGCCCTGTGTCTCCAGGAGTTCTACACGGAGAGATTTGGTGACGACGTCGTTGAGATTATCAAAGACTCTAACCCTGTGGACAAGTCCAAGCTTGACTCACAGAAGGTAGGTCCCCCAACCATTTCCCCAAAATCTTAGATTCACAGAGACTCCAAGTGCTGTTTCCTGGGGACCCTCAAATCCTCTTTTTCTGCGAAACCCCAAATCATATTTCACTGAGGGACCCCAAAACCTATTCCTCAGGGGATTCCCAAACATCCAGACAGGAAGACTTGGAAATGACAAAGTCCCCAGATCCAGGGATGCCCAGATCCCCTCTTTCCAGGAACAGGGCCTGGGCTGTGCGTGCTGGGGCTGTGGGACCCTCACACCTGACCCTGCGTCCAGGCCTACATCCAGATCACGTATGTGGAACCGTACTTTGATACCTACGAGCTCAAGGACCGGGTGACCTACTTTGACCGCAACTATGGGCTTCGCACATTCCTGTTCTGCACGCCCTTCACACCGGATGGGCGCGCACACGGGGAGCTGCCCGAGCAACACAAGCGTAAGACGCTGCTCAGCACCGACCACGCCTTCCCCTACATCAAGACTCGCATCCGTGTGTGCCACCGGGAGGAGGTGGGTGGGGATCCTGGGCCTGGGGGGGGATGGGGAGGTGAGGGGACATCAGACCCTGGGAGGGGAAGGGAGGGAAGACACAGGGACCCAGACCCAAGGTGGCCCACGCATCTCAGACCCAGAGAGGGGTGGCACAGGGACCCTAGACCAGATCCCCAGGGAGGGGCAGGGAGGAGACCAGACCCAGGGAGGCCCAGGGATTCCAGACCCAGAAAGAGGAGGCAGAGGGAACCCAGATCTAGGAAAGCCCAGGGAGGAGAGGTGTGGCCCAGGAAGAGGCCCAGGTACCCCCGAACTGGGCTGAGAAGATATGGAGACCCTGCCTTCCAATCTCTAAACTGAAACCTCTACCTCCAGACCCAGGAGGACCCAGGGATTCTAGACTCACAGAGGGGAGGCACAGGGACTCCGAATCTAAGAAGGCCCAGGGAGGAGAAGCCCAGGGATTCCAGACCCAGAGAGGAGAGGTGTGGACACGCTAGACCCAGAAATTGGCTCTTGTACCCCAGAACCAGGTTGGGGACCCCAAACTCCAACTTCCAGTCCAAACCTCTACCTCCAGACCCAAGGAAGTCTGGAGACCGCAGATGTAAAGCCCCTGGACCCCAGGGCACCAGACCCAGCAGACCCAAGGCTGGACCCCCCCAGAGTCAGACCCAGGAAGGCCCCCAGATTCTGTTCATTGCCTGGGTTCTTGGACCCCTCTCACTCCCAGCGGGGTCTGAGCTGCCCCTGACTGGCTTTGATCAGGACCTTCTCAGGCCCCAGCGAGTGCACACCCCTCCCTTCACCCCACAGACGGTGCTGACGCCGGTGGAGGTGGCCATCGAGGACATGCAGAAGAAGACACGGGAGCTGGCCTTTGCCACTGAGCAGGACCCACCAGATGCTAAGATGCTACAGATGGTGCTTCAGGGCTCTGTAGGGCCCACTGTGAACCAGGCACGGCTAGTGGAAGGGGGATGCAGGCTGCACGGGGGACTCCAGGTGCCATGCAGGCTGGCTCACCAGTCCCTCTCACCCCACAGGGTCCCCTGGAGGTGGCCCAGGTGTTTTTAGCAGAGATCCCGGAAGACCCCAAGCTCTTCCGGCATCACAACAAATTGCGGCTCTGCTTCAAGGACTTCTGCAAGAAGTAGGCGCAAAACCCCCCAGGAGGGGTCTCGTGCCTGCCTAACCTGCAAAGGCCTGCTCTCTGCCCATCTGATCTCTGCATGGCTCCCCCATCTGCCCGATTCCCATTAAGTCCACTTTCCCAACCTGACCTCCTATTGCGGGTCTTTCTGCAGGCCTGGTCCCGCCTTATGGATGCCCCCACCCCTAGTCTTGCTTTCAGTCCCGCGTGCGAGTCTCTGAGCATCTCCCACCCTCTGGCCCTCAGATGTGAGGATGCACTGCGGAAAAATAAGACCCTGATTGGGCCGGACCAGAAGGAGTACCACCGCGAGCTGGAGCGCAACTACTGCCGCCTGCGGGAGGCTCTGCAGCCTCTGCTTACCCAGCGCCTGCCCCAGCTGCTGGCACCCACCCCACCCGGCCTCAGGTGCCTGACCTGGTGCCCCCATCCTAGAGACTAGAGAGGGGATGCAGAGGCAGACCAGGACACATACAGGATGGGGGCTGTTGTACACGTACACAGCAACATGTTTGCTGGTAGCTTGGACTTTGTTTTGTTTCTGTTTTTGTTTTGTTTTTTCTTTGAGAGAGTCTCCCTCTCGCCCAGGCTGGAGTGCAGTGGCACAATCTCGGCTCACTACAACCTCCGCCTCCCAGATTCAAGCGAGTCTCCTGCCTCAGCCTCCTGCGTAACTGGGATTACAGGCATCTGCCACCACACCTGCCTAATGTTTTGTATTTTTAGTAGAGACAGGGTTTCACCATGTTGGCCAGGCTGGTCTCGAACTCCTGACCTCAGGTGATCCACCCGCTTTGCCCTCCTAAAGTGCTGGGATTACAGCATGAGCCACTACCACGCCCGGCTGGGTGGCTTCAACTTTGCATAAGCATCTGAATATATCATCCAGATGTACAAAGGCAGGGCAGGCTCTGAGCAGTCATTTCCCAGATACATGAATTCATCTTTCTGAACCTCAGTTTCTACATCTGTAAAACGTGGATGATTTATACCTTCCGTGGTGGACTGCAAGAGAATCGGAGAATCCCACAGCCAGATCAGGGACAGGAGAGACCCCAGAACGATCCTTGGAGGAAGACGAGGAGAGGGAGGAAGAGGATGTGGGCTGGGAGGTCTGTGGAGTTGGGGGCCCCACAGCCATGCTGACCCACCCTCATTCTTTTTCCAGGAACTCCTTGAACAGAGCAAGTTTCCGAAAGGCAGACCTCTGAGCCCACAAGGACCAAACCTGTGCCTAGAGGAACCAGCACCCAGGCCTCAGCTGTCTGTGCTGCTAGGGGAGTCTCCCTTGGTGCCCACTGGGCCGTGGGGTGACCACACTGTACTCGGGGCTGGGCCCTCTGCCCCTGTGTCCCCATCTGTATGCACTGATGCTTCCTCCCTTTTTTAATTTAAAATGGTTTTTATAAGCAACCTGTGCCATGTGGTGCGGTCACTAGGGGCTAGGTCACATACTCATCACATGCTCATAGTCCACTGCCCCATGTCCACACATCCCTGCATCATCAGTGGAGACACCAAGAACATACTGGGTGCCAGAGACATCGTGGTGACAACAGACACAAATTCCTGCCCTTGTGGAGCTGAAGTTCTAGTAGGGAAGGCAACACACAAATAATGTCACATGCCTACCTGGAATAACAATACCTGGTTTTTGTTTGTTTAACAGACAGGCCCTCACTCAGTCCCCCAGGCTGGAATGCAGTGTCACAATCATAGCTCACTGCAGCCTCAAACTCCAGGGCTTAGGCCTCCTGAGCAGCAGGGATTATAGGCACATGCCACTGTGCCTGGCTTTTTTCTTTTTTTTTTTAGACGGAGTTTCGCTCCGTCACCCAGGCTGCAGTGCAGTGGCGCAATCTCGGCTCACGGCAACCTCCACCTCCCAGATTCAAGTTATTCTCGTACCTCAGCCTCCCGAGTAGCTGGGATTACAGATGTGTACCACCATGCCCGGATAGTTTTTGTATTTTTAGTAGAGACGGGGTTTCACCATGTTGGCCAGGCTGGTCTTGAACTCCTGACCTCAGGTGATCCACCCGCCTTGGACTCCCAAAGTGCTGGGATTACAGGCATGAGCCATTTCTCGGCCCCAGGTGGTTTTTTGTAGAGATGGGGTCTTGCCATATTGCCAAAGCTGGTCTCCAACTCCTTGGCTCAAATAATCCGCCCACCTTGGCCTCCCAAAGTGCTGGGATTACAGGCATGAGCCACTGCACCTGGCCTAATTTTTTTTCACTTAAAACTTTTTTTTGTATAGACGGTCTTGCTATGTTGCCCAGGCTGGTCTCGAACTCCTGAGCTCAAGCAGTCCTCCTGCTTTGGCCTCCCTAAGCACTGAGATTACAGGTGTGAGCCACCTCGCCGGCTTAATAATATTTATTAGGCCCTTGCTGAGTGGCTGGCTGTGTACTAAAGGGCTCCCAGAAAGATCTCTGCAAAAGTAGGCCACTCCATTTATGAGAGTTTTTAATCCGAAGGACCTCCTTCCTGATGGTTAGGCCCCTTCCTAATGGTTAGTGAATCTTCTCAACGCTCCTATCAGGTAGCTAACATGATCATCTCCATTTTACAGATGGGTAAACTGAGGCACAGAGCAGCAAAAGTTTGGTGGGTCTGGGATGGGAGTCCAGGTCTGGCTGGCTCCGGCGCCCAGGACTGTGCAGGCTCCCCTCTCGCGCGGCGGTCACGCCACCCTGTGCCAGGCCTGCGCCGGGCCGCTTCCAGCCCTAGGCCGCCTAGGGGAGGGGTGACCTCCCGCTGTCGCGCCCGCCCCGCGCGCCCTCCCCGAGCTGGGCCCCGGCCAGCTCCGCCCCCTCCCGCCGCCAAGCCGTTCCGCCCCCCGCAGCGGTCCAGGGACAGCGGGCGGTGGGGGGAGGCCGGCAGTGGGAGGACCCTGCCTCGGGGACTTAGGGAGGAAGGAAGGACGAGGCCGGACATACTGGCGCGCACACACACCTGCTGTCCAGGTGAGATCCAGTCTCCAACCAGCGTCTCTGCATCCCCACCCCCCACTGCGGCCGGGGCGCCCGGGCGGCTGGAGGGGGCGGGGCCTGCTTGGGGGGCGGGGCCAGCAGGAGGGGGCGTGGTGCAGGCGGAGCCACCTCCGAGGGCCGGGCACCCAGGCGGCGGCGCGCGCGAGGACGCTCGGGCGGCGGGACGCAGCGAAGGCAGCGGCCGGAGCGCGCAAGGCGAGTGGGACCCGGGGCTGGGTAGGGGTTCAAGTCCGGTTCGGGGATCGAGTGCGCACCCTCCCATACCTACTACCCTACCCCCCGCCTCCAACTCTGGGACACGACCTCGCTGGTCTCAACGAGCCGCTGCCTCCAACTCCACCTTCTGTGCCCAAACTTTCCAGACTTGGAGTGTCTCTGTCCCCGCGTCCCTGCCCCCTCCTCGTCTTTGACCCCATACCCCCATCGATTCCTCCCAGTACCCCCATCGATTCCTAGTGCCCTGCCCGTTTCTCCTGTCCTGGCTCCCCTCTGCCCCCTCTCCCCTGTCTCTGTCCCACTTTCTCTCTCTGTCCCCCCCGCCCGGCTCTGCCCCCTCCCCGCACTGTCCCCCCTCACCCTCCTCCGCGGCCATGCCCCAGGCGGCGGGAAGGCGGCCGGGCGTCCGGCCGGGCTGGGCCTGGCCTTGGCGGCTGGGCCGGCGTGGGGAGCGGCAGCTGTTTGCCATTAGCCGGGGATCCCACAGGCCCCGCCCCCTCTCTGCACGGGGCGGGGTCCTTCTCGCCCCCGCCCCCCCCGCGCCGAGTTTGGGGCGGGAAGACCCCCCCCTCGCCGACCTCCGCGATGTGTAGGCCGGTCTTGGGTGGTGGGTTGGTGAGACCCGCGCCCCTTCCCTGAGCCCCCTACCTGTCCCCTCTTATAGGCTCCAGTCTCTCCATCTCTGTCTTATCCTGTCACTCCTTCCCCACTCCCCAGGGGTCCCGTAGCGAGAGAAGGGTCTCAGCCACAGACATCCATCTCCCCCAGCACACCCCCTCGTCTCCTTTCTCTCCCCCTTACTGGGGACGTGCTGGTCCTCATCGAGGGCGGTGAGATGACTGAGGACCCTCAGACCTCAGTCTCCATATCTGGGAAACGGGCAGAGATATCTGATGTGGAGTCTGAGGGTGGTGGCTTGGTGGGCAGTTGGGGGGATCCACCAGGCTTAGGTTCACGTTCGGGCCCAGCTACTTCCCCGTGGCCCCAGTGGCCCTGAGGCAAGCCACTGTACCTTTCTGTGCCCTCTGCATCCCCTGTCTGTGAAACGGGGTGATAAGTGCCCATCTCATGGAATTGTCGTGACAATTAAAAGAGTTGATGTTAGGCTGGGTGCAGTGGCTCATGCCTGTAATCCCAGCACTTTGGGAGGCCAAGGCAGGCGGATCACCTGAGGTCAGGAGTTCGAGACCAGCCTGACCAACATGGAGAAGCATCATCTCTACTAAAAATACAAAATTAGCCAGGTGTGGTGGCAGGTGCTTGTAATCCCAGCTACTCGGGAGGCTGAGGCAGGAGAATCGCTTGAACCTGGGAGGCGGAGGTTGCCGTGAGCGGAGATCACGCCATTGCACTCCAGCCTGGGCAACAAGAGCAAAACTCCGTCTGAGAAAAAAAAAAAAAAGACAGAGTTGATGTTATTATTACTGTTACTATACTGTTTGCCCAGCAGCACCCTCACTTCCCCCACCCCCCCCCCCCCCCCCCCCCTCGGCTATTCCAATCCTTCTCCAATCCCGCTTGCTCCCTGCTTCTCCATCTCTCTTTGGTGGCCAGAAAATATTTTCAGTCAACTTTCTGTTGCTCAGGGGTGAGCCTCCAGGCAAATGGAAAACGGAATTTCCTGCAATTGGTAACCGTGTGTTCCAGGTGTTGAAAGACAGAGAAGTGAAGACAGACGTGGAAAGACAGGGAGAGAGACACGGAGAGAGACGCAGAGAGACAGAGAGGTGGAGAGACACAGAGAGACTTGGAGAGAGACAAAGCAAGACGGGACGGGAGAGCAAGGACAAGCTCAGGTGCCCCTGGAGCCCCAGCCCTGCCTTCATGCCCAGCAGGTGCCCTACCCGGCCCATCCTCCCAAGGTACCTGCTGGCCACAGCACTCAAAGGCCAGAAAGGATTCACTCTGATGGTGGGATGGGCTGGGGCCTCTGCAGCATGATGGCTGGAGGTCAGATAATAGAAAGGACCAGCCAAGTTCAGACGGGTTATACTGGGGACAAAAGAGCCCTGGCCAGCCTCCAGGGCTGAGGGGGGTTTAGTGAGAGACTCTGATTGTCCCTCCCTTTTGCAGTCTCCAGGCGCCCCCTCTTACTTCCTCCCCTCCACCCCCAGGACTTCCTGGGCCTCCACCCGGCCCTCTATCCCTACTGCGCCCCTGAGCCCGGACGCATCCTAGGCGGGCAGGAAGTTCTGTGTAGCCCGGCAGTGAAACTGTTTATTTTTAGAGAAAATTGTTTCCATAAAGGGGAAAGGCTTCACTCCTAGCTGCCTCCCCAACTTTCCCTACCCCTTCCCCCCGACCCAGTCCAGGCCTGACCCAGCTCTCAGCTTTGGGGTCACTGGGGGTTCCCTTCGCCATGCTTTGCCTCTCTTTGTCCCCCTGTGTCTCTGTCTCCTCAGATCCTTGCGGGAAGACGAGGTTCCCCTCTTCCCCAACCCCTTAGCGCCTCAACCCCCATCCCTCCCTGTGGCCAGCTCCAGGCCTGGGCTGAGGGGAGGGGGTGCAGGAAGGGTGGGGCCTGTTGGGCTTGGGGCCCCCCAGCCCCAGGGCTATGTGGAAGCCGGGCTGTGGGAACAGCTGGAGCCTGTCCAGGGGCTGGACAGATGTGCATGCAGGCAGTGAGGTTTGGTTTCTTTGTTCCAGACCTGCGGAGGGGGGGTCGGGGGGGGGCCCTTCCGCAGCCAGGCTGGGTGTGTGTCTATGAGTGGGTCCCAGACCTGGGTTGGGGGGCTGGGTGAGCCAGCTGTGGAGGGGGCTGGCCTCATCTCCGCCCTGTAGACTCCTAACTCCCGACACCATGGTTCCCTTTCCCCAGGTAAGCCTCAGCTGGTGCTGCAGGCAGTCTGACTCACAGTCCCGCAAGTGACTTCCAAGGAGCATCTGCAGACAAGAAGATGGCCCAGGTCCTGCACGTGCCTGCCCCCTTCCCAGGTCAGGGGACTCAGGGAAGAGGGCCCTGCCCTGGGGAGCTTCAGTTCTGGAGACCTGAGGGGGCCGGGGACCCTGCCCTGGGGACACAGCCCAACAATTAGAGGTCTATGGGAGGAGGCAAAGTCCTGCCCTGGGAGGGTCTGACGGGGGAGGCAGAGTCTTACCGGAAAAAGGGGGTAGTCTAAGCCGGGGGACAGGGCCCTGTCCTGGGTGATTTGAGAGGGGACATAGCCTAGCACCGGGAGTCTGAAGGGGAGGCACAGCCCTGCTCTGAGAGGGTCTGAGAGCAGACGCGGTTGAGTACCAGGTGGGCTCCCATCTCTTGGGCAAATAAACCCCAACTCTCCCCAGGCATCAGTCTTCACTCTGAGAATGGGGACAAGAGGATTCAAAGGTCCTGGTGTTTCTCCCATCCCCAGGGACCCCTGGCCCAGCCTCCCCGCCTGCCTTCCCTGCGAAGGACCCCGATCCACCCTACTCCGTGGAGACCCCCTATGGCTACCGCCTGGACCTGGACTTCCTCAAGTACGTGGACGACATCGAGAAGGGCCACACCCTGCGACGCGTGGCGGTGCAGCGCCGCCCCCGCCTGAGCTCACTGCCCCGTGGCCCTGGCTCCTGGTGGACGTCCACTGAGTCGCTGTGCTCCAATGCCAGTGGGGACAGCCGCCACTCAGCCTATTCCTACTGCGGCCGTGGCTTCTACCCACAGTATGGTGCTCTGGAGACCCGCGGTGGCTTCAATCCGCGGGTGGAGCGCACGCTGCTGGACGCCCGTCGCCGTCTCGAGGACCAGGCGTCCACACCCGCAGGCCTGGGCTCCCTGACCCCCAGTGCGGCCGGCTCGACAGCCTCCCTGGTGGGCGTGGGGTTGCCACCCCCGACACCACGGAGTTCGGGACTGTCCACACCGGTGGCTCCCAGTGCCGGGCACCTGGCCCACGTGCGGGAGCAGATGGCGGGTGCCCTGCGGAAGCTGCGGCAGCTGGAGGAGCAGGTGAAGCTGATCCCTGTGCTCCAGGTGAAGCTCTCGGTGCTCCAGGAGGAAAAGCGGCAGCTCACAGTACAACTTAAGAGCCAGAAGTTCCTAGGCCACCCCACAGCGGGCCGGGGTCGCAGCGAGCTCTGCCTGGACCTCCCTGATCCCCCAGAGGACCCAGTGGCACTTGAGACCCGGAGTGTGGGCACCTGGGTCCGAGAACGGGACTTGGGCATGCCTGATGGGGAGGCTGCCCTCGCCGCCAAGGTCGCTGTGCTGGAGACCCAGCTCAAGAAGGCGCTGCAGGAGTTGCAGGCAGCTCAGGCCCGGCAGGCTGACCCCCAGCCCCAGGCCTGGCCACCGCCGGATAGCCCAGTCCGAGTGGATACAGTCCGGGTGGTAGAAGGGCCACGGGAGGTGGAGGTGGTGGCCAGCACAGCCGCTGGCGCCCCTGCACAGCGGGCCCAGAGCCTGGAGCCTTATGGCACAGGGCTGAGGGCCCTGGCAATGCCTGGTGGGCCTGAGAGCCCACCTGTGTTCCGCAGCCAGGAGGTGGTGGAGACGATGTGTCCAGTGCCCGCTGTGGCTACCAGCAACGTCCATATGGTGAAGAAGATTAGCATCACAGAGCGCAGCTGCGATGGAACGGCAGGTAAGCGGTTGCAGGCCAGGGAGAATGGCTTGGCAGGGGGGCCCTCTTTCTTCCCATGGCTCATCCTGGACCCTCAGAATGCCAGGGTCCAGGCAGAGTGTGGTGGCACATGCCTGTAATCCCAGCACTTTGGGAGGCCGAGGCGGGCAGATCACTTGAGGTCAGGAGTTGGAGACCAGCCTGGCCAACATGGTGAAACCCATCTCTACTAAAAATACAAAAATTAGCCAGGCGTGGTGGCTCATGCCTGTAACCTCAGCTACTCAGGAGGCTGAGGCAGGAGAATGGCTTGAACCAGGGAAGCAGGAGGTTGCAGTGAGCCGAGATTACACCACTGCACTCCAGCCTGGGCAACAGAGGGAGACTCTGTCTCAAAAAAAAAAAAAAAAAAAAAAAAATGCCAAGGTCCACCCCAGCCCTGACCTTCCACCAGACACATCACTCCAACTCTTAAGAGTCTCTGTCTTATCATCCACAAAAGGGGGAGAATTGTGCAGCCAACCTCAGGGCTGTAGCAACCATGCAGAGAAATTAGGTGACTGCCACTTTGTCAGTACCCAGAAAGCGGGAGGTATTTGGGGGAAAGTTCCCCAAGGCTGTTGGTTTACCAGGCAGAAATCCTCCCTGTTTATTCAGTAAGTGGCAAGAATCAATCTCAGACCTGTTTAAGCAGTGAAAAGGAAATGTGTTATTATGTAACTGATGGCAGCTTCAGGCATGGCTGGATCCAGGTGCACAAATATCTTGTTGTTGTTGTTATTAAGAGATATAGTCTCACTCCATTGCCCAGGATGGAGTGCAGCTGATGCAATCATGGCTCACTGCAGCCTTGACCTCCTAGGCTCAAGCAATCCTCCCGCCTTAGCCTCCCAAGTAGCTGGGTCTACAGGCACGCACCACTGTGCCTCGTTAATTTTTTTTTTTTTTTTTTTGTAGAAACAAAGTCTTGTTATGTTGCCCAGGCTGGTCTCAAACTTCTGGGCTCAAGTGATGCTCCTGTCTTGGCCTCCCAGAGTGCTGGGATTACAAGCATGAGCCACCACGCTGGCCTCAGTGCTCAGATATCATCAGGAATCTAACTTGGTGCCTTTCTCTTCTTGTTTACCCTGGGAGCTTCTCTTTCAGGCAGGCAAGGGAAGGTGACCTCACTGCTCCAGGCATCTGTCTGTCCAGTTTAGTGGAGAGGGAGCTCCTTAATCCAAAGAGCACCAGTAAAAATCCCAGAGGGGGCCCTCATTGGCTGGCCTGGGTCATGCGCCCATTGCTGAGCCAATCACGGTGTCCCTGTCTGCCTAGCCATGGACGCCAGGGATAGGGGAGCGCCACCCAAGCCCTGTGGCCTTTGAGGGAGGAAGGGGGTGCTTCCCAGAGGAAGTACTGAGTCCTCATGCCAGGAAAGGGGATGCCGGCTGTGCAGAATGTCAGCTGCCGGGTTGTCCTGAGGTCCCTGGGAGAAGCCACCCAAATGATTCATAATGACAGCTGGGCCGGGCGCAGTGGCTCATGCCTGTAATCCCACACTTTGGAGGCCGAGGCAGGTGGATTGCTTGAGGCCAGGAGTTCAAGACCAGCCTGGCCAACACAGTGAAACCCTGTCTCTATTAAACATACAAAAATTAGCTGGGCGTGGTGGCACACGCCTGTAGTCCTAGCTAGGCTAAGGGAGGATAATTGCTTGAACCTATGAGGCGGAGGTTGCATTGAGCCGAGGTCATGCCACTGCACTCTAGCCTGGATGACAGTGAGACTCCATCTCAAAAAAAAAAAGAAAAAAGAAATAAATAAACCCAGGACAGCTTGAATCTGCAGCAGGACTCAAAGGTAGGGCCCAAGTTCTCATCCCAGCCTCAAATGTCAGGTGGCCAGAGCCCCTACTGACAGACCGGAGGGCACAGGCTGGAGGGCAGGGACCCAGCTGTGTTTTCTCGCCGGCCCGTGTTGTTCCTGGCCAGCTCTGGACACCACCCGCCTGTTCTGTGTCTATCCCAAACACCAGGCCCTGAGGTTCTGGCCCCCTGCCAGAGGCCCCGCCTGGCCCAGCCTCAGAATCTCTGAGAGGCAACCACCATTCCAGACGTGCCTCCCAGAGCAGCTGAGAGGCCTTCTGCCTGCAGGACAAACAGACATAGCGATGTCCACCTTCTTTGCATGCAAGCTGCTGCCCTGAAAGTTCTTCCTGGAGTCTCATTTTATTCTCTCTTGCTGCAGCCAGCCCCAATCTCTGCCTTGCTTGAGCCAAGCTGGAATGTTTTAATTCATTGCTATATCTTCCTTTTTTTTTTTTTTTTTGAGACAGAGTCTTGTTCTGTCGCCCAGGCTGGAGTGCAGTGATGCAATCTCGGCTCACTGCAACCCCCGCCTCCCGAGTTCAAGCGATTCTTCTGCCTCCGCCTCCCGAGTAGCTGGGATTACAGGCATGCACCACCATGACTGACTAATTTTTGTATTTTTAGTAGAGATGGGGTTTCACCATGTTGGTCAGGCTGGTCTCAAACTCCTGACCTCAGGTGATCCAACCTTCTCGGCCTTTGAGCAAGCGACGAAATCTCTCTATGCCTGTTTCCTCATTTGCAAATGGGGGGTCCTGATGTCACAGTATCACTGGAATAATGTGAGGCTTTAACATGTCAATTCAGCCGGGTGTAGTGGCTTATGTCTATAATCCTAGGGCTTTCGGGGGCCAAAGCAGGAGAATTGCTTGAGCCCAGGGGGTCGAGGCTACAATGAGTTGTGACCACGCCACTGTACTCCAGCCTGGGAAAGACCAATCTTGTGGGCAGGGGTAGGGGGGAGAGAATCACTTCATGTCAAGTGTTCATCACGGTACCAGGCATGTGTTGATACTTGGTGCCCAAGGTCAGCTCTTGGCTCTATAGCCTCTCAAAGGAGCAACTTTTTTTTTTTTTTTTTTTTTTTGAGATGGAGTCTTGCACTGCCACCTGGGCTGGTGTGCAATGGTGCTGTCTCAGCTCACTGCAACCTCCACCTCCTGGGTTCAAATGATTCTCCTTGCCTCCACCTCCCAAGTAGCTGGGATTACAGGCACCTACCACCACACCCAGCTAATTTTCTTGTACTTTTAGTAGAGACGGGGTTTCACTATGTTGGCCAGGCTGGTCTTGAACTCCTAACCTTGTGGTCTGCCCGCCTCAGCCTCCCAAAGTGCTGGGATTACAGGTGTGAGCCACGCACCTGCCCTCCAGGGAGCATCTTTGAATGAAGACATGAAAGGAAAGAAGTCACCAAAAGAGGTGGAAAAAACAATGTTCCAGAGAGGAGCACAGCAGAGACAAAGGCCCTGAGATAAGCAGAGGCTTGGGCTTATCAAGGGGTTGAACAAACTGGAATGAGCTACCGCACCCAGCCTAAATTTAAAAACAAAAACAAAAACTTATTATGGGCCGGGTGTGGTGGCTCACACCTATAATCCCAGAACTTTGGGAGGCCAAGGTGGGCAGATCACCTGAGGTCAGGAGCTCGAGACCAGCCTGGGCAACATGGCAAAACCCCATCCCTACTAAAAATACAAAAATTAGCCAGGTGTGGTGGCACACACCTGTAATCCCAGCTACCTGGGAAGCTGAGACAGGAGAATCGCTTGAACCGGGGAGGCAGAAATTGCAGTGAGCTGAGATCGCATCTCTACTCTCCAGCCTGGGCGACAGAGTGAGACTGAGACTCCATCTCAAAAAAAAAAAAAAATTATTTTGGCCTTCAGGAGTCCAAAACTGAGTTCATCTCATTCCTCAGCTCCTGACAACCATCCACGTTAGGCTGTACAGACCACTTCTCTTGTATTACTTATTATTTTTTCACCTTCAGCCTCCACCTTCAACCTTCAATGCTAAGGGTCAGTAAATATTTTCACTTTCACGGGTCATATAGTCTCTATTGCATTGATTCAACTCTGCCTCAGTTCTTTTTTCCTCCCCACTTTATTTTTATTCCTTTTATCCTTTTTATTGAGATGAGGCCTCACTATGTTGCCCAGGCTGGTTTCAAACTCAGGTACTGAAGTGTTCCTTCCACATCAGCCTCCTAAGTAGCTGGGATTACAGGCGTGTGCCACCATGCCCAGCTTTTTCTGATTTCATTGACGTATACTTAATATGCAAAAAAATGCACATATTTAATGTATACATTTTTGAGTTTGGTGCTTCAGGGCCTTCATTTTGCAGTTGCAAAAGCAGCCATAGACAATATGGAAATGAACGAACATGGCTGCATTCCAATAAATCTTTATTTGCAGACCCTGAAATTTCTATTTCACATACTTTTCGTGAGTCCCAAATTAAATCCTTCTTTCCCATCCATTTAAAAATGTAAAAACAGCACCCACAGGCTGAAGCTCACCACCCTCCGCTCTCCACCGTCAGTGCCACCCCCACCCCATCTAATACCATTCCTTACAAACCACCTTCCAGAAACTTATTTAGACATTTGAGTGTCCTTGAAAAATATGCCTTGTGCGTGTTTCATTTCCATAAATGGTGCTGTGCTTCAGAAAAACAAAGATCTCTTTCTATTTCTTATTTTTTCCTCTCCTTACACTATTTTCGAACTCTCCACACTGATGTTTGTAAATCTGGTTTGTCACTTTTTATTTTCTTTTTTTTCTTCCTTTTTTTTTTTTTTTGAGATGGAATCTCGCTCTGTTGCCCAGGGTGGAGTGCAGTGGTGTGATCTCGGCTCACTGTAACCTCTGTCTCCCGGGTTCGAGCAATTCTCCTGCCTCAGCCTCCCAAGTAGCTGGGATTATAGACGTGTGCCACCACGCCTGGCTAATTTTTGTATTTTTAGTAGAGACGGGGGTTTCACCACATTGGCCAGGCTGGTCTCGAACTCCTGACCTCATGATCTGTCCGCCTGGGCCTCCCAAAGTTCTGGGATTACAGGTGTGAGCCACCCCACCCACCTACCCTCTTCTCTAATCCCCTCACAGTAGGTATCTGGTTACTTCTAATTTCTGGCCACCGTGAACAATGCTGGAGTCATCTTCACACATCCCCTCCTGTGGGACTGCCCATTCCTAGAGGATTTGCAACTTCACTCCAAGTCCTGTCTGATCCTTTCCAAAAAAGGCTCTCCCTGTCCGCACTCCTAACACCATGCCCTGGTTCAAGGTGTCCATTTTCTCATATCCTCACCAACATATGGCTTTATCTGTCTTTCTAATTTTTCTTCGAGACAGAGTTTCACTCTTGTTGCCCAGGCTGGAGTGTAGTGGCGCGATCTTGGCTCACCGCAACCTCCACCTCCCGGGTTCAAGTGATTCTCCTGCCTCAGCTGGGATTACAGGCATGCGCCACCATGCCCAGCTAATTTTGTATTTTTAGTAGAGACGGGGTTTTACCATGTTGGTCAGGCTGGTCTCCAACTCCCAACCTCAGTTGATCTGCCCGCCTTGGCCTCCCAAAGTGCTGGAATTAACAGGCGTGAGCCACCGCGCCTGGCCTCTTCTTTCTTTTTCTTTTTCTTTTTTTTTTTTTTTTGAGACAGAGTCTTGCTCTGTTGCCCAGGCTGGAGTGCAGTGGCACGATCTTGGCTCACTGCAACCTCTGCCTCCCAGGTTCAAGCAATTCTTGTGCCTCAGCATGTCTAGTAGCTGGAATTACAGGCACCTGCCACCACGCCTGGCTGATTTTTGTATTTTTAGTAGAGACGAGGTTTCACCATGTTGGCCAGGCTGGTCTCAAACTCCTGTCCTTAGGTGATCCGCCCGCCTCGGCCTCCCAAAGTGCTGGGACTGCAGGCGTGAGCTGCCACTCCCGGCCCTGTCTAATTTTTTTTATCCATCTGATAGCTGCTACATAATGGTATCTCCTCATTGTTTTGTTTCGTTTTTGAGACAGGGTCTCATTGTGTCACCCAGGCTGGAGTGCAGTAGCACAGTCACAGTTCACTGCAGCCTCAATCTCTCGGGCTCAAGTGATCCCTCCACCTCAGCCTCCTGAGTAGCTAGGACTAAAGGCAAATGCCATCACATTCGGGTAATTTTTTGTAGAGATGAGGTCTTGCTCTGTTGCTCAGGTTGGTCTCGAACTCCAGGGCTGAAGTGATCCACCTCAGCCTCCCAAAGCCCTGGGATTATAAATGCGAGCCTCGGAATTCAGCCCTCCTTACTGTTTTCACTGGCATAGCTCTGATAGGCAGTGAGAGATACGGCTTCTCTGTGTATGCCTAATAAGGTTCCTCTGTAAGTCAATTACTTGTAGCCTTTCTCCATTTTTTCTCTGAGCAGTTTTTAGAAGTTCCTGGTATCTTCCAGAGTCAAAACTGGCAAACTACAGCCTGTGGGCCAGATGCAGCCTGAAACCTATTTTTCTACAACCCACAGCTAAGAATGATTTTTACGTTTTTTTTAAATGGTTGAACAACTTAAAAAGTATATTTTGGGCCAAGTACAGTGGCTCACACCTATAATCCTGGCACTTTGGGAGGCCGAAGCAGAAGGATCACTTGAGGCCAGGAGTTTGAGACCAGCCTGGGCAATATAGTGACACCCCATCTCTACCAAAAAATTAAAAATTTGTTTGGCATGGTGGCGTGCAGCTGTAGTCCCAGCTACTTGGGAGGCTGAGGCAGGAGGATTCCTTGAGCCCAGGAATTTTGTTGTTGTTGTTGTGGAGATGGGGTTCCACCATGTTGCCCGGGCTGGTCTCAAACTCCTGGGCTCAAGCGATCCACTCACCTCGGCCTCCCAAAGTGCTGGGATTACAGGCATGAGCCACCATGCCTGGCAAGCCCAGGATTTTGAGGCTGCAGCAAGCTATGATTGGACTTCAGCCTGGGCAACAGAAGTTGCCTGAAGTAGACTGGGCGCGGTGGCTCAACTGAGGTCAGGAGGTCGAGACCACCCTGGCCAACATGGTGAAACCCGTCTCTACAACAATACAAAAATTAGCCGAGCATGATGGCAGGTGCCTGTAATCTCAGCTACTCGGGAGGCTGAGACAGGAGAATCGCTTGACCTCGGGAGGTGGAGGTTGCTAGTGAGCTGAGATCGCGCCATTGCACTTCAGCCTGGGCAACAAGAACGAGACTTCGTCTCACAAAAAAAGAAAAAAAAGGGCCGGGCGCGGTGGCTCACGCTTTTAACCCTAGCACTTTGGGAGGCCGAGGCGGGCAGATCACGAGGTCAAGAGATCGAGACCACGGTGAAACCCCATCTCTACTAAAAATACAAAAAATTAGCTGGGCGTGGTGGCGGGCGCCTGTAGTCCCAGCTACTCGGAGAGGCTGAGGCAGGAGAATGGCATGAACCCGGGAGGCGGAGCTTGCAGTGAGCTGAGATCACACCACCGCACTCCAGCCTGGGCGACAGAGCGAGACTCCGTCTCAAAAAAAAAAAAAGAAGTTTCCTGAGGTCACTGCCTGCTTCTCTGTTGGGGCAGAATGGGATTTAGGTGCTGCTCTAGTTTATTTATTGATTTTTTCACATTAAAAAAAAAATAGACTCTTGCCCTGTCTCAAAAAAAATGTTTCTTGACATGAACAAGATTACGTGAAATTCAAACTTATTGGATACAGCCACGCGGAATCACTTACATACTGTCTGTGACTGGTTTTGTGTTAGAACTATGCCACAGTTGAGCAGTTGCAACCAAGTCCTTATGTCTGACATAACTAAAAATATTTGCTATCTAGCCCTTCCCAGAAAGTTTGTTGACCCTGTTCTAGAAGATTATCCCTTGCCAATTTTTGCCTGTGCCAATCTCCGACACTCCCCCACCGCACCCATGAAGATCTTAGAGGTCTTCATTTTTGTTTTTGTTTTTGTTTTTGAGATGGAGTTTTGCTCTGTCATCCAGGCTGGAGTGCAGTGACACGATCTCGGCTCACTGCAACCTCCGCCTCCCAGGTTCAAGCAATTCTCCTGCCTCATCTTCCCGAGTAGCTGGGATTACAGGTGCCTGCCACCATACTCTGCTAATTTTTGTATTATCAGTAGAGACTGGGTTTCACCATGTTGGCCAGGCTGATCTCGAACTCCTGACTCAAGTGATCCGCCCACCTTGGCCTCCCAAAGTGTTGGGATTACAGGCATGAGCCACCACACTTGGCCATAAGTCTTCGTTTTGAATATAGTTAAAACCATTATATTTTGCATATGTGGATCATGCTTGGAGGAATTTTTAAAAGAATCTTAACTGGGCACATTGACTCACATCTGTAATCTCAACACTTTGGTGGGAAAATTGCTTTGAGCCCAGGAGTTCCCGGCCAGCTTAGGCAACATAGTAAGACCCCCATCTCTACAGAAAATACAAAAATTGTTTTATCTATGTTACCACAATATTTTAAATGGTGAAAAAATTTGAGTGGCTGAGGCAGGAGGATCTCTTGAGGCCAGGAGTTCAAGACCAGCCTGGCCAACATAGTGAAACCCCATCTCTACTAAAAATACAAAAAAATTAGCTGGGCATGGTAGCGGGCACCTGTAATCCCAGCTACTTGGGAGGCTGAGGCAGGAGAATCGCTTGAACCAGGGAGGCGAAGGTTGCAGTGAGCTGAGATGGCCCCACTCCACTTCAGCCTGGGGTGACAATGCGAGACTCTGTCTCAAAAAAAAAAAAAAAAAAAAATTAGCCGGCCATGGTGGTGCATGCCTGTAGTCTCAGCTACTCGGGAAGCTGAAGTGGGAGGATCACTAGAGCCAAGGAGTTCGAAGCTGGAATGAGCTGTGATCACACCACTGCACTCCAGCCTAGACAACAGAGTGAGACCCTGTCACTGAATGAATGAATGAATGAATGAATCTTTCCCCTTCCTGAGTCCCTGATACTCTGCTACATTATCTCCCTTTAGCTTTGTAGTTGTACCTTCATCTTAATTCTTCACAGTTTCTTGTGTACGATATGAGGTAGAGATCCAGCTTGGCTCCTCTCATGTAAAGTAAGCTGCTTCTCCCAAAACCACACCACAGAATCCACCGTCTCCCACTGGCTTGTGGAAACCTCTTCTGTCTTACCCTCAGTGCCCAGAGATTGGAGCCTGTGCTGGGCTGTCTTCTCTGTCCCATTGGTCCATTTATTAATGCAAAAATGCCCTGCTGTTCTCATGGTTGTGGATTTGAAATATGTTTTACTCTCTCACAGACCAACTACTCCATCTTTGCTCTTCTTTTGTAGAATTATCTTAGCTTATGAATGGACTTTAGTTCTTTTGTGTAAATTTTAGTGTCAGTTGGCCCCATTCCCCAGTGGGATAACAATAATAAGTATGATCAATTTTATTACTACTTCTTGTTGTTATTCTAGCATTCCACATCTAACCTTAAATTCCTTAGACTGGAAGGAGCCATCCCAGGTTTTGAAGTCACTGCCTGCTTTTCTGTTGGGGCAGAGTGGGCTTTGGTTCTGCTCTAGTTTGTTTGGTTTTATTTTTTTCACTTTTTTTTTTTTTTTTTTTTGAGACAGAGTCTCACTCTGTCGTCCAGGCTGGAGTGCAGTGGCATAATCTCGGCTCTGCCTCCTGGGTTCAAGCAATTCTCCTGCCTCAGCCTCCCAAGTACCTCCTCCCAAGTACCTGGGACTATAGGCATGTGCCACCATGCCTGGCTAATTTTTAATATTTTTAGTAGAGATGGGGTTTCACCGTGTTAGCCAGGGTGGTCTCGATCTCCTAACTTTGTGATCGGCCTGCCTCAGCCTCCCAAAGTCCTGGGGTTACAATCGTGAGCCACCGTGCCTGGCTGTTTTTTTTCTTTTTTTTTTTAAAGGTAGGGTCTCACTCCATCACCCAAGCTGGAGTGCAGCAATGCTGTCATAGCTCAATGTAACTTCAAACTCCCGGGCTCAAGCTAATTTTTTTTTTTTTTTTTTTTTTTTTTTTAGACGGAGTCTCGCTCTGTCGCCCAGGCTGGAGTGCAGTGGCGCAATCTCGGCTCACTGCAAGCTCCGCCTCCCAGGTTCATGCCATTCTCCTGCCTCAGCCTCTCCGAGTAGCTGGGACTACAGGCGCCCGCCACCACGCCCGGCTAATTTTTTGTATTTTTAATAGAGACAGGGTTTCACCGTGGTCTCGATCTCCTGACCTCGTGATCCGCCCGCCTCGGCCTCCCAAAGTGCTGGGATTACAAGCGTGAGCCACCGCGCCCGGCCTGATTTTTTTTTTTTTTTTTGAGACGGAGTCTTGCTCTGTTGCCCAGGCTGGAGTGCAGTGGCGCGATCTCCGCTCACTGCAAGCTCTACCTCCCAGGTTCACGTCATTCTCCTGCCTCAGCCTCCCGAGTAGCTGGGACTATAGGTGCCTGCCACCATGCCCGGCTAATTTTTTTGTATTTTTAGAAGAGACGGGGTTTCACCATGTTAGCCAGGATGGCCTCGATCTCCTGACCTCGTGATCCGCCCGCCTCAGCCTCCCAAAGTGCTGGGATTACAGGTATGAGCCACCGCGCCCGGCAACACCTGGCTAATTTTTTAATTTTTTGTAGAGATAGAGTCTTGCTATGTTGCCCAGGCTGGTCTTGAACTCCTGGCCTCAAGCGATCCTCCTGCCTCAGCCTCTCAAATTTTTTCACCATTTAAAATATTGTGGTAACATAGATAAAGCATAAAATTTGCCATCTGGCCGGGCATGTTGGCTTACACCTGTAATCCCAGCACTTTGGGAGGCTGAGGCAGGCGGATCACTGGAGATCAGGAGTTCGAGACCAGCCTGGCCAACATGGCGAAACCCCATCTCTACTAAAAATATAAATTAGCTGGGTGTGGTGGCACACACCTGTAATCCCAGCTACTCAGGAGGCTGAGGCAAGAGAATCACTTGAACCTGGGAGACGGAGGTTGCAGTGAGCCTGGATCGCATCACTGCACTCCAACCTGGACGACAAAGCAAGACTCTGTCTCAAAAAAAAATTTAACCATCCTACCCATTTTTGAGTATATAATTCAGTGGCATTAAGTACATTTGCATCATTTTTTGTTTGTTTTTTCTTGTATTTGTTAGGGACAGGATCTCCCTATGTTGCCCAAGCTGGTCTCACACTCCTGGGCTCAAGAGATCCTCGCCCTTCAGCCTCCCAAAGTCCTGGGATTATAGATGTGAGCCACCATGTCCAGCCCATTCACACTATTGTGCAACCATCACCACCATCCATCTTTAGAACTTTCTCATCTTTCCAAACTGAAACTCTGTCCCCATTAAACACTCACTTCCCATTCTCCTTCCCCCAGCCCCCGGCACCCACCATTCTATTTTCTGTCCGTTTAAATCTGACAACTCTAGGGCCGGGCACAGTGGTTCACACCTGTAACCCCAGCACTTTCGGAGGCCGAGGCAGATGGATAACTTGAGGTCAGGAGTTCGAGATCACCCTGACCAACATGGTGAAACCTTGTCTCTAGTAAAAATACAAAAATTGGCCAGGCATGGTAGTGGGTACCTGTAATCCCAACTATTCAGGAGGCTGAGGCAGGAGAATCACTTGAACCTGGGAGGCAGAGGTAGCAGTGAGCCGAGATCACGCCACTGTAATCCAGCCTGGATGATGGAGAGAGACTGTATCAAATAATAATAATAAATCTTGACAACTCTAGGGAACTCCTGTGAATCGAATCATGCAATGTTTTTGTCCCTTTTGCATCTGGCTTCTTTCACTTAGCATAATATTGCTCCACCTCATTTTTTGGCTCTCCCAGGATTTCTTTTTTTTTTTTTTTTTTTGGAGACAGAGTCTCGCTCTATCCCCCAGGCTGGAGTGCAGTGGCGCGATCTCGGCTCACTGCAACCTCCGCCTTCCGGGTTCAGGCAATTCTCCTGCCTCAGCCTCCCAAGTAGATGGGATTACTAATATCTACCACCATGCCTGGCTAATTTTTATATTTTTAGTAGAGACAGGTTTTGCCATGTTGGCCAGGCTGGTCTCTTAATTCCTGACTTCAAGTGACCCACCCACCTCAGCCTCCCAAGGTGCTGGGATTACAAGCGTGATCTACTGCACCCAACCTCTCCCAGGATTTCAAGTTAGGCACCCTGCATTTTGGGCAGAGATTGAGATAGTGAATCCGTCTCCTGGCCATGCAGTATGTTTGTTTGTTTCATGTAAATTTATTACCAAGTTTAAAAAGAAAAATCAAGAGACTGACATAGCAACTAGCATTTGCTCTCGCTCAGTTCCTCACTCATGAGTTCAAACCCTGGCTCTGGCATGGTTTTTATGTTTTCTGTGGTGTGAGCTGGCCACACCCTGGTCTGGGGATGCTGTTGGCCATGCTGATGACCGAGTGTCTCATGCAGCCGGCCCTGTCTATGTTACTCTTTGCCTGTGTCCAGCATTTGGTCACCGTTCTGTACTAAAGTTGAATATTGCTTGTGGGCCTCAGGAAGTCACTGTATATGGCAAAAAAAATTTAAGGCTGGGCATAGTGGCTCATGCCTATAATCCCAGCTATGTGAGAGGCTGAGGTGGGAGGATCCCTTGCGCTCTGGAGTTCCAGAGCAGCCTGGACAATATAACAAGACTCTGTCACAAAGAAAAAAACCCCAACAACCTTTTTAACCATTAAAGGGAATTCAAATTAATTGGTCTTCAGAGTTGGCGCCCAGGCGGACAGGAAGGGGAACCCCCGAGGAAATGCTGACACAGAAACCGTGCATGGGCTGGGCGGTGCTGCTCAGGCGGTAATCCCAGCACTTTGGAAGGCGGATCACTTGAGCTCAGGAGTTCAAGACCAGCCTGGGCAATATAGTGAAACCCCATCTCTACAAACATTACAGAAAATTAGCCGGGCACAGTGGCATGCGCCTTTACTGACTGCCGCTCAGGGGGCTAAGGCAGGAGAATCACTTGAATCCGGGAGGCACAGGTTACAGTGAGCCGAGATCACATCTCTGCACTCAAGCTTGGGTGAAGGGAGTGAAACCCTGTCTTAAAAAGCAGCCATATGTGGCCCGGGGGGACCTGAGTGAATTCCAAGACATCGATGGCTACGCGAAAAGGAAACGACTTCTATTCCACGCTGTTGGCTGGCAGTCCAGGACCTCAGCGTCCAGGAAGTCACCTTTGTCCTCAGACCAACCTGGGTGGGTGTTTTGTTTTGCTGTCTTTTGTTTTGTTTGGTTTTTTTGTCAGGATGTGTTTTTTTATTTTTTTTTTTGTTTTGTTTTCAAGACAGAGTCTCGCTCTATTACCCAGGCTGGAGTGCAGTGGTGTGATCTCGGCTCACTGCAACCTCTGCCTCCCAGGTTCAAGCAATTCTTCTGTCTCAGCCTCCCAAGTAGCTGGGATTACAGGCATCCCCCCACCATGCCCAGCTAATTTTTATATTTTTAGTAGAGATGGGGTTTCACCATGTTGGCCAGGCTGGTCTTGAACTCCTGACCTCGTGATCTGCCCGCCTCAGCCTCCCAAAGTACTGGGATTACAGGCATGAGCCACCGTGCCCGGCCAAACCTTATTTTTAGTGATCACTCAGGCTCAAGCCAGGAATATGGGGCCACAGGGTTGTCCCTGTCCCTGACTAGCTGCTGGGCAGGCACTAAACTGTGGTTGGAACTGGATTCTGCCACCTGCTCAAGGGGTTACCTTGGCAGCTCTGTGCCTCAGTTTCCTCATCTGTAATAATCCGACTTCCCTCCAAGGGACAGGAAGACTGGATGTGGTAACACAAAAATCAGCCCTGTTAAAGCTCCTGGCCCAGGGTGTATGACCCGCAGGGCTGTGGTGGTTTGGCTTTTATGACCAAGAGCAGACACCTCATTTCCTGTCCCTCCAGGCCTCCCAGAAGTTCCTGCCGAATCATCCTCGTCACCGCCAGGGTCAGAGGTAGCCTCCCTTACACAGCCTGAGAAGAGCACAGGCCGAGTGCCCACCCAGGACACCAACCACGGGGAGTCCACCAGGCAAGCAGCCTCCCGAGAGTCCGAGGAGGCCGGGGGCGCCGGTAAGTGGTGGGTGGCCGCCAAGAGGGACAGGGCACCGGGATGGCGCCAGTTTGGAGTCTGGCCCTGAAGGATTCTCACAACACCTCCTCTGTCCTCCCTTCCAGGTGGGCCCCCAGCAGGCGTGCGATCTATCATGAAACGGAAAGAGGAGATTGCAGACCCCACGGCCCACCGGAGGAGCCTCCAGTTCGTGGGGGTCAATGGCGGGTGAGAGGAGAAGACCCCACCCCCCACCCCATACTTCCCGCCCCCTCCTCCATCCACGCACGAGAGCCTCCTAATTACCTCATTCCGAGCTCCTTGCTTTGGTTAATTCGTTTAATCAAACCACAACACAGAGATGAGGAAACTGAGGCATGAGAAGGCTAAGCGCGTTGCTGGAGCTCACTCAGTGACCCAGGAGTCAGCCCCGGGTGCCCTGGCTCAAGAGCTCAAGGTGTAACCACTGCACAGCTCTACCCCACAGAAGGTGCCGGACTCCGCTTCCTCCCCTGATAGAGCTCCTGGTCCAGTGAGGAGCTGGGCGCTGATGGGTGGTTGGAGCCATGATGGGGAACACTCAGGTGGTGCAGGGCCTCAAGAAAAACACAGGCCCTAGGGGAGTCCCAGAAGGAGGAGACACAGGTGGTACGGGAGAAGTAGGAGCTAGCAAGGTGAAGAGAGGGTGTGGGGAGGGCTCTCCCGGCAGCGGCACAGCGTGGGTAGAGCCTCAGAGGCGGGAAAGCAGAGCGACACGAGAACTGGGAGGTGCAGGGAGTGATGGTTGGTTTGGGGCCTTGAATGCCGAGCCTAGAAGCTTGATTAGGTTTTGTCCAGAGCCAGCAAGAAACACGAGAGAACCCTATTTGCAGTGGAACAGGAGTCTGAATCACCTGTGTTAAAAGGGCTAGAAGTGGCCGGGCGCGGTGGCTCACATCTGTAATCCCAGCACTTTGGGAGGCTGAGGCGGGTGGATCACTTGAGTTCAGGAGTTCAAGACGAGCCTGGCCAACATGGTGAAACGCCATCTCTACTAAAAATACAAAAAATAGCTGGGTGTGGTGGGTGCCTGCAGTCCCAGCTACTTGGGAGGCTGAGGCAGGAGAATCACTTGAACCCAGGAGACAGAGGTAGCAGTGAACTGACATTACACCATTGCACTCTAGCCTGGGCGACAGAGCGAGACTCTGTCTCAAAAAAAAAAAAAAAAAAAAGGCTAGAGGTGGCTGTGCGCAATGGCTCACACCTGTAAACCCAGTTCGAGATCAGCCTGGCCAATATGGCAACATGGTGAAACCCTGACTCTACTAAAAAATACAAAAATTAGCCGAGCACAGTGGTACAAACCTGTAGTCCCAGCTATTTGGAAGGCTCGGGCAGAAGAATTGCTTGAACCCAGGAGGCAAAGATTGCAGTGAGCCGAGATCGCACCACTGCACTCCAGCCTGGGCAAGAGTCAGACCCTATCTTAAAAAGGCTGGGGATATGGCTGAGCGCAGTGGCTCACACCTGTAATCCCAACACTTTGGGAGGCCGAGGTGGGCAGATCAATTGCGGTCAGGAGTTCAAGACCAGCCTGGCCGAATAGCGAAACCCTGTCTCTACTAAAAATACAAAAATTAGCCACGCATGGTGGCGGGCGCCTGTAATCCCAGCTACCCAGGAGGCTGAGGCAGGAGAATTGCTTGAACCCAGGAGGCAGAAGTTGCAGTGAGTGCCACTGCACTCCAGCCTGGGCAACAGAGCAAGACTCCATCTCAAAAAAAAAAAAAAAAAGAAAAGAAAAGAGTGGTGGGTATGCTAGAAGTGTCAAAGGGCAGCAGGTGAAAAGCAGCGCCCCTCCCCCCAGGCATGATCATAATCACTGCTAGTGTTTATTGAGCGCTTACTGTGTGCCAGTTGCTGTAAACCACATCCCACAGCCCTGGAATGTCAATACTGCCGTTAACAGATGGGGAAGCTGAGGCCCACAGAGGTCAGGTCGCCAGATCCCTGCCTTCCCTTCCCTCCATTTCTCATTCCCTCTGCAGCGTCTCCCCGCCCCGCTCGTTGCTCCCCAGGTATGAGTCGTCATCCGAGGACTCCAGCACAGCAGAGAACATCTCAGACAATGACAGCACAGAGAACGAGGCCCCAGAGCCAAGGGAGAGGGTTCCGAGTGTGGCCGAAGCCCCCCAGCTCAGGCCTGCAGGGACGGCAGTGGCCAAGACTAGCCGGCAGGAGTGCCAGCTGTCTCGAGAATCTCAGCACATACCCACCGCTGAGGGGGCATCAGGATCAAACACGGAGGAGGAGATCAAGTCAGTTTTCTGGGTGGGAGGGATTCAGGCAGGGCCGGGGGTGGATGACCTCTGCCTCAAACCCCCACCATTCAAGCCCTTTGAAGGACCCGCCTATCAGTCATTGCACACTTTAGTCTGAATTAGCGAGCGAGCACTTGCTCCTTCTGGGCATCTGAAGTTCTGGAGGCTTTGCGAAAGGGCCTGGTGGAAGTATTTTGGGCTGCCGGGGTTCGGATTTGGGGGACCAGCCAAAGTTTATCCTGAAATCACCCACCTACTTTGGGACGTTTCCTCTATCTGCCTGTTCTATTTATGTCTCTTTTTTATTCCCCTGGTGAAAAAATTTGCCCTTGGGAAATATTTTCCATCTGCCAATGGGCATTTGGAATAAACTTTGGCTTGTTTGTCTACTCTCCCTTGGGGGTCTGCATGTTCCCCACATCTGCCCCTTGGGGTGCAATGTAAATGTGTGTCCCGGGTGAAGGAGGGTCTGAGATGCCACCATTCAGGTGACCCTAGTGTGAGTGACGTGGTGCAGAATGTCAAGTCCCTTCCCAGGCACCACAGTGGGGCTTAACTTAGTCCCCCGCTTTGTCTGTTCCTGGCAGGATGGAGCTAAGCCCTGACCTCATCTCAGCCTGCTTGGCCCTGGAAAAGTACCTGGACAATCCCAACGCCCTCACGGAGCGGGAGCTGGTATGATCTGGCCCTGGGCCTAGGTTGGCCCCCCCTGGACTCCTACCTCCACCCCACCCGTGGCCTCTCCTCATCCTCAGTGACTTCCTGCTCCTGCCTAGTGGGGACCCTGACACCCAAGCCCAGAGCATGGGGGTGGTGGTGCTCAAGTCATGGGCCTCAGAGAGAGGCCAGGGAGATGGGGAGAGGCTGGAGGACAAACACTCACTGGCCGAGCCTGGCCTTGGGTTCCTGTTCTTCCTGGGGGCTTCAGGGGCAGGGCATCCAGATTTCCCTTTTTGGGCATCTACACTTGACTTTGGAGATTATAACCAGGGCTGGTCATGGTGGCTCATGCCTGTCATCCCGGTGCTTTGGGAGGCCAAGGCAGGAGGATCGCTTGAGGCCAGGAGTTCAAGACCAGCCTAGGCAACATAGTGAGACCCCATTTCTACAAAAAAATTCTTTTTTTTTTTTGTTTTTGTTTTTCGTTTTTTTTTTTTTTTTTTTTTGAGATGGAGTCTTGCTCTGTTACCCAGGCTGGAGTGCAGTGGCGCGATCTCGGCTCACTGCAACCTCTGCCTCCCAGGTTCAAGCAATTCTTCTGCCTCAGCCTCCCAAGTAGCTGGGACTATAGGCGTGTGCCACCACGTCTGGCTAACTTTTTGTATTTTGAGTAGAAACGGGGGTTTCACCATGTTGGGCAGGATGGTCTCGAACTCGTGACCTCAAGTGATCTGCCCACCCTGGCCTCCCAAAGTGCTGGGATTACAGGTGTGAACCACTGCACTCAGCCTCTACAAATTGTTTTAAAAATTAGCTGGGCATAGTGGTGCATGCCTGTGGTCCCAGCTACTTGGGAGACAGAGGCAGGAGGATAGCTTGAGCCTAGGAGGTTGAGGCTGCAGTGAGTCCTGATCATGTAACTGCACTCCAGCCTAGGCAACAGAGTGAGACTGTGTCTCACAAAAAAAAATAAAAAAGAGAGACAGAGAAATTATATCCAGGGTGGAGGTGCTCACACCTTCCTCGGGGAACGTGTTGGGGATTGCAAAGTCCACACCCCACTCCAAGGGTCTTATTGGGACAGAGATGTCTACACTTCCCTCTGGGAGCATCTGCACTTCCCTTGAGATCCTTTTCCAGGACAAAGGCACCACACTTTGCTCCAGGGGGCCCGTCTGGGGTGGGGGGTGTCCCAGTGGGCCTCCCCCGCCCTCACATCCTCTCCCACCTGACTCGCATGCAGAAAGTGGCCTACACCACAGTGCTGCAGGAGTGGCTGCGCCTGGCCTGCCGCAGCGACGCACACCCTGAGCTGGTGCGGCGGCACCTGGTCACATTCCGGGCCATGTCTGTGCGGCTGCTAGACTACGTGGTCAACATCGCCGACAGCAACGGCAACACGGCCCTGCACTACTCCGTGTCTCATGCCAACTTCCCCGTGGTGCAGCAGCTGCTCCACAGCGGTGAGCTCAGCGGGGAGGATAAGGCAGCTCTAAACCAGCCAGCTGTCCGCCATGCCCAATCTGATAGGGAAGACACTGCCTTCCCCATCTGATGGGGAAGATGATGGAGGAGACGCGGCCTTCTCAGTATAATAGAAGGAACACCTCTCTCCCAGTCTGATGTGGCAGATGCCACCTTCCAATCGGATGTGGAGGGACACCAGCCTTCCAGTTTGATAGAGGAGACAGCACCTTCCCAATTCAATGCCGGGGGTATATGGCCCTCCTGGTCTGATGGAGGAGATGCTGCCTTCCCAGTCTGATGGAGGAGATGCCACCCTCCCAGGCTGATGGGGGAGACACCACTTGCCTAGTCTAACGAAGGAGATACCTTCCCAGTTCATTGTGGCGGGGATGTTGCCCTCCCAGTCTGATAGAGGAGATGCTGCCTTCCCAGTCTGATGGGGGAAATGTGACCTTCCCAGTTTGATGTGGGAGATGCCACCCTTCCAGTCTGATGGGGGGGACACCACCCTCCCAGGCTGATGGAGGAGACACCACCTGCCTAGTTTAGTGGAGGAGAAATCACCTTCCCAGTTCATTGTGGGGGGAATGTGGCCCTCCCAGTCTGATAGAGGAGATGCCGCCTTCCCAGTCTGATGGTGGAGACACCCTCCTAGTCTAATGAGTGAGACACCACCTTCCCAGTCTAACGAGGGAGACATGACTCGCCTAGTCTGATAGCAGAGACTCCACCCTCCTGGTCTTATGGGGCAGATGCTGTCCTCCCAGTCTGATGGAGGAGACACTGCCTTCCCAGTCTGGTGGGGGAGGCACGGGCCCTACCTTTAGCCAGCATAATGGAAAAGGCAGAAGTGATGTTAGGGAAACATGTGGCTCTAACACGCCTACATGATGGAGGTGACATCTCTGGAGCCCTGGTCTAAGAGAAGGATGCGTCCTCAAGTCTGGGGCTTGTAAAGAAGATGTCCTCAGTTAGTAAGAAACTTGCCCTTCCCTCTTCTATTGGGGGAGACAGCCCCCTGGGCTGATGAAGGACTCAGGGCCCACAATCTGATGGGGGAGACATGGGCCAATCTGAGGGTAAATGGCTGTTCCAAAATTAACAGGGGAGACCCAGTTTCTATTCTCAGCCCTAAATATAGATGCCAGCATCAGGGGCCCCAAATCTGATGGAGGAGGGACGTCTCCAACTTTAGGAGCCCCTGGTCTAATGGAGATGGAGATCTCTGGGGCAGAGTGGGGTCCTCTGAGAAAAGGGAGGGATTAGGGCATGCCTAGACTGATGGAGGAGATGTGATATCCACGTTCGTTGGGGCAGTCCACTAGCAGAGATCCCTGGTCTGAGGGTTCACACCACCTCTCTTAGGTGTCTGCAAGGTGGACAAACAGAACCGTGCTGGCTACAGCCCTATTATGCTCACCGCCCTGGCCACCCTGAAGACCCAGGACGACATCGAGACTGTCCTTCAGCTCTTCCGGCTCGGTGACGTCAATGCCAAAGCCAGCCAGGTATGGGGACCCCAGCTGCTGCAGACCCAGGTGGCTCTTCCTACTTTATGACATCCCAGCTGAGTGACAGGCCCAAGCCCAGGTGGTCTAGCTCCAGAGCCCTGCTCTTCATGGCCAGGCTGTCTCTGACACAGGACCTTCTTGTGGAAACTGGAAGGAGTGGAGGATATGGGGGTCCTTACCTTTCTTAATATGACCCCATCCCACATCCTGCTGGACAGTTCATTGAGCAGCAGCTGGGTTCCCTGGGCTGAAAACTGGGGACTCAAATGGCGAACAAGCAGGCATGGTCTCCTGAAGCTCACTAGCCCGTGCTTCGAGCCATAAGCATTTCAGGGAGCACCAGGACTCGAGCCAGTTTGGACTCAGGGCTGCAGGAAACCACCAGGGGAGTTTAGGCAGGGAAGTGGCGTGGCCTGATTCCTGGTTTGAGCCCTCCCTTTGGCTGTGTGTTGGGAAGCAGAAACAGGTATTGTGGAGGTGACTGGGGCTTATGAACAGGTGTCTGGGCAAAAGAGCAGGGAAGCAAGGACCCACTGAGGACAGTGAGGAGGAGAGGGATCGCCAACAGTCTGAAGATAGCAAAGGAACAAAACGGAGCTGTGACGGGCCATAACAGGCATGACCCTGCTTTATCTTTATTGATTTAATTTTGTTTTAATTTCCAAGAAATTTTTTTAGTGGCTTCATTTTCAAAAAATTAAGGCCGGGCGCCATGGCTCATGCCTATAATCCCAGCACTGTGGGAGGCTGAGGTGGGCGGATCACCTGAGGTCAGGAGTTCAAGACCAGCCTGACCAACATGGTGAAACCCTGTCTTTACTATGAAATTTAAAACTTAGCTGGGCGTGGTGGCACGTGCCTGTAATCCCAGCCACTCGGGAGGCTGAGGCAGGAGAATCGCTTGAACCTGGGAGGTGGAAGTTGCAGTGAGCTGAGATCGCACCACTGTATTCCAGCCTGGGCTATAGAGCGAGACTCCGTCTCAAAAAAAAAAAAAAAAAAAAAAATTAAGGTGAGGCTCACCAAGGTGGCTCATGCCTGTAACCCCAGCACTTTGGGAGAACAAAGTGGGATAAATTGCTTGAGGTCAGGAGTTCGAGACCAGCCTGGGGAACCTAGAGACACCCCCCCCCACCCCCACCTCCTATTAAAAAAGAAGGTGAAATTCACAAAACATAAGTTTAAGATTAACTCCTTTATTTCTAACTTTTAATTTTATTTTATTTCTATTTTTTATTTTTTGAGACAAGGTCTCACTTTGTCACCCAGGCTGGAGTGCAGTGGTGCAATCACAGCTCACTGCAGCCTTGACCTCCCATGCTCAAACAGTCCTCCCACCTCAGGCCACCAAGTAGCTGGGACTGCAAGCGTGCGGCACCATGCCCAGCTAATTTTTTTTTTTTTTTTAGAGTCGGGGTTTTGCCAAGTTGTCCAGGCTGTAGTTTATTTATTTTATTTTTTACTAGAGACATAGTCTCGCTATGTTGCCCAGGCTGATCTCTAACTCCTGGCGTCAAGCAGTCCTTCCACCTCGGCCTCCCAAAGTGCCAGGATTACAGGCGTAAGCCACAGTGCCCAGAATTAACCCTTTTTGGCTGGGTACGGTGGCTCACGCCTGTAATCCTAGGCGGACGGATCACAAGGTGAAGAGATCGAGACCATCCTGGCCAACGTGGTGAAACTCCATCTCTACTAAAAATACAAAAATTAGCTGGGCATAGTGGCACACACCTATAATCTCAGCTACTCAGGAGGCTGAGTCAGAAGAGTTGCTTGAACCCAGGAGGTGGAGGTTGCAGTGAGCCGAGATCGCGCCACTGCACTCTAGCCTGGCGACAGAGCGAGATGCCGTCTCCAAAAAAAAAATAATAATTAACCCTTTTAAAGTGAACAATTAGTCTGGGCAACATGGCAAAACCCTATCTATACAAAAAATACAAAAATTAGCCAGGCATTGTGGCGCATGCCTGTAGTCTCAGCTACTTGGGAGGCTGAGGTGGGAGATCACCTGAGCCTGGGGAGGTTGAGGCTGCAGTGAGCTGCAATCGTGCCACTGCACACCAACCTGGGCAACAGAGCAAGACCTTGTCTCTAAAATAAAGCAAAACAAAACCAAAAGCACTACTGGCATGAAATACATTCACCCTGTTGTGCAACCAACACCCCCGTCTAGTTCCAGAACGTTCTCTTCACCCCCAAAGGAAACCTGTATCCATCCTCATTTCCTCCGCCCCCGCTTCTCCCAGCCTCTGGCAACCTCTCATCTGCTTTCTGTCTCTGTGGATTTATTACTCCCCTGGTGGCAGGAGGGTTGTTTGAGATTCAGGAGATCAGCAAGTTGAGGGTACATTTCACCATCAGAGTATGTGGGAGCTACAGCAGGTTCTAGACCAGGGGGTGTCCTGCCCTGGGGCCTGAATGAGCCATAATCCTGTTCCTTGCCCACCCCAGGCAGGACAGACGGCCCTGATGCTGGCAGTCAGCCACGGGCGGGTGGACGTTGTCAAAGCCCTGCTGGCCTGTGAGGCCGACGTCAACGTGCAAGATGATGACGGCTCCACGGCCCTCATGTGCGCCTGTGAGCACGGCCACAAGGAGATTGCGGGGCTGCTGCTGGCCGTGCCCAGCTGTGACATCTCACTCACAGATCGCGTGAGTCTCCAACCAGGTGCACCCCGGGGAGGGCGGGAGCACTTCATGGGGACGTCATTCATAGCACTGGAAACTTTGCAGGATGGGAGCACAGCTCTGATGGTGGCCTTGGACGCAGGGCAGAGTGAGATTGCGTCCATGCTGTATTCCCGCATGAACATCAAGTGCTCGGTGAGTCTCAATCCGGCCGGGTGGGCACGGGATGGGTGGGTCTCTGAAAGGAGAGAGATTTGTTGTTTTTGTTTTTGAGGCAGTCTCACTCTGTCACCCAGGCTGGAGTGCAGTGGCACGATCTGGGCTCATTGCAACCTCTGCCTCCCGTCTTCAAGCAATTCTGCTGCCTAAGCCCCCTGAGTAGCTGGGATTACAGGTGTCCACCACCACGCCTGGCTAATTTTTGTATTTTTAGTAGAGATGGGGTTTCACCATGTTGGTCAGACTGGTCTCAAACTCCTGACCTCGTGATCCACCTGCCTCAGCCTCCCAAAGTGCTGGGATTACAGGTATGAGCCACCATGCCCGTTCTTGTTTTTGTTTTGAGACTGGGTCTTACTCTGTCACCAAGGCTGGAGTGCAGTGGCACAATTAAAGCTCACTACAGACTCCATTCCGGGGCTCAAGTGATCCTTTCACCTCAGCCCCCTGAGTAGCTGGGACTACAGGCGCACGCCACCACACCTGGCTGAGTTTTTTTTGTTTTGTTTTTTGAGACAAAGTCTTGCTCTGTCACCCAGGCTGGAGTACAGTGGCGCAATCGTGGCTCACTGTAACCTGTATCTCCCAGGTTCGAGCAATTCTCCTGCCTCAGTCTCCAGAGTAGCTGGGATTACAGGTACACACCACCATGCCTGGCTAATTTTTGTATTTTTAGTTAGAGATGGGATTTCACTGTGTTAGCCAGGCTGGTCTTTTTTTTTTTTCTTTTTTTTTTTTTTTTTTGAGACGGAGTCTCGCTCTGTCCCCCAGGCTGGAGTGCAATGGCGGGATCTCCACTCACTGCAAGCTCCGCCCCCTGGGTTCACGCCATTCTCCTGCCTCAGCCTCCCGAGTAGCTGGGACTACAGGCGCCCGCCACAACGCCCTGCTAATTTTTTGTATATTTAGCAGAGACGGGGTTTCACCGTATTAGCCAGGATGGTCTCAATCTCCTGACCTCGTGATCCACCCGCCTCGGCCTCCCAAAGTGCTAGGATTACAGGCTTGAGCCACCGTGCCCGGCCTGCCAGGCTGGTCTTGAACTCCTGAGCTCAAGTGATCTGCCCGCCTCTGCCTCCCAAAGTGCTGGGATTACAGGCGTGAGCCACCGCACCCGGGCATTTTTTTATATTTTTTTTAGAGACTAGGTCTCACTGTGTTGCCCAGGCTGGTCTTGAATACCTGAGCTTAAGCCATGCTTCCAACTCGGCCTCTGAAAGCGCTAGGATTACAGGGGTCAGCCACTGTGCCTGGCCAGAGGAGACGGATGTTTATGAAGAGCTGATTGTGCATGGGGTTCATGCTAAGGATAAAGTCAGAATATGGTCAGCTGCTTGCTGAACCTTCATAGTGCCCCAATGAGGAAATTAGTCACAGAGACGCTGCATGGTCATGGTTGGCATAACAGTATTCGCACATGAGTCTGTCTGGTTCCAAATGCGTGTCTTAGTCACCATTCACTCATTTGAAAAATATTTATTGAACGCCTGCTGCATGTTAGGCCCAGTTCTAGGTAGTCCCCAGTGGTCACAGCACTAATCAAAACAGAAAACAGTAGCCACCCTTATGGAGTGGGCATTCTGGTAAGAGACACAATCAGGCTGGGCGTGGTGGCTCACGTCTGTAATCCCAGCACCTTGGGGGGCTGAGGTGGAAGGATTGCTTGAACCCAAGAGTTCGAGACCAGCCTGGGCAACATAGGGAGATCCTGTGTCCCCCCAAAAATACAAAAATGACCAGGCGTGTTGGTGCATGCCTGTACTCCCAGCTACTCAGGAGGCTGAGGCAGGAGGATCACCTGAACCCAGGAAGTTGAGGCTGCAGTGAGCCGTGGTTGCATCACTACATGGTGACAGAGTGCCACCTTGTCTGGAAAAAAAAAAAAAAGGCCAGGCGTGGTGGCTCATGCCCGTAATCCCAGCACTTTGGGAGGCCAAGGTGGGCGGATGATTCGAGGTAAGGGGTTCAAGACCAGCCTGGCCAACATGGTGAAACTCCATCTGTCCTAAAAAAAAACAAAATATTAGCCGGGTGTGGTGGCGCATGCCTTTAATCTCAGCTATTCTGGAGGCTGAGGCGGGAGAATCACTTGAACCCGGGAGGTGGAGGTTGCAGTGAGCCAGAGATCATGCCATTGGGCAACAAAAGCAAAACTCTGTCTCAAAAAAAAAAAAAAAAAAAAAAAAACAAGGGACGTGGGATGGCGAGTGATGGGGAAGCTATTGGAGTCCCTCAGAGAAGAGATGACATTTGAGTCAACACCTGGAGAAGTTAGGGAGTGAATCACGTGGTCTTCCAGGCAGCAGGAACAGCCAGTGCAAAGGCCCTGAGGCAGGGGTATGCCTGATGTGTTTAAGGAGCGTTCAGGCCAGACTCAGTGGCTCACGCCTGTAATCCCAGCACTTTGGGATGCCATGGCGGGCAGATCACCTGAGGTCAGGAGTTCAAGACCAGCCTGGCCAACATGGTGAAACCTGTCTCTACTAAAAATACAAAAATTAGCTGGGCGTGGTGGTGGGTGCCTGTAATCCCAGCTATTCGGGAGGCTGAGGCATGAGAATTGCTTGAACCTGGGAGGCAGAGGTTGCAGGGAGCTGAGATTGCGCCACTGCACTCCAGCTTGGGTGACAGAGTGAGATTCCGTCTCAAAAAAAAAAAAAAAATTAGCTGGGCGTGGTGGTGCATGCCTATAGTCCCAGCTACTCAGGAGGCTAAGGCAGGAGGATTGCTTGAGCCCAGATGGTCAAGGCTGCTGTGAGCTATGATTGGACCACTATACTCCAGCCTGATGACAGAGCAAAACCCTGTCTTTAAGCAAAAAAAAAAAAAAAAATCTAGGCTGGGCACGGTGGCTCATGCCTGTAATCTCAACACTTTGGGAGGCCAAGATGGGCGGATCACCTGAGGTCAGGAGTTTGAGACCAGCCTGACCAACATGGAGAAACCCTATCTCTACTAAAAATACAAAATTAGCCGGGCGTGGTGGCGCCTGCCTGTAATCCCAGCTACTAAGGAGGCTGAGGCAGGAGAATCACTTGAACCCAGGAGGCAGAGGTTGCAGTGAGCTGAGATCATGCCATTGCACTCCAGCCTAGGCAACAAGAGTGAAACTCTGTCTCAAAAAAAAAAGAAAAGAAAAGAAAAAAAAAAGCCAAAGTCCTCTCCAAAGCCCAGCAGGCCCTGCACAAACACCCTCACCTTCCCCACTACTGTTTCTCTCCCCCTCCAGCCACACTGGCCTTATTGCCACACCCCCTCTGCGTTTACCCCAGGGCCTTTGCACATGCTGTTTCCACTACTTGGAATGCCCTTCCCTGCTCACTGGCTTCTTGATGCCATTCACAGTCAGCTGAGACCTCACCCTCCCTGACCAGCCACTGTCCACCCTCATTCCTTTGCATCCCTCACCCCCAGTGACCATCCTTGACCACAGTCATGAGTTTGCTTCTTCAAGGCGGTGCCCCCAGATTGCCACCTCCTTGGGGCCAGCAGCCACGCCTCCCTCCTGCTTACCCATCATATCTACCAGGCCAGCCACCACATTGGCGCCTCGGGGGATTGGAAAGGATCCCAAACAAAAAGAATTCTGCTTCTCGTTTCAGTTTGCCCCGATGTCAGATGACGAGAGCCCTACATCATCCTCGGCAGAAGAGTAGCCGTGAGGGAGGCGGGGGCCAGCCAGACCGGGAGCAAACCGTCCCTTGTCCCCGTCTCCTCCCTGTTCCCATTCCTCCCTGGCCCACCCCACTCACACTCCCCAAGGCCAAAGGCTCAAAGTCAAGCGAGCTCTCCCTCTGCTTCCCTGGGGGAGCCCCAACAGCCACAGGACTCCAGCTCCAAGCGGGTTTTCTTGGCTCCCCGGTTCAAAGCGGCCACAGCGCAGACCGAAGCAAAATTCTTGTATACATTGGCGCCAGGGCTGATGCTGGGGTGTGGGTTTTATGAAGAACATTGAGAACAATCAGCTGGTAATTATGGATGGAGGAAGAGGGAGAGGAAAAAAATATTGTATTTTTGAATCATTGTTGCAGGAGGGGGTAGGAATCTTAGGATTTGTTGCCAGATTTGAAAGTCACTGGAACTTGCATATTTTCATTTTAATCCTAAGTGTTATTACGCACCAGTTGGGGTTCACCCTTCATCCCTCACTTAATTGTCTAATATAGAATAGTGTTATGTCCGCTGCCCCGCTAGACGGCTTTCTTAGGGGAATTTTCTTCTGGTTGTTTCACAAGACAGATTCTGTCCTTGTCACCCGGGACAGAAAACTCAGTCTTTTCACCCTCATTCAAATGAAGGGACTCAGGACAGGCTCTGTGACTTAACAGGGAGCCAATCAATTCACAATGAGAAATTACCGGCCAGGCGTGGTGACTCACATCTATAATCCCAGCACTTTGGGAGGGCAAGGCAAGAGCTTGAGCTTGAGCCTAGATGTTAAAGACCAGCCTGGGCAACACAGCAAGACCCGGCTCTACAAGAAATTTAAAAATTAGCCAGGCGTGGTGGTGCACGCCTGTAGCCCCAGCTACTTGGGAGGCTGAGCCCTGGAGGTCGAGGCTGCGGTGAGCTATGATCACACCATTGCACTTCAGCCTGGGCGACACAGCGAGACCCTGTCTCAAGAAAAAAAAAAAAAAGGAGACAAATTACCCAGAAACCCCTCCCTTCCCCACGTGGAGGCCTTGGCAAATGTTAATTTTCCTAGAAAATCCTTCAGACCTGGAGACGCAGGAAAAGAATCTGGCTCTCAGAGTGGCTTCTGCGTCCCCCCGCCAGGCCCCAGCCTAGTCACAGGGCCGTCCTGTTCCTCCCCAGTACTCCAGAATTTCTCTCCTTGAAGGAAAGAAAACAGGGCATGCGCTTGTTGGCAAAACGCAGGGCCGGCTCCCAAAAACCGCATGTGTGCACGATTAAAAGTTGGCCGTCCCCAGGCCTCCCGGCGCAAACTTAAAGAGACAGGGCTTTGCTGAAAACCAAACATGGGCCAGCTGGGCTTTTTAACAACCTAGAGACTTTCCGGAGCTGCCTGGAACAGAGCCTGCGGGAAACGGGGCCTGCCAAAGACACTCACAGTTTCCTTCGTGGCCTGTTTTGGTCCCCTAAGAATCTCCACATCATTCTCTTTCTTGTGCCTTTTCCTTGGTGAGCAACAGAAAGGGAAGGGTTCCAAGCCTCTAAAAATGTGCCTTGTGATCAGGAGCGCGCTCCAAACCAAATACATGTGCTGCCCTTTTGAGACCAGTGAGCTCAACCTCCAAGGCTTTAAAAGCCACATTTCAGCAAGAGAAAGCGCTGAGAGCTCGCAGGTTCATTAAAGAAGGCAAAGCACTGGTTTCTCTCCTTAGAAAAGTAGGTTTCTTGGCTTGATGTAGACTGGCTTGCTTTGATTTTTTAGTGAAGGGAATGTATGTGAAACAAAATAGGGCTTGGCTGGTCAAAGGAGACAAGCAGGATGGATGGATGGATGGATGGATGGATGGATGGATGGATGGATGAATGGATGAATAGATAGATGGTGTTTGCATGTAAATTGCAGAGAAAACAAAATCAAAGCTGATTGGAAACAATTAATTGTGGGTGTCTGAGGGGGAAGGCCACAGCTTTGGGCAGCTTTGAGAAGCGGTACAAGAGTTCTGTGCCTGTGTGTCCAGCCCTGGAGCCAGCCAGTGCATTTATTTTAAGCTCTTAGAAGCAACTCCTTGGCCCAGGAATGCATGACCCCTGAGATGGGTCCACGCATCTCTCTACATTCCTGCTCTCCATGGGATACTGGACTTGTGCCTCTGCGCCCATTCTCTTCTCATGCATATCCATGAGCTTTAATTTCACTTTCTGATCACGGTACGTCCATAAAGCCAGTATTACACTTAAATGAAGTATTCTTTTTTGTAATCTTTTTTTAGAAGGTAAACAAATTTAATAAAGCTACCAATAATGTTGATGATTCTGTGTCTTTTCTTTTTTCACTGTGCTCCCTTTTAAGCTTTAAGATAGATATCTTTCCTTTTTTTCTCTCTCTCTGTCTTTTTGAGATGGAATTTTGCTTCTTGTCACCTAGGTTGGAGTGCAGTGGTGCGATCTTGGCTCAGTGCAACCTCTGCCTCCTGGATTCAAGCGATTCTACTGCCTCGATTCTCCCAAGTAGCTGGTACTAAAGGTGCCTGCTACCATACTCAGCTAATTTTTGTATTTTTGGTAGAGACGGGGGTTTCACCATTGTTGGTCAGGCTGGTCTCGAACTCCTGACCTCAGATGATCCACCCGCCTCAGCCTCCCAAAGTGCTGGGATTACAGGTGTGAGCCACCGCCTTTTGTTGTTTTTGGAGACAGAGTCTCACTCTGTCTCCCAGGTTGGAGTGCAGTGGTGCAAATCATAGCTCACTGCAGTCTCTACCTGCAGAGCTCAAGCAATCCTCCCACCTCAACCTCCTGACTAACTGGGACCACAGTCTGCACCACCACCCCTGACTTCTTGTTGTGGTTGTTGAGACGGAGTCTCCCTCTGTCGCCCAGGCTGGAGTGCAGTGGTGCGATCTCAGCTCACTGAAAGCTCCACCTCCTGGACTTAAGCAATTCTCCTGCCTCAGCCTCCCGAGTAGCTTGGATCAGAGGCACCCATCACCACACCCAGCTAATTTTTGTATTTTTAGTAGAGATGGGTTTTCACCATGTTGGCCAGGCCAGTCTTGATCTCCTGACCTCAAGTGATCCGCCCGCCTTGGCCTCCCAAAGTGCTGGGATTACAGGCGTGAGCCACCACACCTGGACTAATTTTTAAATTTTTTGTAGAAATGGGGTTTTGCTATGTTGCCCAAGCCAGTCTCGAACTTCCAGTCTCCAGCCACTCTCCCACCTAGGCCTCCCAAAGTGCAGGGATTACACATATGAGCTGCTGCAAATCTCTTTTTCAAAATGGACTTATTTTGGAAAGTGTTCAAAGCTACAGAAGAGTTGCAAGAATATCACAGTAAACACCTTCATGCTCTGTCCTAGACCAGCACCCAACAATAGTGTAGCCACTAGCTACATGTGGCTATTTTCTTTTTTTTTTTTTTTTTTTTTTTTTGGAGACGGAGTCTCGCTCTGTCGCCCAGGCTGGAGTGCAGTGGCGCAATCTCGGCTCACTGCAAGCTCCGCCTCCCGGGTTCACGCCATTCTCCTGCCTCAGCCTCTCCGAGTAGCTGGGACTACAGGCGCCCGCCACCACGCCCGGCTAATTTTTTTTTTGTATTTTTTTAGTAGAGACGGGGTTTCACCGTGGTCTCGATCTCCTGACCTCGTGATCCGCCCGCCTTGGCCTCCCAAAGTGCTGGGATTACAAGCGTGAGCCACCACGCCCGGCCTACATGTGGCTATTTTCATTTAAAGGTAAATGAGGCTGGGCGCGGTGGCTCATGCCTGTAATCCCAGCACTTTGGGAGGCTGAGGCAGGCGGATCACCTGAGGTCAGGAGTTCAAGACCAGCCTGGGCAACATGGTGAAACCTTGCCTCTACTAAAAATACAAAAAAATTAGCTGGGCATGGTAGCGGGCATCTGTAGTCCCAGCTAGTCGGGAGGCTGAGGCCAGAGAATCACTTGAACCCAGGAGGCAGGGGTTTCAGTGAGCTGAGATTGCCCCACTGCACTCCAGCCTGGGCAACAGAGCAAGACTCCCATTTATAAATGAATGAATGAATGAATGAATGAATGAATTATAATTAGCAGGCTTGGTGGCTTGTGCCTGTAGTCCCAGCTACTCAGGAGGCTGAGGCAGGTGGGAGGATCACTCGAGGCCAGGAGTTCGAGGCTGCAGTGAGCTATGATTGTCCCACTGCACTCCAGCCTTGGTGACACAGTAAGACCTTGTTTCTAAAAAAGAAAAAATTTTAAGTAAATGAATTATGCCTGGCGCGGTGGCTCACGCCTATAATCCCAACACTTTGAGAGGCTGAGGCAGGTGGAATATTTATGTTCGAGACCAGCCTGGCCAACATGGTGAAACCCCATCTCTACTAAAAATGCAAAAAAAATTAGCTGGGCATGGTGGTACATGCCTGTAATCCCAGCTACTGGGGAGGTTGAGGCACAAGAATCACTTGAACTTGGAAGACGGAGGTTGCGGTGAGCTAAGATTGCAGCACCGCACCCCAGCCTGGGCGACAGAGTGAGGCTCCAACTCAAAAATAAGTAAATAAATAAAGTCAATGAATTATAATTAGTTCTCAATAGCTTTACGTGGTTGGTGGCTACTGTATTGACTTGCAGAGATACTGAATATTGCCATCGTAAAAAGTTTTGTTGAACACCTGCTGTGAACACCTCAGGAAAAGAAAATCAATCTTTTTCTTTCTTTTCTTTTCTTTTTTTTTTTTTTTTTTTTGTGAGACAGGGTCTCACTCTGTTGCCCACCAGGGTAGAGTGCAGTGGTGCGATCATAGCTCACTGCAGCCTCAACGTCCGGGGCTCAAGCCATCTTCCCACCTCAGCCTCCAGAGTGGCTGGGACTACAAGTGTGTGCCACCATGCCTGGCTAATTTTTTTTATTTTTTGTATAGACGGGGTCTCTCTATGCTGCCCAGGCTGGCCTCAAACTTCTGGGCTCAAGCGATCTCCCCACCTCAGCCTCCCAAAGTGCTGGGATTGCAGGCATGAACTACTATGCCTGGCCTAAAACATGGCTCTTTAGTGACTTTTGTGTTCTAATGCCAAATAATTTATAGCGATTTATTACAAAAGTCAAAATTCAGCCGGGCACAGTGGCTCACCCCTGTAATCCCAGGACTTTGGGAGGTCAAGGTGGGCATCACCTGAGGTCAGAAGTTTGAGACCAGCCTGATCAACACGGTGAAACCCCGCCTCTACTAAAAATACAAAAATTAGCCAGGCGCGGTTGCACATGCCTGTAATCCCAGCTACTCAGGAGGCTGAGGCATGAGAATCACTTGAACCTGGGAGGCACAGGTTGCAGTGAGCCGAGATTGTGCCACTGTGCTCCAGCCTGGGCAACAAGGAGACTCCGTCTCAAGAAAAAAAGTCAAAATTCGAGCCGGATGCGGTGGTTCACACCTGTAATCCCAGCACTTTGGGAGGCCAAGGCGGGTGGATCACCTGAGGTCGGGAGTTCGAGACCAGCCTGACCAACATGGTGAAACCCTGTCTCCGGCTGGGCACGGTGGCTCACGCCTGTAGTCCCAGCACTTTGGGAGGTCGAGGCAGGCAGATCACGAGGTCGAGATCGAGGCCATCCTGGCCAACATGGTGAAATCCCATCTCTACTAATAAATACAAAAAATTAGCTGGGCATGGTGGCGTGTGTCTGTAGTCCCAGCTACTCAGGAAGTTGAGGCAGGAAAATGGCGTGAACCCAGGAGGCGGAGCTTGCAGTGAACCAAGATCGTGCCACTGCACTCCAGCCTGGGTGACAGAGTGAGACTCCATCTCAAAAACCAAAAAAAAAGGCCGGGCACGGTGGCTCACGCCTGTAATCCCAGCACTTTTGGGAGGCCAAGGCGGGCAGATCACGAGGTCAGGAGATCGAAATCATCCTGGCTAACACGGTGAAACCCTGTCTCTACCAAAAAAAATACAAAAAATTAGCCGGGCGTGGTGGTGGGCACCTGTAGTCCCAGCTACTCGGGAGGCTGAGGCAGGAGAATGGCATGAACCTGGGAGGCGGAGCTTGCAGTGAGCTGAGATTGCGCCACTGCGCTCCAGTCTGGGCAACAGAGTGAGACTCCGTCTCAACAAAAAAAAAAAAAAGAAAAGAAGGCCAGGCACGGTGGCTCACGCTTGTAATCCCAGCACTTTGGGAGGCCGAGGTGGGCGGATCATGAGGTCAGGAGATCGAGACCACGGTGAAACCCCATCTCTACTAAAAATACAAAAAAAATTAGCCGGGCATGGTGGCGGGCGCCTGTAGTCCCAGCTACTCAGAGAGGCTGAGGCAGGAGAATGGCGTGAACCTGGGAGGCGGAGCTTGCAGTGAGCCGAGATCGCGCCACTGCACTCCAGCCTGGGTGACAGAGCGAGACTCTGTCTCCAAAAAAAAAAAAAAAAAAAGAAAGAAAAAAAAAGAAAAGAAACCCTGTCTCTACTAAAAATACAAAATTAGCCGGATGTGCTGGCACACCCCTGTAATCCCAGCTACTCAGGAGGCTGAGGCAGGAGAACTGCTTGAACCTGGAAGGCAGAGGTTGTGGTGAGCTGAGATCACACCACTGCACTCTAGCCTGGGCAATGAGAGAAACTCCATCTCAAAAAAAAAAAAAAATTCAAAATTCAAACAATACAGCAGTGTTTAGTCCTTGCAGGGTGCCATAATCCCACTTGGTAGGAATACCATTGTCAACAGTTTGGAGCATCTCCTACCAAATCTTTTTCTAATATGTTTGGTCTTAATTTTTTTACAGTTCTTTTTTCTTGAGGTATAAAATGAATACATTTTGTGCACAAATGGTGCACAAAAGAGTACCGTTCCTTCCATAGCTTTTTTGCAAATGGCACCCCCAAGTCACTGGCACCAGAACTGGAAAAGGAATATCATTGGCCCCAGCAGCCCATGGGCCCCTCCCCTCAGATCTCCCAGCGGTAATCATGTCTCCTGACATCTCATTTCCTCTGTTTATCCGATAGGCTGTTCAGTCAGGAGATAACAGAAGGTTTTCGGAAGACCCAGAAATGTCATGCTAAGGAGTGTATTTCTAGACAGAAGGTCCATTACTCGTGTCAATTTCCTCTGGCTTTGTGAGCCAAGAAGCGTTCTTGGGAAATAAACTTTCTCACAAAGCAATTGCCAGGACCATTTGTCATTATCTTTATTTCTCTTGTTCAGCTCACCCTGAAGACCTATTCCCCCCATCACATAGTTTCTTGCTTTGCTTTTTTTTAGTATATTTTTAATTTTAATTGTGGTAAAATATACATGACATAAAACGTACCACTTTAACCATTTTAAAGTGCAGAGTTCAATGGCATTAAGCACATTCACACTGTTGTGCAACCATCATCACCATCCATCTCCAGAACTTTCTCAGTTTGCAAAACTGAAACTCTGTCTCCATGAAACACTCACTCCCCATACCCCTCCCCAGCCCCTGGGACCCACCATTCTATGTTCTGTTTTTATGAATCTGACGACTCTAGGGACCTCCTATAAGTGGAATCACACAGCGTTTGTCTTTTTGCATGTGACTTATTTCACTGAACATGTCTTCATCCACCTCGTGGCATGCGTCAGAATTTCCTTTCTTTTTTTGCGGGGTGGGGACGGAGTTTCTTTCTTGTTACCCAGGCTGGAGTGCAGTGGCGCCATCTCATCTCACTGCAACCTCCACCTCCCGGGTTTAAGTGATTCTCCTGCCTCAGCCTCCCACGTAGTAGGGATTACAGGTGCACACCATCATGCCTGGCTAATTTTTGTATTTTTAGTAGAGATGGGGTTTTGCCATGTTGGCCAGGCTGGTCTTGAACTCCTGACCTCAGGCGATCCGCCTGCCTCAGGCTACCAGAGTGCTGGGATTATAGGCGTGAGCCACTGGACCTGGTCAGAATTTCCTTCCTTTTTTTTTTTTTGAGACAGAGTATCACTCTGTCGCCAGGCTGGAGTGCAGCCGCGCGATCTCGACTCATTGCAACTTCTGCCTCCCAGGTTCAAGCGATTCTCCTGCCTCAGCCTCCCAAGTAGCTGGGACTACAGGCAGTGCCACCAGGCCCAGCTAATTTTTGTATTTTTAGTAGAGACGGGGTTTCACTATGTTGGCCAGGATGGTCTCAATCTCTTGACCTCGTGATCCGCCCGCCTCGGCCTCCCAAAGTGCCGGGATTACAGGCGTGAGCCACCGCGCCTGGCCTCCTTCCTTTTTAAGGCTGAATAATCTTCTATCCTATGGGCCAGACATGGTAGACACAGTGACTCACACCTGTAATCCCAGCATCTTGGGAGGCTGAGGCAAGAGGATCATTTGAGCCCAGGAGTTGGAGACCAGCCTGGGCAATACAGTCAGACCCCTGTCTCTAGGAAAAAAAAAAAAAAATTAGCTGGGTGTAGTGGCATGTGCCTGTAGTCCCAGCTACTTGGGAGGCTAAAGTTGGAGGATTGCTTGAGCCCAGGAGTTCGAGTGAGCCATAATTGCGTCTCTGCACTCCAGCCTGGCAGAGAGAGAGAGATCCTGTCTCAAAAAAAAAAAAGAAAAAAAAAATTGTGGCCGGGCATGGTGGCTCAAAAAAAAAAATTGCGTTGTACAGATGAACCAAAAAAAAAAAAAAATGCATCGTAGAGCTGAACCACGTTTTATTAATTCTTCTATCTAAGGACACTTGTGCTGTTTCCACACTGTCGCTATAATGGCTGCTATGAACATGGACTTGCAAATATCTGTTCTATGACCTGCTTTCTTTCTTTTTCTTTCTTTTTTTTTGAGACGGAGTTTCCCTTTTGTTGACCAGGCTGGAGTGCAATTGCGCGATCTCGGCTCACCGCAACCTCCGCCTCCCAGGTTCAAGCGATTCTCCTGCCTCAGCATCCCTAGTAGCTGAGATTACAGGCATGCGCCACCATGCCTGGCTAATTTTGTATTTTTAGTAGAGACGGAGTTTCTCCATGTTGGTCAGGCTGGTCTCGTACTCCTGACCTCAGGTAATCTGCCCGCCCCAGCCTCCCAAAGTGCTGGGATTACAGGCGTGAGCCACAGCGCCCGGCCCAACAACCTGCTTTCAATTCTTTTGGGGATATACCCAGAAGTGGAATTGCTGATATGGTAATACTATTTTTAATTTTTTGAGGAACTGCCATACTGTCTCCCGCAGCAGCTGCACCATTTTACATTCTCAGCAAGGGTACACAGTATTCCAATTTCTCTACATCTCGGTCAACACTTGTTATTTTCCGGGTTGCTTGGCTGGTTGGTTGGTTTTGGACAGTAGCCATCCTAATGGCTGTGAAGTGGTTCTCGCTTTGCTTTTTTGGAAGGGAGGTGGGCGGATGGCATTTTTCCACAGGAGCCTTTAGATCTATCAGGCTCGAGTTGCACAACCTTGCCTGGCTTATCTCCGGGACACCTCCTGGCAGCTAATAAGAAAAGGCTATCTTTAGCCACTATGGCTTAGAAAGGTTAGGAACCTGCCAAGGTCACAGGTAAGCTGCAGCGTCAGAAAGTGAACCTAAAGTCTTATCCTCTCTTGATTTCACTCTGCCTAATTGTTATTCACTGCCTTTAGGCACAAAGAAAGTGAGGTCTATGCCAACATTATACAGCTGGTTCAAGAAGCCATGCTCTCAGGCACCAAAGGGTGACACGCACTTGTAGTCCCGGCTACTCGCAAGGTTGAAATGAAAGGATCACCTGAGCCACTGCACTTCAGCCTGGGGGACAGAACAAGACCCCGTCTCAAAAAAAATGAGGGAAGAAAAGAAGGCCAGGCACAGTGGCTCACGCCTGTAATCCCAGCACTTTGGGAGCCTGAGGCAGGTGTATCACCTGAGGTTGAGAGTTCAAGACCAGGCTGACCAACATGGAGAAACCCCGTCTCTACTAAAAATACAAAATTAGCTGGGCATGGTGACGCATGCCTGTAATCCCAGCTACTTGGGAGGCTGAGGCAGGAGAATCACTTGAACCTGGGAGGTGGAGGTTGCAGTGAGCTGAGATTGCGCCATTGCACTCCAGCCTGGGCAACAACAGCGAAACTCTGTCTCAAGGAAAGAAAAAAAAACATAGGAAAGCAATGAGATGTTCTTTAGGTGGTAGCACACGTAAAAATGATGCCACACCAGGCACGGTGGCTCATGCCTATAATCCCAGCACTTTGGGAGCCTGAGGCAGGCAGATCACGAGGTCAGGATTTCAAGACCAACCTGGCCAACATAGTAAAACCCCGTCTCTACTAAAAATACAAAAAATCAGCTGGGCGCCATGGCGGACACCTGTAATCCCAGCTACTTCGGGGGCTGATGCAAGAGAATGCCTTGAACCCGGGAAGCGGAGGTTGTAGTGAGCTGAGATGGTGCCATTGCACTCCAGCCTGAGGGTGGTCGTTTTAATCCAGATTTGGAGGCCGGGGGTGGATCACGAGGTCGGAGTTTAGGTGAACCCCGTTTCTAAAAAAAAAAAAACATCTTAACTGTTTCTTGCAGAAATACCAGTGTCTAGCACGGAACCAGCACCTTAGAGTCAGCACTGATCTTTTCTTTGTGTTTTGTTTTGTTTTGTTTTGTTTGTTTTGTTTTGTTTTGTGACAGGCTAGTCTCAAACTCCAGGGCTCAAGCGATCCTCCTATCTTAGCCTTCCAAAGAGCTGAGACTTACAGGCGTGAGCCACTGCACCCAGCTACATGCTAGGATTCTATGTATGTTTCATTAAACAACTATATAGCACCTACTGAATAGCAGATACTATCACACCAGACTGGGCTCGGTGGCTCACACCTGTAATCCCAGCACTTTGGGAGGCGGAGGCAGGAGGATTGCTGGAGGCCAGGAGGTCGAAGATGCAATGAGCTATGATTGTGCCACTGCACTTCAGCCTGGGTGACACAGCAATACCTTGTCTCTAAAAAAAAAAAGTAATAAGAATTCTAACGCCAACGCTGACATAGGCACTAGTATGACCCTCATTTTACTAAGGAGGAAAGTACCGCACAGAGGGGTGAAGTCTGTCCAGGGTAACACAGCTAGTAAGTGGCAACGCTGGGATTCGAACCCAGTAAATCTGGCTGCAGACGCCATTTTGCTATGCAGCCTCTCATAGAATCTACTTATTCTCTATGCTTATTGTGTATCCCACGCACACACTGTAGGATGTAAGTTCCAGGAGAAGCTGCTCGCTGCTTCGTCCTTAGAACCCCGCCCTGCACACAGCAGGCGCTCGACCTATGGAGAAATAAACAGCCGCTTTCTCTGCCGCGCAGGCGCATCGGGAAGGCTAACGGAGCCTCCCCCTTCTTATGCCGATTGGTCATCGCCGATGACTGACGGAGGAGTGGTCGCAGGCGCACCAGGCCAGACCCAAGGCGGCTTAGCCCATTCTAAGACCCTGTTCCCTATGCCTATTGGCCATTGCTTATGACTGACGTATCAAAAAATCCAATGGAAAGCAACCTCTTCGGGAAGAGGGCGGGCCCCGCGGGCAGTCAAATTTGCGCGGGTTGGGGCCTGGCGTAGTCATGGCCGCCTTCCGCGACATAGAGGAGGTGAGCCAGGGGCTGCTCAGCCTGCTGGGCGCCAACCGCGCGGAGGCGCAGCAGCGACGGCTGCTGGGGCGCCACGAGCAGGTGGTGGAGCGGCTGCTGGAAACGCAAGACAGTACCGAGAAGCAGCTGCGAGGTGAGGGCCGGAGCGTGGGCGCGGGCCCACGGGGGACGGGGCCCGGGTGCTGGGAGGGGGCGACCAGGCCGACCTCAAAACCCCTTCTCTCCTGGACTCTCCCATCTCCTGTCCTATCCCCCCTGGGACGGCCCTCTCTGCGCCTTAGTTTCGCAATCTGAGAAATCGGCTTTATGACAGCAACCATCCCCCACCCCCCAGGGGTTTAGTGGTAAATATAGGAGCCTGGAGGGGTTGGCCCCTTCTGAGCGCTCCGTGAGCAGGAGCTGGGGGTCTCAGCGTTTGAATTGGGGCTCAGGAGTCAAAGCTCCGGGTTTGAATGCTAGCAGCCATCTCCATGTCCACTGTGAGACTTGAGGTGAGTTTCTTAACTTATCTGTGCCTCCGCTTCCTTACTTGTCAAATGGTTGTGACAATAGCCCATCCCTTCTTCGTGAAGGCGTTCAGATGTTTTATGGAGCATCTGCTGCTGCCAGGCCCTGGGCTCACCGCAACGTCCACCTCCCGGGTTCAAGCTATTCTCCTGCCTCAGCCTCCTGAGTAGCTGGGATTACAGGCGCTTGCCACCACACCCGGATAATTTTTGTATTTTTGGTAGAGATGGGGTTTCACCACGGTGGCCAGGCTGGTCTCAAACTCCTGACCTCAGGTAATCTGCCTGCCTCGGCCTCCCAAAGTACTGGGACTGCAGACGTGAGCCACTGTGCCCGGCCCATCTTCACTATTTTTAACTGCACAATTCAGTGACCTTAAGCACATTCACACTGCTGTGCAACCATCATCACCATCATTGATCTCCAGAACTTTCTCACCTTTCCAAACTGAAGCTCTGTCCCCATGAAACACTCACTCCCCATCCCCTTCTCAGACCCTGGCACCCACCAGGGTTCTACTTTCTGTCTCAAATTTGACTCCTCTAGGAACCTCACAGAGGAATTGTACAATATCTACCCTTCATAGTGGAATCATACAATATCTACCCTTTTGTGTCTGGCTTATTTCATAGAGCATAATGTCCTCCAGGTTCATCCGTGTCATAGCCTGTGTCAGAATTTCCTTTCATTTTGTGTACTTATTGTGAGACAGACTCTCGCTCCATTACCCCAGCTTGAATGCAGTGGAGTGATCTTGGCTCACTGCAACCTCTGCCTCCCAGACTTAAGTGATCCTCACACCTCAGCCTCCCAAGTAGCTGAGAACACACTTATGCGCCACCATGCCTGGCTAATTTTTGTATTTTTAGTAGAGATAGGATTTCACCATGTTGGCTAGGCTGGTCTTAAACTCCCAGCCTCAAGTGATCGCCCGCCTCAGCCTCCCAAAGTGCTGGGATGACAGGAGTGAGCCACTACGCCCGGCCGGAATTTCCTTCCATTTTAAAGCTGAGTCATATTCCATGATATAGAAGGATGGACCGCATTGTGTTTATTCATTCATCAATCCATGGGCACTTGGGTTGTATCCACCTTTTGGCTGTGTTGAAATAACGCTGCTATGAACACGGATGCCCAAATATCTCTTCAAGACTGTATTTTTTTTTTTCCTTGAGACGAAGTCTCGCTCTGTCACCCAGGCTGGAGTGCAGTGGCGCGATCTCGGCTCACTGCAAGCTCCATCTCTTGGGTTCACGCCATTCTCCTGCCTCAGCCTCCCGAGTAGCTGGGACTACAGGTGCTCGCCACCGCGCCTGGCCACCGTATTTTCTTTTCTTTTTTTTTTTTTTCCCAAGACAGTCTTACTGTGTCGCTCAGGCTGGAGTACAGTGGTGAGATCTCTGCTCACTGCAACCTATGCCTCCCGGGTTCAAGCAATTCTCCTGCCTCAGCCTGCCAAGTAGCTGGGATTACAGGCACGTGCCAACACGCCCAGCTAATTTTTGTATTCTTAGTAAAGACGGGGTTTCACCATGTTGGCCAGGCTGGTCTCGAACTCTTGACCTCGTGATCCGCCCGCCTCGGTCTCCCAAAGTGCTGGGAATATAGGCATGAGCCACTGCACCCAGCCCAAGACTCTATTTTTTTTATTTTTTTGAGACGGAGTCTTGCTCTGTCACCCAGGCTGGAGTACAGTGGTGCGATCTTGGCTCACTGCGAGCTCTGCCTCCCAGGTTCACACCATTCTCCTGCCTCAGCCTCCCGAGTAGCTGGGACTACAGGCACCCGCCACCACGCCCAGCTAATTTTTTTTTGTATTTTTTTTTTGGTAGAGACAGGGTTTCACCGTGTTAGCCAGGATGGTCTCGATCTCCTGACCTCGTGATCCGCCCGCCCCGACCTCCCAAAGTGCTGGGATTACAGACATGAGCCACTGGGCCCAGCCAAGACTCTATTTTCAATTCTTTTTTGTATTCAGCCAGAAGCAGATCAAATGGTAATTCAAAGTTTGATTTCTGAGGAACTGCCATACAGTTCTCCCTGACAGGTGCAGTGCCAGGTGTTTCGGATGTCTTATACAGTCACATTTTATGAGGAGGCCTGGGCTGATCCTTGATTGGCCTATGGAGCCAGTCCACGGGGTGGCTCAGGAACAGTGGTCCTGGTAGTGTTGATTGCAAATGCAAAGGTCAGGAGGTGAGAATGAACTTGGCGAGCAGAAGATGAGCTAAGCAGCCGCCTGACTGCCAGGCCTGGTGAGCGCCCAGGAGGAGTCTGAATATTATCCTGAGTGTGATGTCCCAGGCAGGCTCTTCCCTCCTTCCCTCTTCCTTCTTGCACCCCTCCATTAACTCCCCCTCCTTTGATGGCTTGAGGAGAAAGGTGTGACTCAGCCAGCCTGGCTGTTAGAATGGATGAATCTGGGGCCAAGAAAACTGACAGTCAGGATCCAGGGATCCTGGGCTTTGGGTCAAACAGATCCAGTTCACATCCTAGGTTTGGAGCTCTGTACCTGTGGGTGAGTCACTGAACTTCTCTGTCTCTGGACCTGTTTTTCATGTTGCAGATGCGGGGCAGAGGAGTGAAAGTACACCCTCAGGCTGGGTGTGGTGGCTCACGCCTGTCTTCTCAACATTTTGGGAGGCCGAGGTGGGTGGATCACTTGAGGACAGAAGTTAAAGACCAGCCTGGTCAACATGGTGAAACTCGGTCTCTACTAAAATTACAAAAATTAGCTGGCCGTTATGGCGCATGCCTGTAATCCCAGCTACTCGGGAGGCTGAGCCAGGAGAATCGCTTGAACCTGGGAGGTGGAGGCTGCAGTGAGCCGAGGTCACACCACTGTATTCCAGCCTGGACTGTCTCAAAAAAATAGGCCAAGCATGGTGGCTTATGCCTGTAATCCCAACACTTTGGGAGGCTGAGGCGAGCAGATCACCTGAGGTCAGGAGTTCAAGACCAGCCTGGCCAACATGGTGAAACCCTGTCTCTACTAAAAATAAGAAAATTAGCCAGGCATGGTGGCACATGCCTGTAATCCCAGCTACTCGGGAGGCTGAGGCAAGAGAATAGCTTGAGCCCGGGAAGCAGAGGTTGCAGTGAGCTGAGATCGTGCCACTGCACTCCAGCCTGGGCAACAGAGCAAGACTCTGTCTCAAAAATAATAATAAAATAAAAGTTTTAAAAAAAAAAAAAAGGGCCGGGTGCAGTGGCTCACACCTGTAATCCCAGCACCTTGGGAGGCCGAGGCGGGCAGATGACAAGGTCAGGAGTTCTAGACCAGCCTGGCCAACATGGTGAAACCCCGTCTCCAGTAAAAATATAAAAATTAGCCAGGCGTTGTGGTGGGTGCCTGTAATCCCAGCTACTCAGGAGGCTGAGGCAGGAGAATCACTTGAACCTGGGAGGCGGAGGTTGCAGTGAGCTGAGACCGCGCCGTTGCACTGCAGCCTGGGTGACAGAGCAAGACTCCATCTTTTAAAAAAAAAAAAAGTATCCCTTCAGAGAGCTGTGTGAGAATATGTCAAGTAGGAACACCTTATAATGAGCAGCCATGGGGTAAAGATGACTACTCAGGGAAGAATTCAAGAAGACTTGGTTGTCCTTCGGGAGGGCGGACAGACAGCGGGTGGGAAGGCTGTGTGAGCCAGCCAGAGCCTCAGCTGTCCTAACAGGAAATCAGCAGGCACCATCCGAACCAGACCCATCAAGAAATAGCAGCATAAGCAAGTTACTTAGAAATGTGGAGGCCAGTGCCAGAGAAAACAGCTAAAACTTGAAAGTGGCTGCTTCAGAGGGGCGGAGAGGCTTGGAGAAGGGTGTGTGCATGTGTGTTTATGTTTGCAGAACTATATACATGTCATACTGTGATTAAAAATAACTTAATGTAAGTTTCTGAAACTTAAACATGGGCCTTTTGGGAAGCATTTTTTTTTTTTTTGAGACGGAGTCTGGCTCTGTGGCCCAGGCTGGAGTTCAGTGGCGTAATCTCAGCTCACTGCAAGCTCCGCCTCCCAGGTTCCCGCCATTCTCCTGCCTCAGCCTCCTGAGTAGCTGGGACTACAGGCGCCCGCCACCACACCCAGCTAGTTTTTTGTATTTTTAGTAGAGACAGGGTTTCACCATGTTAGCCAGGACTGTCTCGATCTCCTGACCTCGTGATCCACCCTACTCGGCCTCCCAAAGTGCTGGGATTATAGGCGTGAGCCACCGCGCCCGGCCTGGGCATTTAATCTGCATTCTCTGAGTTGGCAGGTTTCTAGGAAGGAACAGTAGCCATCTTTGTTTTGTTTTGATTTGGGTTTTTGAGAAAGGGTCTGTCTCTGTCACCCAGGCTGGAGTGCAGTGGCACAGTGACAGCAATTATGGCTCACTGCAGCCTCAACTTCCCTGGTTCAGGTGATCCTCCCATCTCAGCCTCCCAAGTAGGTGGGACTACAGGTGCACACCACAATGCCCAGCTAATTTTTTGTATTTTTAGTAGAGATGGAGTTTTGCCACATAGCCCAGGGTGGTCTCAAACTCCTGTCCAAGCGATCCTTCTGCCTTGGCCTCTCAAAGTGCTGAGATTCCAGGCATGAGCCACTGTGCCCAGCCACCAGTAGCCTTTTTGCTTTTTTTTTTCAGACGGAGTCTTGCTCTGTCACCCAGGCTGGAGTGCAATGGCGCGATGTCGGCTCACCACGACCTCTGCCTCCCAGGTTCAAGTGATTCTGCCTTGGCCTCCCAAGTAGCTGGGATTACAGGCATGTGCCACCAGGCCCGGCTAATTTTGTATTTTTAGTAGAGATGGGGTTTCTCCATGTTGGTCAGGCTGGTCTCGAACTCCTGACCTCAGGTGATCTGCCTCGGCCTCCCAAAGTGCTGGGATTACAGGTGTGAGCCACCACACCTAGCCTTTTTTTTTTTTCTTTTTGAGATGGAGTTTCCTTAGCCGCCCCCCAGGCTGGAGCGCAGTGGCACGATCTCAGCTCACTGCAGCCTCCACCTCCTGGGTTCAAGTGATTCTCCTGTCTCAGCCTCCCAGGTAGCTAGGATTACAGGCACCTGCCACCACACCTGGCTAATTTTTTATGTTTTTAATAATGACAGGGTTGCTGTGCGCAGTGGCTCACGCCTGTAATCCCAGCACTTTGGGAAGCTGAGGCGGATGGATCACGAGGTCAGCAGTTTAAGACCAGCCTGACCAACATGGTGAAACCCCGTCTCTACTAAAAATACAAAAAATTAGCTGGGGGTCGTGGCAGGCGCCTGTAATCCCAGTGACTTGGGAGGCTGAGGCAGGAGAATCACTTGAAACTGGAAGGAGGAGGTTGCAGTGAGCCAAGATTGTGCCACTGCACTCTAGCCTAGGCAATAAGAGAAAAACTCCGTCTCAAAAAAAAAAAAAGACAGGGTTTTACCATGTTGACCAGGCTGGTCTCGAACTCCTGATCTTAGGTGATCTGCCCACTTCAGCCTCCCAAAGTTCTGGGATTACAGGTGTGAACCACCATGCCCAGCCTAATTTTTTTTAGTTTTGTAGAGATGGGATCTCCCTATGTTGCCCAGGCTTGAACTCTTGGCCTCAAGCGATCCTCCTGCCTCAGGCTCCCAAAGTGCTGGGATTACAGGCATGAGCCACCATGCCTGGCCGGCTATTTTGTTATATTTTAGGTGTGTGAAGAAGGACGAGGTTTTATTTTTGATGTATTTAAATGCGTTTTGGTGAAACAGTAGTTGTACAAGTTGCCAGTAGAACTCTCTGGACACAGGGCTGCAGACAAGAAGGGGCATGTTTCTTGCCAGTGGAGGTGGCGAACCACCTTCTCTCTGCTCTCCTTGGGGAAGGACAGACCCTAGGGAGCCTGCTTCTCTCCACCCTGCAGAGATCCTCACCATGGAGAAGGAAGTGGCCCAGAGCCTTCTCAACTCAAAGGAGCAGGTACACCAGGGAGGCGTGGCGCTGCAGCAGCTGGAAGCCGCGCTTCAGGAGGCTGGGGAGGAGGACACCCGTCTGAAGGCCAGCCTCCTATATCCTTTTCTGCTAGAGGGTCAGCCTTGCTAGAAAACACACATAGGGCCAGGCACAGTGGCTCACGCCTGTAATCCCAGCACTTTGGGAAGCCCAGGTGGGAGGATCACTTGATCCCAGGAGTTGGAGACCAGCCTGGACAACAGAGACCCTGTCTCTACAAAATTAAAAAAATTAGGCCGGGTGCGGTGGCTCATGCCTGTGATCCTAGCACTTTGGGAGGCCGAGGTGGGTGGATCACAAGGTCAGGAGTTCGAGACCATCCTGGCTAACACAGTGAAACCCCATATCTACTAAAAATACAAAAAAATTAGCCAGGCGTGGTCCCAGCAGGAGAATGGCGTGAGCCCGGGAGGCGGAGCTTGCAGTGAGCCGAGATCATGCCACTGCACTCCAGCCTGGGCAACAGAACAAGACTCTGTCTCAATCAATCAATCAATAAGCTGGGCATGGTGGTACACGCCTGTAGTCTCAGCTACTTGGGAGGCCGAGGTGGGAGGATTACTTGGGCCTGGGAGATTGAGGCTGCACTCCAGCATGGGTGACAGAGCAACACCCTGTCTCAAAAAAAAAAAAAGACCAGGCGCGGTGGCTCACACCTGTAATCCCAGCACTTTGGGAGTCTGAAGCAGACAGATCACTTGAGGTCAGGAGTTTGAGACCAGCCTGGCCAACATGGTAAAACCCTGTCTCTACTAAAAATACAAAAATTAGCAGGGCATGGTGGTGTTCGCTTGTAATCCCAGCTACTCGGGAGGCAGGGGCTCCAGAATCACTTCAACCTGGGAGGCAGAGGTTGCAGTGAGCTGAGATCGTGCCACTGCACTCCAGCCTGGGTGACAAGGCAAAACTCTGACTCAAAGAAGAAAGCGTGCGTAGATAGAGCCAAGACGCTGGGCCTCCCAGCTGCAGTTAGCGCAGGGGCAGCCCTCTCTCGAAAGCTGGGGTCCTTGATGACCTGCCCTACTCAGCTCACCAGAGAGCTGGAAGAGCTCAAGGAGATTGAGGCGGATCTGGAGCGACAGGAGAAGGAGGTCGACGAGGACACGACAGTCACAATCCCCTCAGCCGTGTAGGTTCTGCCAAAACGTGTGCCTGCCTGTGCCTCCTTGTGTAGTCTGGCTCTTGGTTGAAGTTGGTGCTGGGTAACTTTCTTTCTTTTTTTTTTTTTTTGTCTTCCTGTACAGGTACGTGGCTCAACTTTACCACCAAGTTAGTAAAATTGAGTGGGATTATGAGTGTGAGCCAGGGATGATCAAAGGCAGTATCCTTTTTGGGGAGCTATTTTAACTCTTGTGCACTGTAGGTAGGGACGTAAAATGGTGCATAGCAGGACCCTGTAAAAATTAGCCGGGTGTGGTAGTGTGCATCTATAGTCCCAGCTACCTGGGAGGCTGAGGTGGGAGGATCACTTGAGGCCAGGAGTTTGAGACCAGCCTGGGTATCAGTGAGACCCCATGTCTATAATAAGTATAGTAAAGTATAGCAGGCCAAGCGTGGTGGCTCATGCCTGTAATCCCAGCACTTTGGGAGGCCGAGGCGGGCAGAAGACCTGAGGCCAGGCGTGGTGGCATATGCCTGTAGTCCCAGCTACTCAGGAGGCTGAGGCACGAGAATCGCTTAACCCCAGGAGGCGGAGGTTGCAATGAGCTGAGATCGCACCACTGCACTCCAGCCTGGCCTACAGAATGAGACTTTGTCTCAAAAAAAAAAAAAAAAAAGTAAAGGCAGTATCCTTTTCCCCGTGGGGTTGTGTGAGGGCCTGTGTGTCCCGGGCTTTCCTTACATCTGTGCCTCAGTCCATCACGGCCCCAGTGTGGCCCAGCCCATCCACCTGGACAGCACCCAGCTCTCCAGGAAGTTCATCAGCGACTACCTCTGGAGCCTGGTGGATACCGAGTGGTAGCCACGAGCCTCGTGGCTGCGTCTTGCACCCAGCGGGCATCTACCGTGGTCGGATCCGTTTCAAATGAAATGTGTGGACATAGTTTTTTTGTTTTTTTTTTTCGAGACAGAGTTTCACTCTTGTTGCCCAGGCTAGAGTGCAATGGCACGATCTCAGCTCACAGCAACCTCTGCCTCCTGGGTTCAAGCGATTCTCCTGCCTCAGCCTCCCAAGTAGCTGGGATTACAGGCATGCGCCACCGTGCCCAGCTAATTTTTTGTATTTAGTAAAGATGGAGTTTCACCATGGTGGTTAGGCTGGTCTTGAACTCCTGACCTCAGGTGATCCACCTGCCCGCTTCAGCCTCCCAAAGTGCTGGGATTACAGGCATGAGCCACCATGCCCAGCTAGACTTCTTCCCTTTTTTTTTTTTTGAGACGGAGTCTCGCTCAGTCGCCCAGGCTAGAGTGCAGTGGCGCGATCTCAGCTCACTGCAAGCTCCACCTCCTCCCAGGTTCACACCATTCTCCTGCCTCAGCCTCCTGAGTAGCTGGGACTACAGGCACCTGCCACCACGCCTGGCTACTTTTTTGTATTTTTAGTAGAGACAGAGTTTCACCATGTTAGCCAGGATGGCCTCGATCTCCTGAGTTTGTGATCCACCCACCTTGGCCTCCCAAAGTGCTGGGATTACGGGCGTGAGCCACTGCGCCTGGCCTTTTTTTTTTTTTTTTTATTGGATTTCTTTTTCTCCTGATTTCGGCCTCAGCTCCTAGAGTGGCCTCAGCTAGGTAACCAACGGGAGTCGACTTATCTATGCCAGACCTGCAATTTCACATCTGTGACAGGATGGGACAAATGACACCGTGGTATTCAATGACAGCTCCCAGGTATTTCAAGGTTGGCCCTTATTCATTCAGGGGGTATGTTTGAGTGCCACAGTGTGCCCAGACTCTGCTAGGCACCAGAGAGACAAGATATGAGTGACGCGGATCTCCTCCCACTGCTGACGGTGGAATCAACACAGAAGCAGACAAGACTCTAGAACCAGAGAGAGGTCCAGATTGCGACAGGAGCCACACCAGAGTGTGCAGGCTTCATGGAGGACAGAAGCGACTTTTGTGCCAGGACTTAAAAAGATAAGGAGGCCAGGTGTGGTGGCTCATGCCTGCAATCCTAGCACTGTAGGAGGCAGAGGCGGGCAGATCACTTGAGCCCAGGAGTTGGAGACCAGCCTGGGGAACATGGCAAGACCCCATCTGTACAAAAAAATTAAAAAATTTGGCCTGGCGCGGTGGCTCATGCCTGTGATCCTAGCACTTTGGGAGTTAAAACACAACACTTCCCAGCCGCCTTTGTAGTTAAGGTCCGGCTAGTGAAATGTACGTGGAGTTACGTGACACTTCTAGAAGGATTCTTAAAAGACAAGTACACCCTTTCTTTCCCCTTCCTATTTCCTGGAATGTGGGCGTGATGGCTGGAGCCCTAGCAGTCATACTGCCACATGTACGCATGAGTGCAGTCCCTTAGGGATGACAGGAGCCTGGTTCCCTGGTGATGGCAGAGCCAGATATCAGCACAGAGAAGGGGGAGAACCAATCTCAACTTCTACCTTGTGTAAGCTGTGTTTTGGGGGGTTTTCTATGACATACCAAAATAAACCCTAACTGATTGAACATGTACTCCAGTCCAGGGCCGGCCAATCAATGTGTTCATCATTCTCCCATCCTCGGTGTTTTGGGTACCGATAAGGAAAGGAGGCGTGCACACCACCTGCCTGCCTGAGGGAGGAGAGAGGGAGGTGGGGTCCCACCGACACAGTTGTCCCTGAATACAGCTTTGCCCTTGGATGTGTCAGTTATGTGAACTTGGGCTTGGGTTTCATCATGTCCCTTTCCACGACTGAACGTAAGCGCAGTTCTTAATCAGAGAGGGGTGTTTTTAGGCAGAGGGAACAGTAAGCTTTAACAGCATCTGGTGGTGCATGCCTGTAGTCCCAGCTACTTGGGAGGCTGAGGCAGGAGGATCACTTGAGCCTGGGAGGTTGAGGCTGCAGTGAGCCATGGCAGTGTCACTGCACTCCAGCCTGGGTGAGAGTGAGACCCTGTCTTAGAAAGGGGCCAGGTGTTGTGGCTCATGCCTGTAATCCCAGCACTTTGGGAGGCCGAGGGGGGCAAATCACTTGAGTCCAGGAATTCGAGACCAGCCTGGGCAACATCGCAAAACCCCATCTCTACTAAGAAAAAAATAAATTAGCTGGGCATGGTGATGCCTGCCTGTATCCCCCGCTACTCAGGGGCCTGAAGTGGGAGGATTGCCTGAGCCCGGGAAGTTGCTGTGTTGAGCTATGACTGCGCCACGGCACTCCAGCCCGGGTGACAAAGTGAGACCCTGTGTCAACAACAAAAAAAAGGGGGCTGGGCGCGGTGGCTCACGCCTGTAATCCCAACACTTAGGGAGGCCGAGGTGGGCGGATCACGAGGTCAGGAGATCAAGACCATCCTGGCTAATATGGTGAAACCCCATCTCTACTAAAAATACAAAAAATTAGCCGGGCGTGATGGCGGGCACCTGTAATTCCAGCTACTCAGGAGGCTGAGGCAGGAGAATGGCGTGAATGCAGGCGGCAGAGTTCGCAGTGAGCCGAGATCGAGCCACTGCACTCCAGCCTGGGCGACAGAGCAAGACTCTGTCTCAAAAAAAAAAAAGAAGGGGCCAGGCATGGTGGCTCATGCCTGTAGTACCAGTAACTTTGGGAGGCCAAGGCAGGTGGGTCACCTGACATCAGGAGTTCAAGACCAGCCTGGCCAACATGGTGAAACCCCATCTCTACTAAAAATGCAAGTTAGCCAGGCATGGTGGTGGGCACCTGTAATCCCAGCTACTCTGGAGGCTGTGGCAGGAGAATCACTTGAACCCAGGAGGTGGAGGTTGCAGTGAGCCGAGATCGTGCCATTCCACTCCAGCTTGGACAACAAGAGTGAAACTCTGTCTCAAAAACAAAATTTTTTAAAAGGGATTTTTGAGTCTAGCCCTGAAATGTCAGAAGTCTCAGTCCATTCAGCTTGCAAAGATTCTGAGAACGGCGGGCCTGGGTTTAGATGTGCAGTTAACTGCTCCTAGATGCCCTTGGGGCTGTTTTAATTCTCCAAGTTGGTGGGTTTTCTCTCTTTTCTTTTTTGAGATGGAGTCTAACTCTGTTGCCAAGGCTGGAGTGCACTGGCATGATCTCGGCTCACTGCAGCCTCAACCTCCAGGGCTCAAGCAAACCTCCCACCTCAGCCTCCCAAGCAGCTGGGACTACAGGTGCGTGCCACCGTGCCCAGGTAATTTTTGTACTTTTTGTAGAAATGGGATCTTGCTACGTTAACCATGCTAGTCTCAAACTCCTGGGCTCAAGAGATACTCCCACTTCGGCCTCCCAAAGCACTGGGATTATAGGCATGGGTGACAGCGCCCGGCCGATTCTTTTATGTGACCTGAATTGGGAGCAGAGTCCTCTATTTGCACCCCTGACCCCCAAAGATCTGAAGACCTGAAGCAGAACAGAGCTTTTCCACCTCAGCTCTAGTGACAGTGGGCCGGCCGTTCTGTGTGTTGGGGGCCGCGTCGTAGAACAGTTAGCGTCATCCCTGGCCTCCACCCACTAAATGCCAGCAGCTCCCCCTCAGCCTTAACAACAGGAAATGTCTCCAGCTGTTGCCAGTGTCCCTTCGGGGAGGAAGTCGCACACACAAAGCCTCTCGCCTGCCTTGAAGCCTCAGGCAGGGAGCAGTTTGCAAGTCAGGTGTCAGCGCCAGGGTTGGCTGAGCGCTGCTGTCACCTTCGCGGTCATTCCTTTCCCTCACACGGGACACGATGCCTCCACTGGCCGGTTCACCGGGGCAACTGTGGGCGCCGGGAGTGGAGTGGGCCCAGCCCACGCATGGCTGAGAGTCCTGGGGTGGGAGGATGGGCACGTCTCCCTCTCGTCCTGCAAACTGCAGCTCCGAGTGCCCTGGAGAGAAAGCAGGCATGGGGCAGGGGGGCCGCTGTGACAAGGGTTCTGGGAGCCCAGGCTTATCTGTACCCCTGACCCAGGGCCCGTGCCCCCCCCACCCTGGGGTTGGCGCTCCCTCCCCACAGGAATGACCTGGCTTTGTTCCTGGAGGGGGCCAAGGAGCCATTGCCCTGCCTTGTCACTCCACATCCCCTCCAC
>NW_026652287.1:44071064-44111762 GCF_009828535.3 Hylobates moloch | reverse complement strand
GGGCCAAGGAGCCATTGCCCTGCCTTGTCACTCCACATCCCCTCCACCCCAGCAACCTGGACCTCAGTTTCCCCAGGGAAGAGACGGTCCCATCAGGGGGCCTGTGCTGGGGCTCACAGAGGCCCTGTGCCCACCGCCCACATCCCCATCCTTGTCCCCCCCAGGCAGGCCCAGGGCCCCCTCTATGGGGAGAGCAAGTGGGAGAGGAACGCGGCCTGGTGGGGGCCCAGCAGGCGGGTTCCCGGAGATGCCTTATCTGCGGGGCCGGGAGAGGCCCCACTCCGCATGCCTGGCCCCTGACTCACTGCCCAGCGCTGGCTGGATGCCCGGGACAGCCTGAGGCCGGTGGCCTCCAGCCCCGCCCCCGTCCCACCCCCACCCCCATTTGTTCTCCCTCTGAGAGCTGCCCCTTCGGCCACCGGCTCTTTCCTGAATGATGGAGGCCGGCCAGAGGCTTGCTGATGGCTCAGCCCAGCCCTGCTGAGGTGGGAGTAAGGTTTCAGGCCCCAGGACACAGGGTTCCACACTAGTCCCTGCAGCACTGAGGCTCAGCCCCAGGACCATCCATTTTACAGATGGGGAAACTGAGGCACACAGGACAAGGACCACCCTGGAGTCTGAACTTCAGCAGCGAAGCCCCCAAGCCTTCCCTAGGGGCAGGGTGATCTCGCTCAGGACCAGGGGCAGCGTGTGTATATCAGTAGCCCCTGGAGGATCATGCTGGCTTCTCAGATGGGAAGCAGCCCCTTTGAGGAGTCCACCCTGTGTCCAAAGCCACCCAGGTGAGAAGAGGCCAAGCCAGGGTGGGCACCCACACCTGCACCTGCTCGAGCTCCAGAGGGCGGCAGTGAGGCAGCCTGAAGCTCTAGCCACTTAGTCATTATTGGCAAGAGGTGTGCAGGTCATGAATTCACACCATGGCCAGCCCCCTGCTCATAACTGGTGTTTCTAGGGACGGGAGCCCAGGGGCTATGGAGTCTCGAGGCTGAACCCTTCCTCGGGCCCTAGTGCTCACTGGGTGGCTTCTCCTGAGGACTGGACTTGGGTACCTTTCCCCAGGACTCCTCAGGCCCTGGCGGGGATAAAATGCATCCTCAGGCCAGTAGTGGGGAGCCACCCAGAGGGGCAGGCAGCTGGGAGCAGCTTGGGATGGCTGAGCATTTTTTTTTTTTTTTTTTAGAGACAGGGTCTCACTCTGTTGCCTAGGCTGGAGTGCAGTGGTGCGATCACAGCCTCAATACAGCCTCGAATTCATCAGCTCAAACAGTCCTTCTGCCTCAGCCTCCTGAGTAGCTGGGGCCAAGCCTTTCATGCAACCCTCCTCTGGCCTGGCATTCAGTGCCCCTTCCCTGATAGTTCTGGACTAAGAGGTGGTCAAAGTTCTTCCCAGTTTACGGTTAAAAGAAATAGATCGTGGCCGGGCACGGTGGCTCACCCCTGTAATCCCAGCACTTTGGCAGGCTGAGGCAAGCAGATCACGAGGTCAGGAGTTCGAGACCAGCCTGGCCAAGATGGTGAAACCCCCATCTCTACTAAAAATACAAAAATTAGCTGGGCACGGTGGTGGGCACCTGTAATCCCAGCTACTTGGGAGGCTGAGGCAGGAGAATCGCTTGAACCCGTGAGGCGGAGGTTGCGGTGAGCCAAGATCACGCCACTGCACTCTAGCCTGGGTGACAGAGCAAGACTCTGTCAAAAAAAAAAAAAAAAGGAAGGAAGGAAGGAAAAGAAAAGAAAAGAAACAGATAGCAATGGAGCTTGCCTGTGCACAGGATTTGAACCCACGGTTGTCGGATCTGAAGTCTCAGTCTCCCTTCTAGGCTGGACAGGATGGGAGAGGCCAGGAAGACCAGTTTTGTGTCATTGGCATAACAGTGCTTGGGTTCCGGAGGGGACCCCCCTGAGTTCTGGGACTACAGCCTCCAGGCAACTCATCTAGGAATGTGGGCCACCCTGGTCCACTCTCACGGTGGCCCCACAGCCTCCGGTGGCCTCCCATTTTTTTTTTTTTTGAGATGGAGTCTTGCTCTGTCACCCAGGCTGGAGTGCAATGGTGCAGTCGCGGCTCACTGCAACCTCTGCCTCCTGGGTTCAAGTGATTCTCTTCCCTCAGCCTCCTAAGTAGCTGGGACTACAGGCACCTGCCATCACGCCCCGCTAATTTTTGTATCTTTTTTTTTTTTTTGAGACGGAGTCTTGCATTTTCGCCTGGGCTGGAGTGCAGTGGCACTGTCTCGGCTCACTGCAAGCTCCGCCTCCCGGGTTCACGCCATTCTCCTGCCTCAGCCTTCTGAGTAGCTGGGACTACAGGCGCCCGCCACCATGCCCGGCTAATTGTTTTGTATTTTTAGTAGAGACGGGGTTTCACCATATTAGCCAGGATGGTCTCGATCTCCTGACCTTGTGATCCGCCGCCTCAGCCTCCCAAAGTGCTGGAATTACAGGCATGAGCCACCACGCCCGGCCAATTTTTGTATTTTTTTAGTAAAGACGGGATTTCGCCATGTTGGCCAGGCTGGTCTGGAACTCCTGACCTCAGGTGATCCACCCACCTCGGCCTCCCAAAGTGCTGGGATTACAGCCACTGCACCTGGCTGGCCTCCCATATTTACTTAGAAATGTGGACTGGGCCAGGAGCTGTGGCTCACGCCTGTAATCCCAGCACTTTGGGAGGCCAAGGCAGGAAGATTGCTTAAACCGAGGAGTTCAAGACCAGCCTGGACAACACAGTGAGACTCCTGTCTCTACAAAAAAAAAACTAAAAAATTAGCCAGGCATGGTGGTGTGCACTCATAGTCCTGGCTAGTTGGGAGGCTGAGGTGGGAGGATTGCCTCAACCCTGGGAGGTCAAGGCTGCAGTGAGCTAGGATTGCACCACTGCACTCCAGCCTGGGTGACAAAGCAAGACCATGTCTCAAAAAAAAAAAAAAAAAAGGAAGGAGGGAAGGAAGGAAGGAAGGAGAGAAAGGAGAGGATGGGGAGAAGAAAAGCCGGTGTAGTGGCTCACGCCTGTAATCCCAACACTTCTGGAGGCCGAGGCGGGGCGGATTGCTTGAGGTCAGGAGTTCAAGACCAGCTCGGCCAACATGGTGAAATCCCATCTTTACTAAAAATATAAAAACTAGCCAGGCGTGGTGGTGCGTGCCTGTAATCCCATGCCGATCTTGCCTCCAGGAGACAAAAGAAACATTCCAACCCCGGGGGGGGGGGTTGCCTTGAGCCGAGATCGCACCACTACACTCCAGCCTGGGTGACAGAGTGAGACTCTGTAAAAAAAAAAAAAAAAAAAAATGTGGCAGGGAGAGAGAGGGAGAGGGAGCAAAAAGAGAAAGAGAAAGAGGCCGGGTGCGGTAGCTCACGCCTGTAATCCCAGTACTTTGGGAGGCCGAGGCGGGTGGATCATGAGGTCAGGAGTTCGAGACTAGCATGGTGAAACCCTGTCTCTACTAAAAATACAAAAAAATTAGCCGGGCATGGTGGCATGTGCCTGTAATCCCAGCTACTCAGGAGGCTGAGGCAGGGGAATCACTTGAACCCGGGAGGCGGAGGTTGTGGTGAGCCGAGATCGTGCCACTGCACTCCAGCCTGGGCAACAGAGCGAGACTCTGTCTCCAAAAAAAAAAAGAGAAAGAGCCGGGCGCGGTGGCTCACGCTTGTAATCCCAGCACTTTGGGAGGCTGAGGCGGGCGGATCACGAGGTCAGGAGATCGAGACCACAGTGAAACCCCGTCTCTACCAAAAATACAAAAAATTAGCCGGGCGTGGTGGCGGGCGCCTGTAGTCCCAGCTACTCGGAGAGGCTGAGGCAGGAGAATGGCGTGAACCCGGGAGGAGGAGCTTGCAGTGAGCCGAGATCGCGCCACTGCACTCCAAAAAGAAGGAAGGAAGGGAGGGAGGGAGGAAGGAAGGAGAGAAAAAGAAAGGAAGAAAGAAGGAAAGGAGGGAGGGAGGAAGGAAGGAGAGAGAAAGGAAAGGAAAGGAAGGAAGGAAGGAAAGAAAAGAAAAAAGAAAAGAGAAATGAGTACTGTAAGCCTGTGGCCCGCCAGGCCCTCCTTCATGGAGCCACACCCCAGTGGAGGCCACTGTGTCAGTTTTTCTACAGGTGGGTGGCAGAGCCAGGGCTTTAATCCTAGCTGAGTGCGTTCAGAGCTTGTGCTCTTAATCCCGACCCACAAATGAACGCTGTGGGGTGGTGGGGGGTGACGCTTTGTGGCTCTGTGGGAGGCCAAGGGAGGAGGTGTCATTTGTCCCAGACTTGAGTCCCCAGGGGATAAAGGTGTGGACACTGTGAGCCAGGCAGGGGAAACTGGCATGAAGGAGACCGAGGGGGACGGCAGGAGTGCAGGGGTCCTTGATCACGCCAGGCCTGCAGTCCACAAGGCAATGTGGGGAGGATTTTCCGATTCCAAGACAAGCCCCAGCTCTGGGAGAAGGGAACCTGACATGGGCCCCTTGACACAGTGGCCCCGCCTGTCTAGGTGGCTGATGTCACTATTTACTTCCAAGCTCCCCGCTCCCCATCCCAGGAACAGCCCGAGAGTCAGCCCAGCCCAGGGGAGGGACGGCTCCGGATGGAGCAGAAAGTTGCCAGGAAACCCCAGCGGCCGTGCTCAGTGGGGTGATGGGGACCAGGGACTCCCACTCAGAGCCCTCAGTGGCTTTTTTATTCCTTCATCATCACGGAAAATCACTGCCTGCAAGGGAGGAGGGTGCTGACCCCAGACTGGGAGGCGGGGAGGGGACTAGGCCAGGGCCAGCTGCAGGGCAGGGCAGCCTGCACCCCTCTCCCCACCTCCCTCCAGCAGCCGCGGCTCAGCCCAGAGGCTCCAGGCTGACTCACTGCAGACAGCTGTGGTCTGGGATGCCTCGGGCTGCTGGAGGGGAACGGCCTGGGGACAGGAGTGGGGGGACAGCAGGGTACACTAGTTGTGGGTGTCAGACTTGCTGGGAGTGGGACAAATTCCTCCCACCTTCCACCCTGTCCTGGCCAGAGCTGTTGAGCCTGCGGAGACAGGACAGGACCACTAGCCTGCAGGGGTGGCGTTCCCCAAGCTGCAGGCTGCCCCCAGCCCTGCAGGACAAGTGGGTGGGTGGGCGCTGATCCTATAGACCAGGGAGCCAGCAGCGCATTTTACCAGGGCCCCGTTCTGAGCCAGAGAACTGGAACCGGCGAGGATCAGAATCCAGCCACAGTGACCCGAGCCTCCTATTTCTCTCTGTAAAATGGGTAGCTGTCACCCTCCCTCCCTTCGGTGACCATCAGGGCAGAACAATAGATTGTCAAGAAACTCTGAATGTCTGCATGTCTGCGTCACCCTCAAAGCCCTGGTACAGGCTCCCAACGCAGCAGCCAAGGCCGAATACCAGAACCTTCCATCACCTCTGGCCTCTCCTCTGGGCCATGCCCCACCCGTGCCGTGCTCCCAGTTCCCACACCTGCGTGGGCATGCACCCAGGTCCTGCCCACTCTCCTGTCTCAGTCTCAGGATCCTCGAGCTGCCACCCTCCAGGCCCTCCGGTTTTCCTGGCCATCCGAGCCCGCTTATCCTGTTTGCCACTTGGTTGAGCACCAATTTCGTCAATCAAGCAATTATCGAGCGCCTGTGTGCAGGCTCCGGGACGCTTCCTGTGTGGGCTGCTCCGTTTTCCCTCCCAGGGGCGTTTTGGAAGCTTCCCAAAACAAAAGGCGGAAGGCAGGAAGGAAGTGCCACCCTGTGGACACGGGAAAGATGACAGGCCCTGCCTTTGTCTCCGAGCGCCTGCGCAGCCCCATCCTGCCCCACTTCCAGAGCCCCTGGGGAGGGGGAGATGAGCTTTGTCTCCATTGTCGGGTGGGGAAACTGAGGCTCTGAGGTGCCCGTCACCCAGCGAGTCAGTGGCAGAGCCAGGATATGAACCCAGATGGCCAGGTCAGTCTGCTCTTTTTGGATTTTTGTTGTGTTTTGTTTTGTTTTTTTGAGACAGAGTTTCGCTCTTTTTGCCCAGGCTGGAGTGCAATGGTGCAATCTCGGCTCACCGCAACCTCTTTCTCCCAGGTTCAAGTGATTCTCCTACTTCAGTCTCCTGAGTAGCTGGGATTACAGGCATGCGCCGCCACACCCAGCTAATTTTGTATTTTTAGTAGAGATGGGGTTTCTCCATGTTGGTCAGGCTGGTCTCAAACCCCCAACCTCAGGTGATCCGCCCACCTTGGCCTCCCAAAGTGCTGGGCTCAAGAGATCCTCCCACCTCAGCCTCCCAAGTAGCTGGGACTACAGGTGTGCGCCATCCCATCCGGCTGGTAATTTTAAAACTTTTTGTTGTTGTTGTCTGTTTTTTTGACGCAGAGTCTCACTCTGTCAGGCTGGAGTGCGGTGGCGCGATCTTGGCTCAGTGCAACCTCAGCCTCCTGAGTTCAAGCGATTCTCCTGCCTCAGCCTCCCGAGTAGCTGGGATTACAGGCATGCGCCACCACACCCAACTGATTTTTGTATTTTTAGTATAGGTGGGGTTTTGTCATTTTGGCCAGGCTGGTCTTGAATTCCTGACCTCTGATGATCCGCCTGCCTCAGCCTCCCAGAGTGCTGGGATTATAGGCATGAGCCACTGCGCCCGGAAATTTTAAAATGTCTTTTAGAGATGGGGTCTTGCTATGTTGCCCAGACTGCTCTTGAACTCCTGGGCTCAAGCAATCCTCCTGCCTTAGCCTCCCAAAGTGGTGCTGGGATTACAGGCATGAGCCACGGTCCCCAGCCACATTTGTGGACCTAACCATCCCAGTGTCGTGTCACCCCTGGTCCAACCCTGTCCCTCCTTTGATCCACCCAGTAAGGCACCATTGCCTGAGCTTCATCAGCCTGTCTCTGTTGGGTTCAGCCCGTGGGAGGTACTGGTGGGAGATACAGCCTGGAGCAGGGGACAGGCTGGGCTCTTCCCCGCCTCGCTCTGCCGGGGACCACGTCTGCAGCAGTTCTTTCCCTCCTGTGAGTTTCTGGCTCTCACCAGCTCCCAGGCTCCAGAAACCACGTCTTCCCTCTCCTGGTTTTGTGCTGGTGGCGCTTTCTGCTGTTGCTTATTTCTGGGTTACTTCACTGTCCCCCCGTTTAATCTTGAACATTTTTTATGGCGCAATCTCGGCTCACTGCAACCTCCGCCTCCCGGGTTCAAGCGATTCTCCTGCCTCAGCTTCCCAAGTAGCTGGGATTACAGTCACCCGCCAGCATGCCCGGCTAACTTTTTTGTATTTTTAGTAGAGACAGTGTTTCACTATGTTGGGCGGGCTGGTCTTGAACTCCTGACCTCGTGATCCGCACGCCTTGGCCTCCCAAAGTGTTGGGATTACAGGCGTGAGCCACCGCACCCTGCTTTTTTTTTTTTTTTTTTGAGACGGAGTCTCGCTCTGTCGCCCAGGCTGGAGTGCAGTGGCGCAATCTCGGCTCACTGCAAGCTCCGCCTCCCGGGTTCACGCCATTCTCCTGCCTCAGCCTCTCTGAGTAGCTGGGACTACAGGCGCCCGCCACCACGCCCGGCTAATTTTTTTTTTTTGTATTTTTAGTAGAGACGGGGTTTCACCGTGGTCTCGATCTCCTGACCTCGTGATCCGCCCGCCTCGGCCTCCCAAAGTGCTGGGATTACAAGCGTGAGCCACCGCGCCCGGCCCCTGCTTTTTTTTTAATTGAGATGGTGTCTCGCTCTGTTGCCCAGTCTGGAGTGCAGTGGCGCAGGCATAGCTCACTGCAGCCTCAAAATCTTACCCTTTTTAGTAGAGACATGGTTTCACCACGTTGGCCAGGCTAGTCTCAAACTCCTGACCTCAAGTGATCTGCCTCCCTTGGCCTCCATTTTTAGAATAGATACAAAAAAATTGCTATATTTTAGAAGAATATTCTAGAATATTAAACAGAGTATGGGGATAGAAAAGCGACTGGCAGGAAGGAAGTTTTCTTCAGGGCGAGTTTCTCTAACGAAGTAACATTTGGCTTGGTGCGGTGGCTCACACCTGTAATCCTAGCATTTTGGGAGGCCGAGGCGGTAGACAACTTGAGGTCAAGAGTTCTAGAATAGCTTGGCCAACACGGCAAAACCCCATCTCTACTGCAAATATAAAAATTAGCCGGGTATGCACCTGTGATCCCAGCTACTCAGGAGGCTGAGGCAGGAGAATGGCATGAAGCCGGGAGGCGGAGCTTGCAGTGAGCCGAGATCACGCCACTGCACTCCAGCCTGGGCGACAACTTTGGGAGGCCGAGGCAGGCGGATCACGAGGTCAGGGGATCGAGACCATCCTGGCTAACATGGTGAAACCCCGTCTCTACTAAAAATACAAAAAAAAATTAGCCAGGCGTGGTGGCGGGCGCCTGTGGCCCCAGCTACTCAGGAGGCTGAGGCAGGAGAATGGCGTGAACCCGGGAGGTGGAGCTTGCCGTGAGCTGAGATTGCGCCCCTGCACTCCAGCCTGGGTGACAGAGCAAGACTGTCTCAAAAAAAAAAAAAAAAAAAAAAATTAGCCAGCCGTGGTGGCACTCACCTGTAATCCTAGCTGCTACGGAGGCTGAGGCAGGAGAATTGCTTGAACTCGGGAGGCGGAGCTTGCGGTAAGCAGAGATCACGCCACTGCACTCCAGCCAGGGGCGAGGAAAAAAAAAAAAAAAAAAAAAAAAGAGGCGCGCGAACAGAAGAACGTCCATCGAGTTTAGACAAATTGGTTCATTTAAGAAATTTAATTGATCACAGTAAGACATTCAGGCTACAAAAACCTTCTATACAGTGGTTTAAAAAGTGACACCCATCTCCCAGAAGCCACTCATACATACAACGGGGACATCATTCTCCCAAAAAGCGTTGCACACAGTCCAGTTCGTGCAAATAATCTTTGTACATAAAGAAGAGGCATTTCAGAGACAATAACCCCCTACACAGGGCCCCAAGAATAGTCACTGAACAAATACAGCAACCAGGGTTTGCAAAAATAAATAGATTTTATATATATGTATATATATATATAAGTGATAGCAGTTTCAACCAATATACAAAGTGCAAACATAACAAAAAACCCCCACTATCTGTACAGGGACGCATTTACGTGCTCTGAAACCAGAAAAGGCTTATCACGGCTCCCTGCATTGGGAGGGCACAGTGTTTCGTCCCTGGGGACAATCGCCAATCCTTTGTGACATTTTCACGTGGGAGTCTGACGGAGGCTGTCACTGTATCTCCGGACATCAGTGCAACAGTAACATTTAGGGCAATTTCAGAAAGAACCTGAAGTCCCATCAAACGATCCAGACTGGAGGATTTACTTATTTTTTTATAGTTGTATTTATGAAATAGGGTCTTCATCTGTTGCCCAGGCTGGAGTGCGGTGGCTCGATCATGGCTCACTGCAATCTCCACCTCCTGGGCTCAGGCGATCCTCCTGCCTCAGCCTCCCAAGTAGCTGGGATCACAGGCACGCACCACCATACCCAGCTGATTTTTAACTTTTTGATTTTTGTAGAGATAGGATCTCGCTTTGTTGCTCAGGCCTGGTCTCCAACTCCTGAACTCAAGTGATCCTTCCAACTCAGCCTCCCAAAGTGCTGGGATTACAGGCGTGAGGCACCTGTGTCTGGCCAAATTCATTTTTTAAGAGATGAGGTCTTACTATGTTGCCCAGGCTGGAAAGCAGTGGCATAATCATAGCTCACGGCAGCCTCAAATGCCTGAGCTCAAACCATCCTCCCACCTCAGCCTCGCCATGGCCGGCCAGAGGCCATGGGCTGCTGATGCACCATGCATGTTTTGTTTTTTTTTTTTTGAGACAAGTTTCGCTCTTGTCACCCAGGCTGGAGTGCAATAGCACGATCTCAGCTCACTGCAACCTCCGCCTACTGGGTTCAAGCGATTCTCCTGCCTCAGCCTCTCGAGTAGCTGGGATTACAGGTGCGCGCCACCACACCCGGGTAACTTTTGTATTTTTAGTAAAGACAGAGTTTCACCATGTTGGTCAGGCTGGTCTCGAACTCCTGACCTCAGGTGATCCGCCTGCCTCGGCCTCCCAAAGTGCTGGGATTACAGGCGTGAGCCACCGTGCCAGGCTCACCATGCATGTTTTAAATGCTTACCCATCAACGACAAGATCGGGGAAGTGAATGGCTTGGAGACATTTGCATAGAAATGGAAGCACTAGGTGGGCGGACATAAAGAAGGCAATGGCAGTTCTCCACATTCATGATCACGGCTTTGAAGTCCCAGTCAACCTTCCCCTCTCTGTCCCTGGCATTCATTGACACGGGCTTTCCCTGGCCTGGGATCCCATCCCAACACACACGACAGAAAACAGTGCAAAATAGTAACACAAATACCACATTTACACAGTGTACACAACTCTAAACTGAGAAAGTGCAAGGAGACCACGGGAATGGAAGTGGGTAGGAGTGGGGAGGACGAGCACCAGGCTGGCGTCCTGACAGCCACACCTGGGTGCAGGCCACGTGTCCTCAAGGCCAAGGTAACCGGGTGTCTCAGGCACTTAATAAATATTAAGGGTGACCGGTGCCTCAGGCTCTCCCTCTGGGAAGTGGCATCATTTGGTGAATGAGTTTGGTCTCGGTGCCACCACGGATTCAGCCAGGTCAGTTCTGACGCCATGAATCCCTTTCCTGGCTTAAGGAAGGTACAAATCCAGCCTGAAAGACGCTGGGTGGGTCATGATTCGAGGGTGACAGGGCAAAGGCTAACTTGGCTGTCTAGCAAGGCTTGAATAGAAGAGGTAAACACGTTGACTCCTGAGTTTAGGGGTTCGGCTTAGAGATTGGTGGATGAGGCAGGGCCGAGGGGTCCCATTGGTGGCATCTGCTGTTGTGTGTTGAAAGCCACTTGCTTCTCTGGGCCTGACATCCCCTGCCCTTTCATCTTCCATGTTTGAGGATTGTGTCACGGTGGAGAAACTCAAAACTTCCTGGAGAGAAATGGAGGTGTCATCCTGGCCCCCCGGGGCCTGTTTCTCTTCTCCTTCACAAGGAAAGAAAGAAACCAAAATCCCAACCCAAGCCATTGCATGGGCACTGTCCGAAGCCTGTTCTGCCTCCCAGATGAATAAATATATAAAACAAAGCTCTGGCAGGCAATGCTTTGGTCTTCACTGTCTTTGAATAAAACAAGGCCGGCGAGGTCTCAGGAAGGGTTCTGGGCAGGGACGGGACTCCAGGCAGATGTTCATGCCACGTCATCCTCCAGACTGACCATCTGTCTCTGCCAACAAATGGTAAACAGCGGAAACTATCAGTCCAGCATTCAGGAAACGCGGCCGGAGGCCACCTACTTCTCACCTCCTGGGCCTGGCAGCCTCCCCCAGCCTGATCCCCAAGCATGTTCCCCCAGGAGCCGCCAGAGGGAGACGGTGAGTACCTGATTCAGTCACTTCCCACCGCTCTCAGGGCAAAAGCCAAAGTCCTCCCCAGTGGCCCACAAGGCTCTGCACAACCTGCCTGGTCGCCTCCTGCCTTTTTACCCCTCTCTCTCTTTGCTCCAGCTACAAAGACCTCAAACCCAACAGGCACGGTCCAGCCTCAGGGCCTTCGCACAGGCTGTTCTCCTGGCTCAGAGAAGCCTACCTACCCTAAACTGCTTGCCTAAAGATCAAGGCGGGCACAGTGGCTTATGCCTGCAATCCCAGCACGTGGGGAGGCCAAGGCGGGTGGATCACTTGAGGTCAGGAGTTCGAGACCAGTCTGGGCAATATGGCGAAACCTCGTCTCTACTAAAAATACAAAAATTACCCGGGCATAGTGTTGTAATCCCAGCTGCTCAGGAGGCTGAGGCGTGAGAATTGCTTGAACCCAGGAGGCAGAAGTTGCAGTGAGCCAAGATCACAGCACTGCACTCCAGCCTGGGCGACAGAGAGAGACTCTGTCTCAAAATAAAAAATAAAAACAAAAAAATAAAACAACTCCTCTCCCTTCCTCCCTCCTAGCCCTCTGGAAAACCCTCTTTGAATTTTTTTTTCTTTTCTAAGAGACAGGGTCTTGCTTTGTCACCCAGGCTGGAGTACAGTGGCGCAATCACAACTCACTGCAGTCTTGATCTCCTGCCTTAGCCTCCCTAGTAGCTGGAACTAGGCTAAATTTTTATTTTTTGCAGAGATAGGGTCTTGATATGCTGCCCAGGCTGGTCTTGAACTCTGAGCTCAGGTGATTCTCCTGCCTCAGCCTCCCCAAGTTCTGGGATCACATGTGTGAACCATCGTGCCTGGCCTCTGAACTCCGTTTTTTGTTTTTTTTTTTGAGACGGAGTCTTGCTCTGTCCCCCAGGCTGGAGTGCAGTGGCGCAATCTCGGCTCACTGCAAGCTCTGCCTCCCGGATTCACGCCATTCTCCTGCCTCAGCCTCCTGAGTAGCTGGGACTACAGGCGCCCGCCAACACGCCCGGCTAATTTTTTTTGTATTTTTAGTAGAGACGGGGTTTCACCGTGTTAGCCAGGATGGTCTCGATCTCCTGACCTCGTGATCCGCCCGCCTCGGCCTCCCAAAGTGCTGGGATCACAGGCTTGAGCCACCGCGCCCGGCCTTTTTTTTTTTTTTTTTTTGAGATGGAGTTTTGCTCTTGCCACCCGGGCTGGAGTGCAGTGGCGCGATCTCAGCTCACTGCAACCTCTGCCTCCTAGGTTCAAGCGATTTTTCTACCTTGACCTCCCAAGTAGCTGGGATTACAGGCGCCCACTACCACGCCCGGCTAATTTTTTGTATTTTTAATAGAGATGGGGTTTTGTCATGATGGACAGGCTGGTCTCAAACTCCTGACTTCAGGTGATCCACCCGCCTCGGCCTCCCAAAGTCCTGGGATTACAGGCATGAGCCACCGTGCCTGGCCTCTGAACTCCTTTTGACTTTCTTTGCTCCGTCACCATCTGATGGAGCTCTATTTGCTTATCCAGCATTCGTCTACACCACCGAGGCCATTGTCCGCTGACATTCTGAATGAGCGCACAGAAGCATTCACCTAATGCTGTCCTCGATCTGGAGGGCTGGGGAAGCCTCGGCCTGGTCCCTTGAGGATCATATGCCTCCAGCCAGGGGGGGCCGCCAGGGGCTCTGGCCTTCTAGAGGGGGTCACTCACCGAGGGGTAGCTGTAGCCGTCCTGGTTGCGGCAAATGTGGACCTCATCCTCTGTGGTCTTCTGATAGACGGGGTTGTCAAAGTTGATGCTGTTGATGTTCTTAAGCCGCCAGTTCTTCCACAGGAGGAAGGCCCCCAGGCAGAGGAAGACGAGGAGCACTGTAGGGAGAGGCACGCTCTGTCACACAGCTGCCCCCGAGACCACAGACCCAGTTCCGTGGCTGGAGTGAAAACATGGGCATCATACCATAACCTGGACTCTTGGTCTTTTATGTTTGTTTAGAGATCGTCTTGCGGGCTGGGCCCAGTGGCTCACGCCTGTAATCTCAGCACTTTGGGAGGCTGAGGCGGGCAGATCATGAGGTCAAGAGATCGAGACCATCCTGGCCAACATGGTGAAACCCCGTCTCTACTAAAAATACAAAAATTAGCCGGGCGTGATGGTGGGCGCCTGTAGTCCCAGCTACTCAGGAGGCTGCAGCAGGAGAATTGCTTGAACCCGGGAGGCAGAGCTTGCAGTGAGCCGAGATTGAGCCACTGCACTCCAGCCTGGGCAACAGAGCGAGACTCCGTCTCAAAAAACAAAACAAAACAAAAACCAAAAAGAAAAAACAAACAGAAAAGAGGCAAATCTATGCATAAGAATTTTTTTCTTTTTTCTTTTTTTTTTTTTTGAGACGGAGTCTTGCTCTGTCACCAGGCTGGAGTGCAGTGACATGATCTCAGTTCACTGCAACCTCGACCTCCCAGGTTCAAGTGATCCTCCTGCCTCAGGCCCTCAACTAGCTGGTACCACAGGCACATGCCACCTGCCCAGCTAGTTTTTGTACCTTTTGTAGAAACAGGGTTTCGCCATGTTGCCCAGGTTGGTCTCGAACTCCTGAGCCCAAGCAATCCACCCACCTCAGCCTCCCAAAGTGCTGGGATTACAGGCATAAGCCACCGCGCCCAGCCTCATAAGTATAAGAAATATCTAACCTGAAGCCCACTGGGTGAGCCACACCCCAGAAGTAGCTGACTTCTTCAAGATTTCTGTCCCGGATTAGCCACACACAGGGCTGTGACTTTTCAAGAAATAGGAACTGGGGTACAGTGGCTTGCATCAGCTACACGGGAAGCCGAGGTTGGAGGATCGCTTGAGCCCAGACATTGAGGCTGCAGCGAGGCATGATCGCGCCACTGCACTCCAGCCTGGGTGACAAAGCAAGACTCTGTCTCTAAAAAAAAATTAAGTTTCTTTTTTCTTAAAATTTAAGAAAAAAAGAAAAAAGAGATGCGATGGTAACCGAGTTAGGATGAGCATGGGTGAGGCAGGGAGAGCGCGCCTCTCCACACAGCCCCCTGCAAGGGAACCAGTTCCCCAGAAGGCACTCAAGTCTCAGTGAGGCTGTTCCGCAGCACAGGACCCAGCTCCACGTCCTCCATCTGACCCCTTAACTGTCTGATCTTGTCACTGTCAGCCCCAAGCCGGGAGAGGCCATGGGGGTGATAAAGGACACTCAGTGGGGCCGTTCCCCGTCCAGGAGAAAAGGTGAACAGGCCCAACCAGCCAGGCATGAGATCACATTGCAGGAGGCTGTGACCTGGGGGACGCTGGGCGACCGGCCCGTGCTTACCGATGGGGAGGACGACGGACAGAGCCCCCACGCTACTGGGCTTCTTCTCATTTCCTCTGCCAGCAACGTCGCCCAGAGCTGCAGGAGAGAAGCGAGAGTGAGGCCCAGCTCTAAAGGAAGGCCACCAAGAAATGGAGCAGGCAGAGGACGGCGGTCACGGCAGGAAAGCGCCCGGCACATCTCCCTGGGCACTTGGAGAATTTCCCGAGTCTGCGAGAGGCCACACGGGCTTATTTGTGAGTTATCGAGGTTGTGGGACTCAATTCCAGTTTAAGAAGGTTCTTTTTGGGAGGGATAGAAACGGGTCTGGCTATGTTGCCCAGGCTGGTCTTGAACTCCTGGCCTCAAGTGATCCTCCTGCCTCAGCCTTCCAAAGTGTGGGGATTACAGGAATGAGCCACCCAGCCCAGCCTAAGAAGGTTCTTGAGCCTCAGATTGATAAGTCTTTAGGGGAGGGCCGCAGAGGCTTTCATTCTAGGTGGTTGACAAGGTTGCTGGTGAAACTTTTGTCAACCACTTCTGCATTTTATTAAAATGAGCATATTTTGGTCCGGGCGCAGTGGCTCATGCCTGTAATCCCAACACTGGGAGGCTGAGGCAGGCGGATCACCTAAGGTCAGGAGTTCAAGACCAGCCTGATCAACATAGTGAAACCCTGTCTCTACTAAAAATACAAAATTAGCTGGGCGTGGTGGCATGCACCCGTAGTCCCAGCTACTAGGGAGGCTGAGAGAGGAGAATCACTTGAACCCGGGAAATGGAGTTGCAGTGAGTCGAGATCGTGCCATTGCACTCCAGCCTGGGCAACAGAGTGAGACTCCCTCTTACAAAAAAAAAAAAGGCCAGGCCCAGTGGCTCAAACCTGTAATCCCAGCACTTTGGGAGGCTGAGGTGGGCAGGTTGCCTGAGGTCAGGAGTTCAAGACCAGCCTGGCCAATATGGTGAAACCCTGTCTCTACTAAAAATGCAAAAATTAGCCAGGGATGGTGGCGGGTGCCTATAATCCCAGCTACTCAGGAGGCTGAGGCAAGAGAATCGCTTGAACCTGGGAGGCAGAGGTTGCAGTGAGCTGAGATCACGCCACTGCACTCTAACCTGGGCAACAGAGCAAGACTTCATCTCAAAAAAAAAAAAAAGAGAGAGAGAGAAGAAAAGAAAAAGAGGGTATTTTGAAGGGGACAGGGGAGCCACCTTCGGACCCTGCAATGCCCAGCATGCTCAGTCCTGAGGTTGAATGGCACGGAAGCTGATTGTCCTGCATCCACTGTCCCAGGCATTATGGGATGGGGGTAACCTTGGTACAGAACCATGCAAGTGAACCTGGGCCATTCAACATAAGCGCCCCAGGCAAGCCAACATTTCAAGTTCACTAGAGCTAGGCACAGTGGCTCATGCCTGTAATCGCAGAACATTAGGAGACCAAGGCAGGAGGATCACTTGAGGCCAGGAATTTGAGATCAGTCTAGGCAATATAGCCAGACCCCCCTCGTCTCTACATAAATGAATGAATGAATGAATGAATGGCTTCTTTGCCAAATTTGAGGAGTCCTGGATGCGCCGGTCTGTGAAGTGATAATTCTAGCAGTGCCCCACCTCCCCCAAGCAAGAAGCTTTCTCAGCCTCTCCCAGGCAGTTTCCATTTTATCCTGCTTGTAACTGAACAAAGGTTTCAGCTACTCTGGAAAAAAAAAAAAAAAGAATGGTCTGAAATTTGCTGATGTGCCTTTTTTGTTGTTGTTTGCTAGAAGTCTAGGAGCACCATTTCCCAGCAGCTCAAAGCAGTTTGGGCGCCCTCTGGTGGACAAATGAATGATATCCTGACCCACGCCTGGGTCTCATCACATCCAGGGAGGACAGTGAGGCCAGGTCAGACACTCACCCCAGCCCCCAGACTAAAGGGGGAGCCAAAAAGCTTAGGAATCTGATAATATTCCTTTTGTTTTGCGGAGGGGAATGGAGTTTCACTCTTGTCCTCCAGGCTGGAGTGCAATGGCGCAATCTCAGCTCACTGCAACTTCCGCCTCCCAGATTCAAGCGATTCTCGTGCTTCAGCCTCCCGAGTAGCTGGGATTACAGGCACCCACCACCATGCCCGGCTAATTTTTGTATTTTTAGTAGAGACGGGGTTTCACCATGTTGGCCAGGCTGGTCTCAAACTCCTGACCTCAGGTGATCCGCCTGCCTCAGCCCCCAAAAGTGCTGGGATTACATGTGTGAGCCACTGTGCCCTGCCCAGGAATCCAATAATATTCTAATGCATTATTTTTATTTTTAGAGATGGGGGTCTTGCTATGTTGCCCAGGCTGGACTTCAACTCTTGGGCTCAAGCAAGTCTCCCGCCTCAGCCTCTGGGAGTAGCTAGGACTGCAGGCATGCACCTCTCCACACCGGCCTTTAATATATTATTTTTTAAAATTTAAATTAATGAAAAACCCCCCAATGAACAAAATATCAAAATTTTCAAGGATAGGCTGTGATCTTACACCTGCAAGATTCGGCTTCACTGGACCACTGGCTCCGATAAAACTTTATTTACAAAAGTAAGTGGCCAGGCCTTGGCTGTAGTGTGATGATTTGAAAAAACAAAAAAAACAAAAAAAAAAACAATTTTTTTGGAGACAGAGTTTTGCTCTGTCACTCAGGCTGGAGTCCAGTGGCATGATCTTGGCTCACTGCAACTTCTGCCTCCCAGGTTCAAGCAATTCTCAAGTTTTTGTATTTTTTTAGTAGACAGGGGGTTTCACCATGTTGGCCAGGCTAGTCTCGAACTCCTGACCTCAAGTGATCTGCCCACTGTTGCCCCCCCAAGGTGTTGGGAATACAGGCATGAGCCACCAGGCCTGGCCAAAATTTTTTTTAAATTGCATTAATCTCAGCACTTTGGGAGGCCAAGGTGGGCAGATCGCTTGAGCCCTGGAGTTGGAGACAAGTCTGGGCCACGAGGTGAAACCCCGTCTCTACAAAAAAATTCAAAAATTAGCTAGGTGTGGTGGCTCATGCCTGTAGTCCCAGCTACCTGGGCGACTGAAGTGGGAAGATCACCTGAGCCCAGGGAGGTTGAGGCTGCAGTGAGCCATGACAGCACTCTATCACTCCAGTCTGGAGTACACAGTGAGACCCTGTCCCAAAAAAATAAAAATAAAAAAGTTTTGGCTGGGCGCGGTGGCTCACGCCTGCAATCCCAGCACTTTGGGAGGTCGCCGATCCTCGGGCAGATCACGAGGTCAGGAGTTCGAGACCAGCCTGCCAAACATAGTGAAACCCCCATCTCTACTAAAAATACAAAAATATTAGCTGGGTATGGTGGTGGGTGCCTGTAATCCCAGCTACTTGCGAGGCTGAGGCAGGAGAATCGCTTGGACCTGGGAGGCGGAGGTTGCAGTGAGTAGAGATGGCGACACTGCACTCCAGCCTGGGTGACAGTGAGAGACTCCGTTTCAAAGAAAAAAAAATTTTTTTTAAATATATTGCATTGCCACGTTAAATAGTTGGGTTTTAAAAGAAAAAAAAATTAGTTTATTTATTATTTATTTTGTAGTAGAAATAGGGTCTTGCTACGTTGCCCAGGCTGGACTTGAACTCCTGGGCTCAAGCCATTCTCCTGCCTTGGCCGCCCAGAGTGCTGGGATTACAGGTGTGAGCCACCAAAGAATAAATTGTAGGCCAGGCGCGGTGGCTCACACCTATAATACCAGCACTTTGGTGGGGCTGAGGCGGGCAGATGACTTGAGGTCAGAAGTTTGAGACCAGCCTGGCCAACATTGTGAAACCCCATCTCTACTAAAAATGCAAAAATTAGCCAGGTATGGTGGCAGGTGCCTGTAATCCCAGCTACTCTACATGGGAGGCTGAGGCAGAAGAATCACTTGAACCTGGGAAGCAGGGGTTACAGTGAGCCGAGACTGCGTCACTGCACTACAGCATGGGCGAGGGCAAGACTCTGTCTCAAAAAAAAGAGTGCTGGGAGCCAGGCATGGTGGCTCACACCTGTAATCCCAGCACTTTGGGAGGCTCAGGCGGGCGGATCACCTGAGGTTGGGAGTTCAGGACCAGCCTGACCAACATAGAGAAGCCCCTTCTGTACTAAATACAAAATTAGCCGGGCATGGTGGCGCATGCCTATAATCCCAGCTACTCGGGAGGCTGAGGCAGGAGAATCGCTTGAATCCGGGAGCCAGAGGTTGTGGTGAGCTGAGATCGTGCCACTGCACTCCAGCTTGGGCAACAAGAGCAAAACTCCATCTCAAAAAAAAAAAAAATTGTAAAATTGTGTTAAAATGTTACTGGATTCCTTAGCCTTTTGGAACCTCTGTGAAAAGCTGCGTACTGAGGAATCCCTCCCCCTCCTTGCCTTAGTCCTGGCCTTTTTGGGGCAGCTGCCTGAAGCTGAGGCAACGAATGTGCCTTGATAAAATTTCGGGACCCAGACTGTGCGTGGCTGACTTCGGGAACCAGGAGCCTGAAGAACCTGGCCCCTCATATGATTTGGCCCATTTAATCCTTGCAAAGAGGACAAGAACTGTTATTAGACCCACTTTACAGATAGGGAAACTGAGGGCCCAGAGACACATGGCCCAAGTGAGAGATGGTCAGCAAGGGAGTGAGGACACCACCTGGACTCCATCTTGTGACCAAAATGTTCGTGGCCACTGAAGGGACCCATCTCCCAGTGAAGAGGGGCCCAGGGAGGGCCCAGCCTTTACCTTGGTGAGACATCGTCACTATCTCCGCCGTGGTGAGCCCAGGGGTGGCCCCAGGCAGCCGGGAGGTGTCAGGAACAGGCCGGGTGGTTGTGTGCTGTGTCCCTACGGCTGTGGAGCTGACCTTTAGCCTGACGGTGGATGTCTCCTGGGTGACCACTGCAGCCTCAGCCTCTGAAAGAATAAATAAACGTGTTCTGAGTGCCACGTGCCTGCAGGCCCCTCTCATAGGTGTGCGCCTAATGACAAAAGTCTAAAATGACCTTGGGAGGCCAAGGCAGGAGGATCTCTTGAGTCCACCAGGAGTTTAAGACTAGCCTGGTCAACATTGCAAAATCCCATCTCTACGTACAAAAAAAAAAAAAAAATTAGCCAGGTGTGGTGGTGCACGCCTGTGCTCCCAGCTACTCGGGAGGCTAAAGGGCAGGATCACTCGAGCCCAGGAGGTAGAGGCTGCAGCAAGCTATGATCCCATCACTGCACTCTAGCATGGATGACAGAATGAGACCCTGTCTCAAAAAAAAGAAACCAAAAAATAATAATAATAAAATTTTTAAAAAGTCCAAAATGAGGCCTGGCACAGTGGCTTAGGCTGGGCAAGGTGGTTCACACCTGTAATCCCAGCATTTTGGGAGGCCGAGGCAGGTGGATCACCTGAGGTTAGGAGTTCAAGACCAGCCTGGCTAACATGGTGAAACCCCGTCTCTACTAAAAATACAAAAAAATTAGCCAGGTGTGGTGGCGGGCACCTGTAGTCTCAGCTACTTGGGAGGCTGAGGCTGGAGAATGGTGTGAACCCGGGAGGTGGAGCTTGCAGTGAGCCGAGATCATGCCACTGCACTCCAGCCTGGGTGACAGAGCAAGACTCCATCTCAAAAAAAAAAAAAAGAAAAAGAAAAAAAGCCTGGTGTGGTGGCTCACGCCTGTAATCCCAGCACTTTGGGAGGCCGAGGGGGGCGGATCACAAAGTCAGAAGATTGAGACCATCCTGGCTAACACAGTGAAACTCCGTCTCTACTAAATATACAAAAAATTAGCCGGGCGTGGTAGCGGGCACCTGTAGTCCCAGCTACTCGGGAGGCTGAGGCAGGAGAATGGCGTGAACCCAGGGGGCGGAGCTTGTAGTGAGCAGAGATTGCACCACTGCACTCCAGCCTGGGTGACAGAGTGAGACTCTGTCTCAAAAAAAAAAAAAAAAAGAAATAACTAAAAAAGGCCAGACACGGCCAGGTGTGGTGGCTCATGCCTGTAATCCCAGAACTTTGGGAGGCCGAGGCGGGCGGATCACTTGAGGTCAGGAGTTCGAGACCAGCCTGACCAACATGGAGAAATCCCGTCTCTACTAAAAATACAAAATTAGCTGGGCGTGGGGGCACATGCCTGTAATCCTAGCTACTCGGGAGGCTGAGGCAGGAGAATCGCTTGAACCCAGGAGGCAGAAGTTGCAGTGAGCCGAGATCACGCCATTGCACTCCAGACTGGGCAACAAGAGCGAAACTCCATCTCAAAAAAAAAAAAAAAAAAAAGGCCAGGCGCGGTGGCTCACGCCCATAATCCCAACACTTTGGGAGCCCGAGGCAGGCAGATCACGAGGTCAGGAGATGGAGACCATCCTGGCTAACATAGTGAAACCCCACCTCTACTAAAAAATACAAAAAATTAGCTGAGCGTAGTGGGACGTGCCTGTAGTCCCAGCTACTGGGGAGGCTGAGGCAGGAGAATCGCTTGAACCTGGGAGGCAGAGGTTGCAGTGAGCCAAGATAGTGCCACTGCACTCCAGTCTGGGCAACAGAGCAAGACTCTGTCTCAAAAAAAAAAAAAAAAGAGTACTGAAAGTAAACACCATGAACATCTACTTTGTAATCATATTGTTTCTTTTTCTTTTTTTTGTTTTTTTCAGACAGGGTTTCATTTTGTCCCCCAGGCTGGAGTGAAGTGGTGTGATTATAGCCCTCTGTAGCCTGGACCTCCTGGGCTCAAGCAATCCTCACACCACAGCCTCCCGAGTAGCTGGGACCACAGATGTGAGCCGTCTGGGTCATATTGTTATTTGTTGTTGTTCAAAAGGGAGATTCAGTTCGCTTGAGGGAGGTGTTGGCCTCAAATGAGACTTTCTCAGAGGATGAGAAAAGTCAACAAAGGGGGGTGGGCGCGGTGGCTCATGCCTGTAATCGTAGCACTTCAGGAGGCAGAGGTGGGCAGATCACCTGAGGTCAGGAGTTCGAGACCAGCCTGGCCACCATGGAGAAACCCTGTCTGTACTAAAAATACAAAAATTAGCCAGGCGTGGTGGCACATGCCTGTAATCTCAGCTACTTGGGAGGCTGAGGCACGAGAATTGCTTGAACCCAGTGGGAGAGGTAGCAGTGAGCCAAGATGGCACCACTGCACTCCAGCCTGAGTGACAGAGCAAATCTCAAAAAAAAAAAAAAAGTCAACAAGGGGACCATTTCCTCCCTCAGGGATCCTGTCAGAAATCAGATCACCTCTTCATGGGGCCGGAAAGAGGAAACCAGGCGTCAAAGGGGAACTGGGTAAATGTCCAGCCCGGTGCTGATGTGTCCATCCAAGAAAAGAAAAGTATGGTTATCTCAACTCATGAGTCCTTACAACCTTGAGGTACCCATTTGACAGATGAGTGGAGAGAGGCTCAGGAGGGGACAGTTGGAGGACACAGGACACAGAAACAAGGCGTGTGCCGCACCTGTGAGGCAGCTCCTCATGTCCCTGGCCAGCAGCATGCCATCCGGGCAGGCGCAGGTAAACTTGGGCGAGTGGGGGTTGATCTGCGGGGCAGGGAGGCACAGATACTGGCAGCCGCCATTGCTCAGGGTGGTCTTCTCACACCAGTTCACTCCTGGGGCAGAAGAAGCGGAGTCAGGGCAGGAATGAGATCATCAGATAGACCAGAAGATTCCAGAAATTTCCAGAACATTCCAGAGTTTCCACAAGGAGGTTTTAAGGTGGGGGGGTGGGGCTGACCCACCCTTACCTCTTGGCTGGGTGAGGTTGTGGAAGAGGACCATATCCTCTGGGGACAGTAGGTTTTCGGCCAACAAATTGACATCGGAACCCGTGAGGCGGTTGGCACTGAAAATGGCTTCGTTGATGATATCTGTCCAAAATACTTTGTCCTAAACAGGCAGCAAGGAAGATGACAAATCCCGTTAAACACTGGGATGAGACACAGGCCACCCTCTCTCCACAACTAGATTTTTTGTTTTTTTGAGACAGAGTTTCACTCTTGTTGCGCAGGCTGGAGTACAGAGGCCCAATCTCGGCTCACTGCAACCTCCACCTCCCGGGTTGAAACGATTCTCCTGCTTCAGCCTCCCGAGTAGCAGGGATTATAGGTGCGTGCCACCACACCTGGCTAATTTTTTGTATTTTTAGTAGAGATGGGATTTCACCATGTTAGCCAGGCTGGATTCGAACTCCTGACCTCAGGCCATCCACCTACCTCGGTCTCCCAAAGTGCTGACATCACAGGCGTGAGCCACCATGCCTGATCCACAGCTAGTTTTTTTTGTTTGTTTGTTTTTTTGAGACGAAGTCTTGCTCTGTCACCCAGGCTGGAGTGCCGTGGCATGATCTCAGATCACTGCAATCTTAGCCTCCCAGGTTCAAGCGATTCTCCTGCCTCAGCCTCTGAAGTAGCTGGGACTACAGGCATGTGCCACCATGCCTGGCTAATTTTTGTATTTTTAGTAGAGATGGGGTTTCACCATGGCGGCCTGGCTGGTCTCGAACTCCTGACCTCATGATCCGCCTCCCTCAACCTCCCAAAGTGCTGGGATTACAGGCATGAGCCACCACACCTGGGCCATGACTAGTTTTTAATTGTGGTAAAAATACACATAACATAAAATGTACCATCTCAACTATTTGTAAGGGCACAGTTCGGTGGCCTTAAGCAGATTCACGCTGTTGTGCAAGTATCACCATCACCACCATCCATTTCCAGAACTTTTTTTTTGTTGTTTTTTGAGACAGAGTCCAACCCTGTCGCCCAGGCTGGAGTGCAGTGGCATGGTCTTGGCTCACTGCAGCTTCCACCTCCTGGGATCAAGCAATTCTCATGCCTCGGTCTCTCGAGAACCCGGGATTACAGGTGCCTGCCACCACATCCGGCTACTTTTTGTATTTTTTGTAGAGACAGGGTTTCGTCATATTGGCCAGGCTGGTCTCACACTCCTGGACTCAAGCGATCCTCCTGCCTCAGCCTCCCAAAGTTCTGGGATTATAGGCGTAAACTGCCGTGCCCAGTTTAAACCTCTTTCCTTTATAAATTACCCGGCCTCAGCTATTCCTTTACTGCAGTGCAAATGGACGAACACACTTGGGGGGACTCCACTTTTGGCTGTTGGTAGTCATGCTGCCAGGAACGTGGGGTTATAAAATAGCACCATTTCCTTAGAGCAGAGTTTCCCCACCTGGCTTTATCTAGGGCCTGCTACTTCTCTGTTCTGGGCGTTCAGCAGCGTCACCGGCCTCTACCCACTAGATGCCAACAGTCTTCCCCATCGACTTGTGACTACCAAAAAATCTCTAGAAATTGCCAAATGTCCCATGAGAGCCAAGATCACATGTGACAGAGGATCACTGCCTTTCATGACTCCCAGTAAAAAGAATACAAACCGCCGGGTGCAGTGGCTCATGCCTGTAATCCCAGCACTTTGGGAGGCAGAGGCCGGCGGATCACCTGAGGTCCGGAGTTCGAGACCAGCCTGGCCAACATGGAGAAACCCCATCTCTACTAAAAATACAAAATTAGCCAGGCAGGGTGGCGCATGCCTGTAATCCCAGCTACTTGGGAGGCTGAGGCAGGAGAATCCCTTGAACCCGGGAGGCAGAGGGTGTGGTGAGGCGATATCGTGCCATTGCACTCCAGCCTGGGCAACAAAGGCAAAATTCCATCTCAAAAAAGAAAAAAAAAGAAAACAAACCGGCCACCATGGCTCATGCCTGTAATCCCAGCACTTTGGGAGACTGAGGTGGGAGGATCGCTTAAGGCCAGGAGTTCAAGACCAGCCTGGGCAACATACTGAGATTCCCATCTCTACAAAAAAATACAAAAATTAGCCAGGTATGATGGCACACATGCCTGTAATCTCAACTACTCAGGAGGCTGAGGCAGGAAAATAGCTTGAACCTGGGAGGCAGAGGTTGCAGTGAGTCAAGATTGCACCACTGCACTTCAGCCGGGGTGACAGAACAAGACTGTCTCAAAAAAAAAAAAAAAAACCGGCCGGGCGCGGTGGCTCACGCCTGTAATCCCAACACTTTGGGAGGCAGAGGCGGGCGGATCACAAGGTCAGGAGATCGAGACCATCCTGGCTAACACAGTGGAACCCCGTCTCTATTAAAAATACAAAAAATTAGCCGGGCGAGGTGGCGGGCGCCTGTAGTCCCAGCTACGCGGGAGGCTGAGGCAGGAGAATGGCGTGAACCCCGGGGGGCGGAGCCTGCAGTGAGCCGAGATCGCGCCACTGCACTCCAGCCTGGGTGAAAGAGCGAGACTCCTTCTCAAAAAAAAAAAAAAAAAAAACATACAAAAATGAGCTGGGCATGGTGGTGTGCACCTGTAGTCCCAGCTACTCGGGACGCTGAGGTGGGAGAATCACTTGAGCCCAGGAGGTTGAGGCTGCAGTGAGCTATGATCACACCACTGCACTCCAACCTGGGCGACAGAGAGAGATCCTGTCTCTTAAAAAGAAAGAAAAAGGAAGGAAAGAAAACGGCAATAGCCGGGCATGGTGGCTCCTGTCTGTAATCCCAGCACTTTGGGAGGCCGAGGCAGGCGGATCACCTGAGGTTGGGAGTTCGAGACCAGCCTGACCAACATGGAGAAACCCTATCTCTACTAAAAATCCAAAATTAGCTGGGTGTGGTGACGCATGCCTGTAATCCCAGCTATTGGGGAGCCTGAGACAGGAGAATCGCTTGAACCTGGGAGGTGGAGGTTGTGGTGAGCCGAGATTGCGCCATTGCACTCCAGCCTGGGCAACAGGAGCGAAATTCCATTTCAAAGAAAAAAAAAGGAAATAAAGAAAACAAATAACTCAGGTCTAAGACCTCCTCCCAGTCACAACCAGTTTTCCGCATTCGTCTTGGCTTGAGTGATCTACACAGTCTGTGTCTATCCGCCACCTAAGCACTTGCATCTCGTACATAAGTCGCTCTAAGTAAACAGTCAGCCAGGACTTCCGTCACCCTCCCAAGCCGCACCTCAAAGATGGCCAAGGAGAATGGGTGGGCCAGCCTCTTCTCATCCTCCAAGACGGTCTTCCGGTTGCCCCCGTTGACATCAATGCTTGAGATGGAGTGAAGTTTGGAATCAACCCAGTAGAGGCGGCCACTGGGGAGATCTAGGACACACAAGTGGATAAGGAGAGGTCACGTGCTGATGCCAGTCTCAGAGGGGCCTCTGGGCCTGGCCACGCTGCTCCAGGCAGGAAGACCCCCACCAAGGGACCCGGCAGAGAAGCACCTGGAGAGGCAGCTCCAACCACGTGTGAGCCTAAACCCCTCCCCTGTGACGCCCTCTCCAATGGGCAGGTAGGGGAGTTGCAGGTCAGAAAACCTTCAGGGAGGCTGGGTACAGTGGCCCACGCCTGTAATCCCAGCAGTTTGGAAGGCTGAGGCGGGAGCATCGCTTGCACCCTGGAGGTTTGAGACCAGCCAGGCCAACATGACAAGACTTTGTCTCTTCTGAAAAATAACATAAAATTAGTCTGCCGTGGTGGCACGTGTCTGTAGTCTCAGCTACTCAGGAGGGTGAGGCAGGAGGATCACTTGAGCCTGGGAGGTGGAGGCTGCAGTGAGCTGTGATTGCACCAGTGCACTGTACCCCAGGTGACAGACCAAGACCTCATGTCAAAAAAAGAAAAAACAAAGAAAAGAAAGAGGGAAACCTTCAGGGAGCAGCTTGGGCTTGTCCCAGAGCCACCTGGCAACCCCCGTCTGTCCTCCAGCCTGTGCCCGGCCCTGGCTGGGACGGCCGTCCTTCGAACATACCTAGGGTGATGCCATTGGGCCACTGAATGTTTTCAGTCACCAGCGAGTAGATGTCCACACCGTTCAGGCCCCCTTTTCTGATCTTGGCGGGAGTTCCCCAGTCAGTCCAGTACATGAAGCTGGTGGGAGGACAGAGAATAGCTGTGAGACTGGAGGGCGGGGGAGGATCCCAGCCAATGAGTGCAACAAATTCTGGCAGAAACAGCCAGGCTCAGGCTTGGAAACAGCCCTGCTGGGAACCCCAAACTCCAAATGTGGTTTGTTTGGTTTTTTGTTTTTTTTTTTTTTTTTTTTTAAGACAGAATCTGTCTCTGTTGCCCAGGCTGGAGTGCAGTGGCACCATCTCGGCTCGCTGCAACCTCCACCTTCCAGGCTCAAGCGATTCCCCTGCCTCGGCCTCCGGAGTAGCAGGCGCCCACCACCACGCCTGGCTACATTTTTGTATTTTTAGTAGAGACGGGGTTTCACCATGCTGGCCAGGCCCGGGAGGCTGAAATCAGAGGATTGCTTGAGCCCAGGAAGTTGAGGCTACAGTGAGCTATGATCACACCACTGCACTCTAGCCTGGGTGGCAGACTGAGACGCCATCTCAAAAGAAAAAGAAAGGAAGAAACACAAGAACACAAGCCACGCACAATGGCTTGCACCTGTAATCCCAACACTTTGGGAGGCCAAGGCAGGAGAATTGCTTGAGGCTAGGAGGTCAAGACCACCCTGGACAACATAGTGAGACCTCATCTCTACTAAAAATAAAATAAATTAGCTGGGCACAGTGGTAGGCACCTGTAGTTCCAGCTACTTGGGAGGCTGAAGTGGGAGAATCAACTGAGCCCAAGAGTTTGAGGCTGCGGTGAACTCTGATTGCGCCACTGCACTCCAGCTTCAGTGACAGAGTGAGACCCTGTCTCAAAACAAACAAACAAGTATGAGACCAGAACACACACACACAACACACACATTTGTATCTGAGTGGAGACGGTCTGGGAGTCTCTTTCCCTCTGGCTTGGCAGTTATGTGGCCAAACACACTGGGCCACATGTACCCCACCCATTGTTCTGTGGCAACAGTGAGCATTGTCTTGTTTAAAAGAGATCCAGGGTTGGGTTGGGCGCAGTGGCTCACGCCTGTAATCCCCACTCTTTGGGAGGCTGAGGCAGGCGGATAATTTGAGGCTAAGAGTTCGAGACCAGCCTAGCCAACATGGTGAAACCCAGTCTCTACTAAAAATACAAAAAATTAATCGGGCGTGGTGCTGCATGCTTGTAATCCCAATTAGTTGGGAGGCTGAGGCAGGAGAATCACTTGAACCTGGGAGGCAGAGGCTGCAGTGAGCCGAGATCAAGCCACTGCAATCTAGTCTGGGCGACAGAGCGAGACTCCGTCTCAAAAACTAAAAAATAAAAAGGGGGCCGGGTGCGGTGGCTCATGCTTGTAATCCCAGCACTTTGGGAGGCCGAGGTGGGCGGATCACAAGGTCAGGAGATTGAGACCATCCTGGCTAACACGGTGAAACTCTGTCTCTACTAAAAATGCAAAAAATTAGCCGGGCGTGGTGGCAGGTGCCTGTAGTCCCAGCTACTCGGGAGGCTGAGGCAGGAGAATGGTGTGAACCTGTGAGGTGGAGCTCGCAAAGAGCCATGATCGCGCCACTGCACTCCAGTCTGGGCGACAGAGCGAGACTCCGTCTCAAAAAAATAAATAAATAAATAAAAATAAAAAGGGACGCTGGCCGTAGTTGGCCCACCTTCACCCGCAGGCAGGTTCTGTTCCATCTGAATGATGCTCTCTTCCCTGCTTTTCCCTTCCAGACACCAAGTGTGCCTTCTCCACTGTTTTCTACCTGAAACCCAACATTCACCTCCTGATTGTAGCTGCAAGGACAGTGTGCGTCCCGGGTTGTCAGCACCACACTGAAACTGTGAAATGCCACCTCTCACGTGCTTAAGTAGCAGATGTCGCCTGACAGGTACAGAGTACACCGGGCAGGCGGCAGGGGCGATGCTTCCTGCCAGGGGACACAGGTCAGTGTGTCTTGACCTAGGAGCTGCTGAGTCAGCCACGGGCTTGGAAGACACCATCCTGGGGCCTAGCCACTAACCAGTTCTTTTTTTTTTCTTTTTTTTGAGACGGAGTCTCGCTCTGTCACCAGGCTGGAGTGCAGTGGGGCTGTCTTGGCTCACTGCAGCCTCCGCCTCCTGGGTTCAAGTGATTCTCCTGCCTCAGCCTCCCGAGCAGCTGGGATTACAGGTGCTTGCCACCACACCCAGCTAATTTTTGTATTTTTAGTAGAGATGAGGTTTCACCATGTTGGTCAGGCTGGTCTTAATGATCCACCCGCCTTGGCCTCCCAAAGCGCTGGGATTACAGGTGCTTTGAGCCACCGTGCCCAGCCCACTAAGCACTTCCTGAAGCCCCTTCCTGCTCCCTCCATTCCCTCTGCAGCCCTCAGCATCGTGGATACGCACCCATGAACAGGATCCACCACGATGGCCCTTGGCTTGGAGCCGTTCTCCCTGAATAACGTTTTCCTCTTCACACCCTTGGTATCCGCAACAGAGACAGTGCCCAGGACAGAGTCGGTCCAGTAGATGTTGCTGTGGATCCAGTCCACAGCCAGCCCGTCGGGGGCCTGGAGGTCCCTGCTGATGACGGTGTCGTAGGAAGAGACGCCGTGGGCTCTGTCAAGCTGGGTGCTGAGGCAGGAGGAGAGGAGGGCATCAGGGCCAGAAGCCCTCATCTCACCTGCGGGCCAAGGCTGCAGGCAGGGGCAACGCTCACCTGTAGATCATTCTCTGGGACAGGTCAGACCAGTAGATTCTATTGCTGGCCACCTCCGTGTCCAGAGCAACCACGTTCCTCAGGTTGGGGATGAGGCTGGTGTACTCGCTCCGGTCCAGCGTCATCTTCCTGACCTCGTGCCGGTTGGTGAAGATGAGGTAGGCGATGGAGCCTGGGGACCCGGGGAGCAAGGTCAGGGAGGCAGAGGGGACCCGTCGATGGAACCAAGAGTGACTCCCCATCCCCTCGTGTCACCCTGCACGAGTGCAGCTGAGCCAGAGGAGGCACCCAGAAAAATAGGGTGGAAAAGACCTCCCGACGGGAACAGGCACAGTGGCGCCCGCCTGTAATCTCAGCATTTTGGGAGGCTGAGGCAGGAGAATCACTTTATGTCAGGAGTTCAAGACCAGCCTCACCAACCTGGTGAAATCCCCGTCTCTACTAAACGTACAAAAACTAGCCAGGTTTGGTAGCAGGAACCTGTAATCCCAGCTACTCAGAAGGGTGAGGCAGGAGAATTGCCTGAACCTGGGAGGTGGAGGTTTCAGTAAGCCAAGATTGCGCCACTGCACTCCAGCCTGGGTGACAGAATGAGACTCTGTCTCAAAAAAAAAAAATTAGCCAGGCATGGTGGCACATGCTACTCCAGAGGCTGAGGCGGGATAATCACGTGAACCCAGGAGGTCAAGGCTGCAGCGAGCTATGATGGAGGCTGCACTACACTACAGGCTGGAAGACAGACCAAAACCCTGTTTCTAAAAAATAATAATAGCCAGGTGTGGTGTCTGTAATCCCAGCACTTTGGGAGGCCAAGGCAGGAGGATCACTTGGGTTCAGGAGTCCAAGACTAGCCTGGCCAACATGGTGAAACCCTGTTTTTACTAAAAATATGAAAATTAGCGGCCGGGCGCCGTGGCTCACGCCTGTAATCCGAGCACTTTGGGAGGCTGAGGCGGGCAGATCACAAAGTCAGGAGATCGAGACCATCCTGGCTAACATGGTGAAAACTGTCTCTACCAAAAATACAAAAAATTGGCCTGGCACGGTGGTGGGCTCCTGTAGTCCCAGCTACTAGGGAGGCTGAGGCAGGAGAATGGCATGAACCCAGAAGGCGGAGCTTGCAGTGAGCCAAGATCGTGCCGCTGCACTCCAGCCTGGGCGACAGAGCGAGACTCCGTCTCAAAAAAAAAAAAAAGAAAAAAAAAAGAAAATTAGCCAAGCATGGTGGCATGCACCTGAGGTCCTGGCTACTCCGGAGGCTGAGGTAGGAGGATCAACAAATCCTCCTGCCCTCAAGCAATCCTCCCGCCTCAGCCTCCGGAGTAGCTGGGACCACAGGTGTGCGGCACCATGTCTAGCTAATTTTTTTCTTTAACCCCTTGAAGTCACTCCCCGGGTTGTCCCTGAAAGGAAAGCCAGTTCCTGTTCCACCAGCAGGGCTGAGGGTTCCGTTAACTGGATATTCCCAAAAACTAGGACATATGCAGGCATCCCCCTGGCAAGCCCAAGTCCTAACAGGGCGGCAGACTCCCCTGCCAGAGCCCTCAGGAGCAAACAGCCTCCTGGTCAGGGGACATGAGTCTGTGCAAAGTTCAGATGATGAAACTCCCCACCACTGCTGCCTGCAAGGGGTGAGGCCGCCCCCAACCGCCGCCTTCCCGCTCTCACCTACAGCCTTGCAGGCCTTGGTGTGGGGGTCCAGCTGGAAGCCTTCCTCACACTGGCACTTGTAGCCACCCTCCAGGTTCACGCAGAACTGGCTGCAGGTGTCGGGATCCTGACACTCATCGATATCTGGGAGACAGAGAAAGAGGCTTGGTGGGGACACTCTTCCCCAATGGCTAGAGACGGAGCGATGGGACCCAGGCCAAAACCTACACCTTCAAAGGCAGCCAGGAGACAGCCCAGCCTCTCGGGGGATGTAATCAAGGAAACAGCCAGGTGTCATCCCCAGCCATCACCTGACCTCACCATTCACCACGGGAACCCAACCAAGAGTGTGAAGCTGTGTCAGCTGAAAATATTTTTTTTCTTTTCTTTTCTTTTTTTTTTTTTTTTTTTTGAGACGGTGTTTCACTCCTGTTGCCCAGGCTGGAGTGCAATGGCACGATCTCGGCTCACCACAACCTCCGCCTCCCAGGTTCAAGTGATTCTCCTGCCTCAGCCTCCCGAGTAGCTGGGATTACAGGCATGCGCCACCACGCCCGGCTAATTTTGTATTTTTAGTAGAGGCGGGGTTTCTCCACGTTGGTCAGGCTGGTCTCAAACTCCTAACCTCAGGTGATCCACCTGCGTCTGACTCCCAAAGTGTTAGGATTACGTGCCCGGCCTGAAATTTCTTAATTACCAATCCCCAGAAGCAAGTACCTCTGGCCAGACAATGATAGTTTTCCATGCTGGTGGAATCTCATGAAACCCTCCTAACTGCTTTCAAGCCCGCTTAAAAGATGGGGAAACTGAGGCATGAGGGGTTTAGTTGCCATGTCAGGAAGCGCAGAGGGGGCCCAGGGCTCAGTCCCACCCGGGAATCACCTTCGCATCTTCGCTGGGCCACCAGCTGGAAGCCGTCGGGGCACAGGCACTCGTAGCCGATCTTAAGGTCATTGCAGACGTGGGAACAGCCGCCGTTGTTGTCCAAGCATTCGTTGGTCCCTGCGCAGGGCCAGGGGACACAGACTGGTCACTCTCACCCACCCATCCCTTCACCGCCAACCTTGGCTCACTACAACCTCCACCTTCCGGGTTCAAGTGATTCTCCTGCCTCAGCCTCCCAAGTAGCTGGGACTATAGGCATGCGCCACCATGCCTGGCTAATTTTTTTGTATTTTTAGCAGAGACGGAGTTTCACTCTTGTTGCTCAGGCTGGAGTGCAATGGCACGATCTCGGGTTCAAGCGATTCTCCTGCCTCAGCCTCCTGAGTAGCTGGGATTACAGGCGCCCACCACCATCACAGGCTGATTTTTTGTATTTTTACTAGAGATGGGGTTTCACCACGTTGGCCAGGCTGGTCTCGAACTCCTGACCTCAGGTGATGTGCCCGCCTCGGTCTCCCAAAGTTTTGGGATTACAAGCGTGTGCCACCGCACTTGGCTCAGTGAAATAAGCTGGTCAAAAAAGGAAAATGCTGTCTGATTCCACTAAAAGGAGGTCCCTAGAGCCATCACATTCATAGGGACAGAAAGTTGAATGGTGGGTGCCAGGAGTTGGGGAGGGGATGGAGAGTGAGTGTTTCATGGAAACAGAGCTTCAGTTTGGGAAGATAAAAGAGTTCTAGGGCTGGGCGCAGTGCCTTATGCCTGTATTCCCAGCTCTTTGGGAGGCTGAGGTGGGAGGATCACTTGAGGTCAGGAGTTCGAGACCAGCCTGGCCAACATGATGAAACCCAGTCCATCTCTACTGAAAATACAAAAATTAGCTAGGCGTGGTGGCGGGCACCTGTAACCCCAGCTACTGAGGAGGCTGAGGCAGGAGAATTGCTTGAACCTGGTAGGTGGAAGTTGCAGTGAACCAAGATCGCACCATTGCACTCCAGCCTGTGCGCCGAGTGAGACTGTCTCAAAAAGAATTTAAAAAAAAAAAAAAAAAAAAAAGAGTTCTGGAGATGGTGGTTGTGATGTTGTACAATAGTGTGAATGTGCTAATGGCACAGAACTGTGCACTTAATAAGGTTTAAGAAGGTAAATTTTGGTGGGAGGGGGGAAGGACAGCATTAGGAGATATACCTAATGCTAAATGACGAGTTAATGGGTACAGCAAAACAACATGGCACATGGATACGTATGTAACAAACCTGCACATTGTGCACATGTACCCTAAAACCTAGAGTATAATAATGATAAAAAAAAGAAAGTAAATTTTATGTTACATGTTTTTTACTGTAGTTTATATATATAAAACAAGCTATATAGATATATATAAAAAACAACAGTTTTATATCTATATCTATATCTAGATATAGATATGTATAGATAGATATATAAAAAACAATAGTTTTATATATAGATATATAGATATAAAACAACAAAAGTCTGGGTGCTGTAGCTCATGCCTGTAATCCCAGAACTTTGGGAGACCAAGGCAGGCAGATAGCTTGAGCCCAGGAGTTCAAGGCCAGTATGGGCAAACATGTTTTTGTTTGAGACGGACTCTCACTCTGTCGCTCAGGCTGGAGTGCAGTGGTGCAACCTCAGCTCACTACAGCCTCTGCCTCCTGCGTTCAAGCGATTCTCCTGCCTCAGCCTCCCGAGCAGCTGGGACTACAGACGTGCGCCACCATGCCTGGCTAATTTTTTGTATTTTTAGTAGAGACGGGGTTTCAACGTGTTAGCCAGGATGGTCTTGATCTCCTGACCTCATGATCCTCCCGCCTCGACCTCCCAAAGTGCTGGGATTACAGCCGTGAACCATCCCGCCAGGCCTAAAAATGGCTTTTACATATTTAAATACTTGAGAAGAAAAATAAAAATAAAAAGCGAAAATCATTTTCACGACACAAAACAGTTATATGAAATTCCAGGCTGGGCGTGGTGGCTCACGCTTGTAATCCCAGCACTTTGGGAAGCCAAGGCGGGCGGATCACGAGGTCAGGAGATCGAGACCACGGTGAAACCCCGTCTCTACTAAAAATACAAAAAATTAGCCGGGCGTGGTGGTGGGCGCCTGTAGTCCCAGCTACTCGGAGAGGCTGAGGCAGGAGAATGGCGTGAACCCGGGAGGCGGAGCTTGCAGTGAGCCGAGATTGTGCCACTGCACTCCAGCCTGGGCAACAGAGCGAGACTCCGTCTCAAAAAAAAAAAAAAAAAAAAAAAAAAAGAAATTCCAATTTCAGTGTCCATAAATAACATTTTCTGGGCCCACAGCCACATGTATTGGTTTGCGTCCTGTGCGTGGTTGTGTTCACCCAACAGCCATGTTGAGGAACTGCACCAGAGACCATATGGCCCACAGTGTTCAAAATATTTACTTTTTTTAGAGGTAGGGTCTCTTGCTCTGTTGCCCAGATTGAAGTGTGGTGGTGTGATCACAGCTCACTAGTCTCCAACTCCTGGGCCCAAGCGATCCTCCTTCCTCAGCCTCCTGATTAGCTGAGACGACAGGAGTGTGCCACCGTGCCCAAGCCCACTCTGGTATATGACAGAGAAAACTTGCCACTGCCTTCTCTATACTGTACAGTTATCCTAATATGGTCTTTCAGTATCCACCACAGAGGGTTGGGAAAAAAAAAAACCCTCACCAGGACGAGGTGGCTAACGCCTGTAATCCCAACACTTCAGGAGGCGGGCAGATCACTTGAGGTCAGGAGTTCGAGGCCAGCCTGGCCAACATGGTGAAACCCCATCTCTACTAAAAATACAAAAATTAGCCTGGCAAGGTGGCATTCAGCTATAGTCCCAGCTACTCAGGAGGCTGAAGCAGAAGAATCGCTTGAACCTGGGAGGCGGAGGTTGTGGTGAGCCAAGATCACGCCACTGCACTCCAGCCTGGGCGACAGAGCAAGACTCTGTTTCAAAACAACAACAACAGACCTCAAGACAGAAGCAGGCACCCGAGGAAAAGAATTCATGTATTTCAGAATTCGCTTCTTTTTTTTTTTTTTTTTTTTTTTTTTGAGACAAAGTCTCACTCTGTCGCCCAGGCTGGAGTGCAATGGTGCGATCCCGGCTCACTGCAACCTCCGCCTACCAGGTTCAAGCGATTCTCCTGCCTCAGCCTCCTGAGTAGCTGGGATCACAGGTGCCTGCCACCACACCCAGCTAATTTTTTGTAGTTTTAGTAGAGATGTGGTTTCACCGTATTAGCCAAGATGGTCTCAATCTCCTGCCCTCGTGACCTGCCCGCCTCGGCCTCCCAAAGTGCTGGGATTACAGGCGTGAGCCACTGCGCCCAGCATCGCTTCATTTTTTAATATTTTTGCATGGGGTGGGTCACGCCTGTAATCCCAGCACTTTGGGAGGCCAAGGTGGGCGGATCATGAGGTCAGGATTTCAACACCAGCCTGGCCAACATAGTGAAACCCTATCTCTACTAAAAATACAAAAAATTAGCCGGGCTTGGTGGTGGGCGCCTGTAATCCCAGCTACTCAGGAGGCTGAGGCAGGAGAATCGCTTGAACCCGGGAGGCGGAGGTTGCAGTGAGCCAGGATCTCGCCATTGCGCTCCAGCCTGGGCAACCGTGCGAGACTGTCTCAAAATGAAAAAAGGAGCCCTTTGCACAGGCTGGGCAGAGTGGAGTTCCCAAAACACTACAGCATTCATGTCTCAGTCCCATTCCTGGCTCCCCACAAATTCTGCAAGCCACCTGCAGCAAGACTCACCGCACTCCTTGATGGGTTCATCTGACCAGTCCTGGCAGTCTCTAGCCATGTTGCAGACTTTGTCCAGGGTGATGCATTCGCCGCTGTGACACTTGAACTTGTTGGGTCCTTCGCAGAGTGTCACTGTGAGAGCCAGAGAGAGGAAGGAGGAAGGTCAGGTGTGTCTGAGCTGCAGCCTGCTTGGCACTCATTCATATAATAGTTTATTCGCATAAGAACGCATGCAAATGGATTCATTAAGCAAACGCGTCAGGCATGGTGGTTTGTGCCTGTAATCCCAGCACTTTGGGAGGCCAAGGCAGGCAGATCGCTTGAGCCCAGGAGTTCGAGACCAGCCTGGGCAATATGGCAAAACCGCATCTCTACTAAAAATACAAAAAAATTAGGCCTGGCGCGGTGGCTCACACCTATAATCCCAGCACTTTGGGAGGTCGAATCGGGTGGATCACCTGAGGCCAGGAGTTCAAGACCAGCCTGGCCAACATGGAGAAACCCTGTCTCTAATAAAAATACAAAAAATTAGCCGGGCGTGGTGGTGTACGCCTTTAATCTCAGCTACTCAGGAGGCTGAGGCAGGAGAATCACTGGAACACCAGAGGAAGAGGCTGCCGTGAGCTGTGATTGCACCACAGCACTCCAGCCTGGGTGTCAGAGCAAGACTCCGTCTCAAAACAAAAGGAAGTGAGGCTCTGGGAAGTCAAGTCACCTGCCCACAGACACACAGCTGGTGCAGAGCTGACCAGGGAAGCGCCCTCTGGCTTCACAAATCATTTGCAATCAGCAAGGCACAGAGAATGGGGGATGGAAAACCAGATGGCCAGCGCTCACCGTTAATGCAGCCAACTTCATCACTCATGTCCTTGCAGTCATATTCTCGGTCACACTGCCGGCTGCCATGGATGCACGTTCCATCAGAGCATTGGAATTCGTCAGGGCGACAGGTAGCCACAGCTGGAAAACAGGACAGAGTGTGAAAATTTTCTCAAGAAAAGACAACCAGAGAAAAAGAAGCAGGGCCTTTAGCTGGGTGCAGCTGCTCATGCCTGGAATCCCAGCACTTTGGGAGGCCAAGGCAGGAGGATTCATTGAGCCCAGGAGTTCAAGACCAGCCTGTGTCTGTACAAAAAAATTGGCCAGGCTTGGTGGTACAGCCTGTGGTTCCAACTGCTTGAGAGGCTGAAGTGGGAGGATCGCTTGAGCCAAGGAGATCAAGGCCTCAGTGAGCCATAATCGTGCCACTTTACTTCAGCCTGGGTGACAGCAAGACCCTGTCTCAAAAAAACAAAAAAAGGCTGGGTGCAGCAGTGCACGTCTGTAATCCCAGCACTTTGGGAGGCCAAGGCGGGTGGATCACCTGAGGTCAAGAGTTCATGACTAGCCTGAATAACATGGTGAAACCCCATTTCTACTAAATAGAAAAAAAAATAGACGGAGGTGGTGGCACATGCCTGTAATCCGAGCTACTTCGGAGGCTGAGGCAGGAGAATAGCTTGAACCCAGGAAGCGGAGGTTGCAGTGAGCTGATCGCGCCACTGCACTCCAGCCTGGAGACAGAGGGAGACTCCGTCTCAAAAAAAAAAACAAAAAACAAAAACAAAACACAAACAACAAAAAACAACCAGCACCTTCCAAACAGTGATTTCCCAATAAGCTAACAGGAACCATCGGCTGGCCTAGGGCCTCATGGTGGCCATATGGATGCAGGAAATTTAGAGATGAAAAAAAAATCACAGAGTGAGACTCCATCTCAAAAACAAAAAAAAAGAAAGAAAAGAAAAAAAGAAACAAACATGAAATGGGAATACTTTCTTGGCATGTTGTTCGAAATCCACTTCAGCACCTAAATCACTGCACAAACCACATCTGGGGGAGCCCAGGGACAGGTGATAGAACGCCCCACCCCCGCCCCCGGCCCCGCCCATACCGCAGTTCTCCTCGTCAGATTTGTCCTTGCAGTCGGGGCCACCGTCACAGCGCCAGCTGGAGTGGATGCACTCGCCACTTCGACAGTGGAACTCGAAGGCCGAGCAGGGGCCACTGTCCCCTTGGAACACGTCAAGACCCCCACAGCGCTGCGGCCACTCATCCGAGCCATCTTCGCAGTCGGGGTCATTGTCGCAGGCCCACAGCTGGGGGATGCAGGTGGAGCTGTTGCACTGGAAGCTGGCGGGGCCGCAGGTGAGCACCGGGCAGGAGGCCTCGTCCGAACCGTCCAAGCAGTCCTGATCTGAGTCACAGACGAACTGCCGATAGATGCACTTCCCATCGTGGCAGCGAAACTCGTCCTGGGAGCACGTCCTGGGGGCTGCAGGGATGGAAGGGCCGAGACCACCGTCACCGTGAAGTCTCCCGACACCAGCCCATTCTATAGCCGGGGACACTGCCGCAGTGAGGCCAGGCCCCTGGAGAGGCGGGCTGGGGAGCAGTCAGGGGCCATGGACTCTGAACCACTGCCCTCTCGGTGCCTCAGTTTCCTCATCTGTACACATCTCCCAGCACTGCTATGAGGACTGGTGCGTTAATAGGCGTAAAGCTGTTAAACTGAGGCCTGCAAGATGGTAGCACCATTGATAGAACTGCTGTCCTTATTTTGGGTTGAGTATCCCTTCTCTAAAATGCTTGGGACCAGAAGTGTTTTGGATTTTGAATTTTTTTTATTTTGGAATATTTTCAGATTTGGAATATTTTTCTGATTTTGGAATGTTTTAAATTTGGAATATCCTTAATGTTGTGGGTGAGCATTGGCTATCTGGACCAGTGGTGTGGGGGTAAGAATTTATCAAGACAGTTGTAGGTGCAGCCGGCCTCGGTGGCTCATGGCCGTAATCCTAGCGCTTTGGGAGGCTGACATGGGAGGATCACTTGAGGTCAGGAGTTCAAGACCACCTTGGCCAGCGTGGTGAAACCCTGTCTCTACTAAAAATACAAAAATTAGCCTGGCGTGCTGGTGCACACCTGTAATCCCAGCTACTCGGGAAGCTGAGGCAGGAGAATCGCTCGAACCCAGTAGGTAGAGGTTGCAGTGAGCTGAGATTGCACCACTGAACTCCAGCCTGGGCAACAGAGTGAGACTCCATCTCGAAAAAGAAAGAAAGAAATTTTTAAAAAGGCAGTTGTAAGTACAGAAAGACAGATTTATTCCAGAAAGTAGATAGGAAAATACCTTGCAAGAAAGCAACAAGCAGGTCAGCAAGAGAGGAGCTGACTGCCAGAAGACAAAGGCTTGCTGGGAATTTTTTTTTTTTTTTTTTGAATCGAAGTCTCACTCTTGTCCCCCAGGCTGGAGTGCGATGGCATGATCTCGGCTCACTGCAACCTCCGCCTACGGATTCAAGCGATTCTCCTGCCTCAGCCTTCCAAGTAGCTGGGATTACAGGCACCTGCCACCACGCCTGGCTAATTTTTTTGTATTTTTAATAGAGACAGGGTTTCACCATGTTGGCCAGGCTGGTCTCAAACTCCTGACCTCAGGTGGTCTGCCCACCTCAGTCTCCCAAAGTGCTGAGATTACAGGTGTGAGCCACCTCACCCGGCCACTTGCTGGAGATTTTATAGAATGGTGCTTGTGCTGTGCACTGAAGAGGGCTTTGTGCAGTACTTATAATGCCAAGGTTGCAGTGAGCTAACTTGCAATTTTCTATCAGCCGAGGTGTCTGGTGATAGCTGGGCACAGGAAGATAAGGAGTTATTTACACAGGATGGTTGTGTGTTCTGGACCATGAAGAAAGGCAGACTTAAATGGTTTGTCTGCCTTCTTCTTCTTCATCTTTTTTTTTTGAGACAGAATTTCGCTCTTGTCCCCCAGGCTGGAGTGCAGTGGTGCGATATTGGCTCACTGCAACCTCCGCCTCCCAGGTTCCAGTGATTCTTCTGTCTCAGCCTCCTGAGTAGCTGGGATTAAAGGCACGCGCCACCACGCCTGGCTAGTTTTTGTATTTTTAGTAGAGATGGGTTTTCACCATGTTGGCCAGGCTGCTCTCGAACTCCTGACCTCAAGTGATCCACCCGCCTCAGCCTCTCAAAGGGCTGGGATTACAGGGGTGAGCCACCATGCCCGACCCTATCTGCCTTCTTTTATTGCTTTCCCTTGGTTCGGCCAGCCTGGCTTTTTTCCTAATTAGGACTCCACACTTAGTGGTAAAAATCCGAAATCCAAAATGCTCCAATAAGCATTTCCTTCTAAAGGCCAGTGCTCAAGATGTTTCAGAATTTCGGGTGCTCAAGACTTTGAATTTTGGGTTTTTGGATTTGGATGTGCCACTTGTATTAAGACAGCCAAGAAGACGCCCAGCTTCAAAGTCCATTTCCCTTTGGGATTCTTGGCCTTGCTCCTTGGCAGAATTTTCTGGCTTTTTCTCGTTCATGTTACGTGGGTCATTGAGGCTTGGCTAGCAAGTGTCACTATGTGTTCAGCCTCACGGGGTGGGGATCACGGGATGACGAGGATCACGACCAGCGAGGATCACAGTGGCTTGCCAGTGTGTGTGCCAGGTGGCTAGCCCTTGGCAGGGACGGCCTCCCTGACTGTGCGTGACAAACCCGAAGAGGTAGCACCATCCCCACTTTGTAATGCCTCCTGGTCAAGGGGGGATTTAAAGGGCAGAAGAGGCTGGGTATGAGCCCCCAAGAGATGGAGCCCAGTTAGGGGCAGCTGCCTTGCAGCTTGAGCAGGACCCCGCAGAGACAAAGTCAGACCACTCCCCAGGACCCAGATGGGCTCAATAGCAAAGGCAGGGCCACACTTACGACAGCCTTGCTCGTCTGAGCCATTCTCGCAGTCCACTTGACCATCGCACCTCCAGAACTGAGGAATGCAGCGGTTGACACGGCCTCCACAGCTGAAGTCCCCGGATTTGCAGGTGACAGACACTACAGAAGAGACAGGATTGAACTGTCACTCAAAGAAAAGACCCACTGAGGCCGAGCACTGTGGCTCACGCCTGTAATCCCAGCACTTTGGGAGGCCAAGGCGGGTGGATCACCTGAGGTCAAGGGTTCAAGACCAGCCTGGCCAATGTGGTGAAACTCTGTCTCTACTAAAAATACAAAAATTAGCTGGGTGTGGTGGCGGGCGCCTGTAATCCCGGCTACTTGGGAGGCTGAGGCAGGAGAATCACTTTAACCTGGGAGGAGGAGGTTGCGGTGAGCCGAGATCCTGCCATTGCACTCCAGCCTGGGCGGCAGAGTGAGACTCTGTC
>NW_026652287.1:43943049-44061064 GCF_009828535.3 Hylobates moloch | reverse complement strand
TTGCAGTGAGCCGAGATTGCGCCACTGCACTCCAGCCTGGGCGACTCAAACAAAAATAAACAAACCAAAAAAACACCTCTATAAATTCTAGTCCTCTAGCCCTCCGATCTCTCAAGTCACGAGTGACAAGTCAGGCATAAGGTTATCGAAACAGAAAAAGAGAATACACATTTCTGCTTTTTTCCCCAGCACACAAATGAGGTGGTGAATGCTTTCGATGTTTTCTTTCCCCATGCTACTGAAAACAGTTGTACAAGGAAATCAGAATTGTAGCTAGAATCATTTCCTTGAAGGGGAAACAAACAAACGAAAATCTCCTGGCTTAAGGGAACAGAGCCAGCTGAAAACGAATGAGAAATCAATTGATCAGCTGGCACGGTGGGTCACGCCTATAATCCTTGGACTTTGGGAGGCCGAGGCGGGTGGATCACGAGGTCAAGAGTTCGAGAACAGCCTGGCCAACATGGTGAAACCCCATCTCTACTACAAATACAAAAATTAGCTGGGCATGGTGGCAGGCGCCTATAATCCCAGCTACTCAGGAGGCTGAGGCAGGAGAATTGCTGGAACCCGGGAGGCAGGGGTTGCAGTGAGCCGAGATTACGCCATGGCACTCCAGCCTCGGTGACAGAGCAAGACTCTGACTCAAAAAAAAAAAAAAGAAAGAAATTGATCAGTGCTTCTTTCCAAATAAGGTAAGTATTTTCCCCTGAGTGATCTCAGCAATTGATTTTGCTTCCGGAAGAGAGAGCCTGACTCGTTCACTGTTTGCTGCTGGTCGGTTACATCTGCAGTCTCTTAGCAACAAAAGGCTATTTGCTTGACAGTCGGGACAGAGGGTGGAAGGCAAAAGGGACATCAAAAAGCCCATCAAAATAATAATAACAATTAAAAAGCCCATCAAAGCACCCATCAAAGCAAGCAGCAACCGACCCATCTAGAATTGGATCTTATCAGGGAGGAAGTCCACAGATAAGAGCAGGAATGAGGAACAGAATTCCCCTACAGGTTTTCTGTCTCAACAAAGGTCTCCCTATTTTTTCCCACTGTTCCCAGGAAGATAGGTATTTCTGGAAATGACAAGGGAATCACCCTGGGGCTTGCTAAAGCAGACAACTCCCTTACTCCAGTTTGGGTGAGTCATTGACATGTTTGGAGCTCTGCTCACCACTGTTGGCTGATTTTGATCTAAGTGAAGGCTTGCGGCTCAGATTCCAACAACTTCCCTTTGTAAAGGAAATGGACAAGAAACTCCTCCCTGGATATGCCTTGAAGCCAGCTAGAGCATGAGGTGGTGCAGCTAGAAGTGCTAGAAACACACACCACGGAGCTCTCAGAGGTCTGGAGGAAAACATCAGGGGTGTAGTCTCCTTGACAACAGAGGAAACATCACACTCTCAGCCATCCCGTGAGAGAGAAACTAAAGTGATGAACAAACAAGGCCTTGCTTAAGACTTCCTTAACATTTTCTCTTAAGGAAGACGTTGTTTGGTGAGTGAAATACACATTAATCCAGTGCCTTTCTTTTGTAAAACTGAGTGGCAGAATGTTTGCAATAATCATCATCCCTGGTGGGGCGCGGTGGCTCACTCCTGTAATCCCAACACTTTGGGAGGCTGAGGTAGGAGGATCGCTTGAGGCCAGGAGTTCAAGACCAGCCTGAGCAACAAAGCGAGCCCTCATCTCTACAAAAAGTTAAAAATAAATAAATAAATAAATAAAAATAAAAGAACAATCATCCGTATTTCATTACACCCTTCCTCCCTCTCTAGCCTCCCAGAGGAAACCGGTGTGTTAGTTACAGCCTGAATTTCAAGACAGTTCAAAGCTCTCCATCCAGTCAAAGCCAACCAACCCCCTTGCCAATTAAAAAAAAAAGTTTCCTGCAATCCTTGTGTTCATCAGGCAATCCCAATCCTTTTCTAGGCTAGGCTCGTTCTCGGGAGCGAAAGGGCCACGTAGCTATTGTCTAGGGTGAGGCTGTCTCTCTGCAACTAATTTAAAGCCACCTAAAAAGTTCTAACTCAGGATCATGCACCAACCAGCCTCTTGTGCAAATCTAAAATCTAATCCATTTCACCCAGAGGAAAAATCGCCCCTTGGACAGCTGAACCGAAGCCATTCACAGCCTCTGAAGAAGCGAGGCCACCCCAGGGGGTCAGTCCCGAGGGGGTAGCTGCCCCACCGTGGCTGAAGATCTCGGCTGCAGACCAGGGAGGGGCGGGGAGATTCTGAGGCAACGTTTCAACCTCGGAAGGAACCGAGGCCTTGAGGGTGGCCGGGGGCCCCTCTGTGAACTTGATCGGGGCTGGTGGGGTGAGGGCGTCCCCCAGGACAAAGTGGGGACGGAGGTATCGCCACAGAGCACAGCGGAAACCGGGGCCTTCGCCGGGAGGGCCCAGGCTAACGGAGGGCGACTCGTGTATGTCACGAAGGCGTCTCCGGGGCCCCGGGACTTGTCGTCGCCTTTGTGACAGGAACCGCGGAGGAACGCGAGGCCTCTCCCCTGCGTTCGCCTCGCCCCGGACAAGGTGAGGCTCAGACTTCCGCGCCAGCCCCGCCCCGCTCGTACACAAGCCCCGCCCTCCCGACGCCTGCCTCCGCCTCCACCGCCTCACATTGGACGAGGGGAGTGGCTCGAGGGTCGCCTGTTCGGATTACGCCCAATGGAATTCGGGGGGCGGGCCAAAGGGGCGGGGCAGGGGAGGGAGGGGGTGGCCCCCGTCCCGGAGCACGCGGCGGAATTCGGGGACTGCACCCAACTCAGGGTGGCAGTGGCGCCTTGGGGTCGCGCAAAGCGGATCGGGACCCCTGAGCCCGCGGGGACCTCCAGGCTGGACATCCGGGTCTCCAGTCGCCCTCGCCCCCAGAAGGACTTAAGGCGGGGGTGGGAGTGATCCCTTCATTTAGGACTGGAGGTCCCCACACCCCGCTCTGAGTTAGAAGAGAGGGTCCCGGCCGGGCGCGGTGGCTGACGCCTGTAATTCCAGCACTTTGGGAGGCCGAGGCGGGCAGATCATCTGACGTAAGGAGTTCGAGACCAGCCTGGCCAAAATGGTGAAACCCCGTCTCTACTAAAAATACAAAAATTAGCCGGGCGTGGTGGTTGGGCGCCTGTAATCCCAGCTATTCGGGAGGCTGAGAGAGGAGACTCGCTTAAACCCGGGAGGCGGAGGTTGCAGTGAGCCGAGGTCGTGCCACTGCACTCCATCCTGGGCGACAGAGCTAGACTCGTCTCAAAGAAGATGGGGTCCCTTACCCGGTGGAGACTTGGGGGACGGCCGTGCCCCGTTTCCCTTAAATCCCTCAGACTCCTCCTGACCCTCGCGCTCCCCTCAGCGGCCCCCTCCAGCGCCCCCTCCAGCCGTTTGGGAAGGACCCCGTGCCATTACCCCACAAGTCTCCCAGGGATGGAGTAATTATTTTTACCCCAAAAAATAAATTCCCAAGGGTCCCCCCGGGGGCTCCCTCTCACCCTATACGGGCGCCTGGAGCAAGCCTTACCTGCAGCCCCCGCCGCGGCGAGGAACAAGGCGACGGTCCAGCGCAGTTTCCAGCCCCAGGACCCCATGCTCGCAGCCTCTGCCAGGCAGTGTCCCGACCCGGATCACGACCCGCTGTGTCCTCACTGGAAACCCTGGCTTCCCGCGATTGCACTCGGAGGCCCACGTCATTTACAGCATTTCAATGTGAGGTTTCTAGCAGGGGGAGGAGTTTGCAGTGGGGTGATTTTCAAATGTCTTCACCTCACTGCGAGAGGAGGAGTTTCGAACGGCCGATGTGACATCGGCTTTTTAACCCGTGAAGCTCTGATTCCTACTCCAGTCCTTCGAAAGTGTCGCCAGGGCAGACGACTTGATTTGTTGTATTTGGGTCTCCGGTGAAGAGCTGACTCCCCCCCACAACTTGAAACGCATCGTCTGAAAGATCCCCCTGAAATTTCTCGATGTTTAACTGTTAACATTTTGTTGTTGTTGTCCACAGAAGGATAACAACATCCTTTCAAGAACCTCCAATAGCCTAATGCCAATCTCGTCTAATGCCTCAAAAGGAAAACACTAGAAATGTTGGGAACTGCCGCCACTCTCTATATTTGCCTTTTCCTTTCTAGGAATTGTATATAGATTTTTAGCTTACTTTTGTTGTATATTGTTTTTACATGGTTATTCCAATCACCTAATAAACACTGATCAATAAGGAATTTAAATAAAATCTTCACAAAATTACAGCCAAAAAAAAATATTTTTTGTTTTGTGGGATCCTGCCTTTGGATGAGTATAAACATCTGGAAAATCAATTGTACGGACACCTGGAGTCTGGACGTAAATATTGATTTCCCCCTTTAGGAGAAGGAGTTGAACAAACAAGGGCAGTTTCCTCTCCCTCAAAGCAAAATCAAAACAAAACGGCTTTCATAGTTGAACTTGACCCCCTAAGCCACAGACAGCTGGTGGAGACCAACTTTTAGAATTGAGTTTCTTTGGGGACTCACGGGGTTGCCAAAGGCCTCTTGCCAAAAAGGCACGTGTGAGAAACTTGCCTAAACCCCACACAGGGCTGGGCAGTCTTGGTGGTTCCCCCAGGAATGAGCTGTATTTCTCTGGGGTTTTACAAACTGACTTTGGCAAGGAGTGCTAACCTCTCAGCAGGATTTTAGGGAAACCTAGGAGACGAGGCAGAAAAGGAACAAATTGAACTCTCAGAAGGACAAAAAAAAAAAGAGATTAATCAGGGAGAATAATTTTTTTATTATTTTTTATTTTTTTAAATAATTATTATGTATTTATCATTATTTCCAGCTGTCGCTCAGGTTGGAATGCAGTGGCGTGATCACAGCTCTCTGCAGCGTCAACCCTGGGCTCAAGGAATCCTCCCACTTCAGCCTCCCCAATAGCTGGGACCACAGGAGTGCACCATCACGCCCAACTAATTTTTAATTTTTTTTTTATAGATGGGGGTCTCACTATGTTGCCCAGGCTGGTCCCGAACTCCTAGCTTCACACAGTCCTCTTCCTCTTGCATCATGATGCCTCTCAAATTGCTGGCATTACAGGCATGAGCCACTGTGCCCAACCCAGAAGAAGAAATTGATAAGAATTTTTGGCAGTTAAGACTCAGTTTCAGAATTGGGCCTTGGAGAGATAAATTAGCTTTCCCAACCTGTAAAGGGGCCATCAAAATGTTTGAACCTACTTGGCAGGCTCAGTGTCAAGGTCAAATTGAAATAATTAGCAATCACCTAGAGAAGTTTACAAGGATAGGCAAGTTCTGGGAGCTGCTGCAACATTTATAAATGTGTCCCCATTGAATCCCATTCCTTATGCCATTTGCAACATTAAACAAAAAAGTGAAGGCTGGGTGCGGTGGCTCATGCCTGTAATCCCAGCACTTTGGGAGGGTGAGGCAGGGGGATCACTTGAGCCCAGGAGTTCAAAGCCAGCCAGAGCAACACAGTGGGACCCTGTCTCTACAAAAAATACAAAAATAAGCTGGACATGGTTGTGTGTGCCTGTAGTACCAGCTACTCGGGAGGCTGAGGCAGGAGGATGGCTTGAGCCCGGGAGGTCAAGGCTGCAGTGAGCTGGGGTTGCGCCACTGCACTCCAGCCTGGGTGACAGAGTGAGACTGTGTCTCAAAAATAAAGATAAATTTAAAAATTCAACTTAAAGCAAAAAATAAGTAAATAAATATTTTAAAAGTAAGTATCACTGGATTATTTTTTTCTTTTTTTTTTGAGACAGAGTCTTGCTCTGTCACCCAGGCTGGAGTGCAGTGGCGTGATATCGGTTCACTGCAACATCCTGCTCCCAGGTTCAAGCGATTCTCATGCCTCAGCTTCCCAATTAGCTGAGATTACAGGTGCATGCCACTACGCCTGGCTAATTTTCGTATTTTTAGTAGAGACGGGGTTTCGCCATGTTTGCCAGGCTGGTCTCAAACTCCTGACCTCAGGTGATTCACCTGCCTCAGCCTCCCAAATTGCTGGAATTACAGGTGTGAGCCACTGCGCTGGCCCAATATCACTGGGTTTGATTTCCCTTAAAAAAAATTTTAAGGCCAGGTGCGGTGGCTCACGCCTGTAATGCCAGCATTTTGGGAGGCCGAGACAGGTGGATCACGAGGTCAGGAGATCGAGACCATCCTGGCTAACAAGTTGAAACCCCATCTCTACTAAAAAAATACAAAAAAATTACGGGCCTGTAGTCCCAGCTACGCGGGAGGCTGAGGCAGGAGAATGGCATGAACCCAGGAGGTGGAGCTTGCAGTGAACCAAGATCGCGTCCTCTGCACTCCAGCCTGGGAGACGGAGTGAAACTCTGTCTCAAAAAAAAAAAAAAAAAAAATTTAAGATGGCCAGGCACAGTGGCTCACGCCCTGTAATCCCAGCACTTCAGAAGGCCAAGGCAGGTGGATCACCTGAAGTCAAGAGTTTGAGACCAGCCTGACCAACATGGCGAAACCCTGTTTCTACTAAAACTACAAAAATTAGCCAGGCATGGTAGCAGGTGCCTGTATTCCCAGCTACTTGGGAGGCTGAGTCAGGAGAATCACTTGAACCTGGGAGGTAGAGGTTACAGTGGGCCGAGATCACGCCACTACATTTCAGCCTGGGTGACAGAGGGAAACTCCCTCTGAAAAAAAAGAAAAAAAAAAAATATGCCAGGCGTGGTGGCTCACGCCTGTAATTCCAGCACTTTGGGAGGCGCAGGTAGGCAGGTCACTTGAGGTCAGGAGTTCGTGACCAGCCTGGCTAACGGCGTGAAACCCCGTTTCTACTAAAAAAAAAAAAAATACAAAAAATTAGCCAGGCATGGTGGCGCTTGCCTGCAATTCCAGGTACTAGGGAGGCTGAGGCACGAGAATCACTTGAACCCGGGAGGCAGAGGTTGCAGTGAGCCGGGATCGCGCCATTGCACTCCAGCCTGGGCAAGAAGAGGGAAACTCTGTCTCAAAAACAAAAACAAATATTATAAGACATAGGCCTAGTGTGTGTCATGAGTCCACATCTGGTTACCCAGAAAGAGTTACCAGGAGAGGGACTCCCTTCCCGGAAGTCACTTGGCTTACATAGTTCCCAGAGCTAGAGGTCAGGGCAGGTCTGGAAAAGAGCCACAAAAACTCTGAAAAGCACATTCCTGGGGTGCCAAGGCCTGGCCAAGGTTTCCAGAACAGCGTTCCCCAGGCCCCTGACCTGCCTGCCACTCACGGACACGGTCATACATGGCCCTGAGGACTGAGTCATGCTGATACATTTTTCTGTTTCTTCGTTTCCATTTGTGCTCCTATAACTAGCTCATAGGGCTCTTGCAAGAGATTAAGTTAAAATATATAAAGCGACTAGAGGCCAGGCGAGGTGGCTCATGCCTGTAATCCCCAGCACTTTGGGAGGCAGAGGCGGGAGGATCACTTGAGCCTAGGGGTTGGAAGCCAGCCTGGGACACATAGTGAGACCCTGTCTCTACAAAAAATAAAACAATTAGCCAGGCATGGTGGCTCACACCTGTGGTCCCAGCTACTCAGGAGGCTGAGGTAGGAGGATTGCTTGAGCCCAGGAGGTTGAGGCTGCAATGAGCTACGATCTTGCCACTGTTCTCCAGCCCGATCAACAGAGCCAGGCTGTCTCTCAATTAAAAAAAAAAAAAAAAGTGATTAGAGCCACCCTCGGTGCATAATAAATACCATATATGGGTTTGCTTTTCTCTGTGTCTGCTTTTGTGTTGCAACTGCATTTTTTTTTTTTTTTTTATCTCTTTAGGGAAGACCTGTCTGTTCCTGCCATTTTTGTTTTGTTTTGTTTTTTGTTTTTTTTTTTTTGACGGAGTCTTGCCCTGTCACCCAGGCTGGCGTGCAGTGGCACGATCTCAGCTCACTGCAACCTCCATCTCCCGGGTTCAAACAATTCTCCTGCCTCAGCCTCCAGAGTAGCTGGGATTACAGGTGCACGCCACCACGCCTGGCTAACTTGTATTTTTTTTTCCTGTTTTTTTGAGATGGAGTCTCGCTCTGTCGCCCAGGCTGGTGTGCAGTGGCGTAATCTCGGCTTACTGCAAGCTCCACCTCCCGGGTTCATGCCATTCTCCTGCCTCAGCCTCCCAAGTAGCTGGGACTACAGGCGCCTGCCACCACGCCTGGCTAATTTTTTTTTGTATTTTTAGTAGAGATGGAGTTTCACCTTGTTAGCCAGGATGGTCTCAATCTCCTGACCTCATGATCCGCCCACCTCGGCCTTCCAAAGTGCTGGGATTACAGGCATGAGCCACAGCGCCTGGCCTAATTTTTTGTATTTTTAGTAGAGACGGGGTTTCACTTTGTTAGCCAGGATGGTCTAGATCTCCTGACCTCATGATCTGCCAGCCTCAGCCTCCCAAAGTGCTGGGATTACAGGCATGAGCTACCACACCCAGCCTGTACCTGCCTTCTATTAGGGAGTCAGTAAATAATCCTGCTGTGGAACCCACTTTATTGGAAAGTTCCTGAATTCCCAAAGTTATCTAATATAACTCAACGTGGGCATTTTCCTCATTGTAATAGCCCACCTGCCCCCGTCCTCCCATTGTCTACCTCTCTAATTCACCAGGAGGCTCAGACCAGAATAGGTCTCTGCCCCAACGAGCCCGGCCTTTGGCAGAGGTGAGCCATTGCAGCTGTGGTCTGGCCTTGAGCCCATCAGTCCACAGAGAAACCATCAGTAACAGCAGAGACCTCGGTGCCTGCCAGTGGGTGGAATCAGGAACCTGCCTTGGCTCAGCTGGCATCAGTTATCTTCACAAAATGCCCATAAGCCATGTGCTCACAGACCCCATGGCATGCTGGAATACAGCAATATTAAAATTCCACAGTGGAACTCCACAGTGCCTCCCAGAATACAGCAATAGTGAAAGTTGCATAAATAAGTGAAAATAAGGCCGAGTGTAGTGGCTCACACCTGTAATCCCAGCACTTTGGGAGGCTGAGGTGGGCAGATCACTTGAGGTCAGGAGTTCAAGACTAGCCTGGGCAACATGGTGAGACCCTGTCTCTACTAAAAACAAAACAACAAAACAAAACAAAACAAAAAACGGGGAGAGTGGAGGGCTAGGGGAGTGATAGCATTAGGAGAAATACCTAATGTAGATGATCGGTTGATGGGTGCAGCAAACCACCATGGCACATGTATACCTATGTAACAAACCTACACGTTCCGTACATGTATCCCAGAACTTAAAAGTATAATAAATGTATATATTTTTTAAAAAAATAGCTGGGCACAGTGGCACACACCTGTAGTCCCAGCTACGGAGAGGCTGAGGCACAAGAATCACTTGAATCCGGGAGGCAGAGGTTGCAGTGAGCCAAGATCACACCAGCCAGGCGTGGTGGCTCACGCCTGTAATCCCAGCACTTTGGGGGCCAAGGCCGGCGGATCACGAGGTCAGGAGATCGAGACCACGGTGAAACCCCGTCTCTACTAAAAATACAGAAAAATTAGCCAGGCGTGGTGGTGGGCGCCTGTAGTCCCAGCTACTCGGAGAGGCTGAGGCAGGAGAATGGCGTGAACCCGGGAGGCGGAGCTTGCAGTGAGCCGAGACTGCGCCACTGCACTCCAGCCTGGGCGACAGAGCGAGACTCCGTCTCAAAAAAAAAAGTAGACAAAAAGTAGAATAGTGATTACCAGGGGCTGAGAGGAATAACGGGGAATTGGGTATGGGGTTTTCACTTTGCAAGATGAAAAACTTCTGCAGATGAGTAGTGGTGACGGTTGAACAACAATGTGAGTATACTTTAATGCCTCTGAACTTGAAGATGGTTAATATGGTAAATAGGGCTGAGCGTGGTGGCTCCTGCCTGTAATCCCAGCAATTTGGGAGGCCGAGCAGGGGAGGATCACTTGAGGTCAGGAGTTTGCGACCAGCTTGGCCAACTCAGCAAAACCCCGTCTCTACTAAAAATACAAAATTAGCCGGGTGTGGTGGCGGGCACCTGTAATCCCAGCTACTCGGGAGGCTGAGGCAGGAAAATCACTTGAACCCAGGAGGCAGAGCCTGCAGTGAGCCAAGATCATGCCACCGCACTCCAACCTGGGCAACAGAGTGAGACCCTGTCTCAAAAAAAGAAAAAAAAAAAGGGTAAATTTTACATGTATTTTGCTACAATAAAAAGATTTACAACAACAACAACAACAACAAAAAAAGCTAAAGGGCTTAAAAGGTGGACATATGGAAAAACCTCCATCCCACTCAGGTCCCCTGCCCTCTGACAATTAAGACTGCTGACCTTCTTTGTTTTTTTTTTGAGACGGACTCCTGCTCTGTCACCCAGGCTGGAGTGCAATGGCGCAGTCTCGGCTCACTGCAACCTCTGCCTCCCGAGTTCAAGCGATTCTCCTGCCTCAGGCTCCAAAGTAGCTGGGACTACAGGCGCCTGCCACCGCACCCAGCTAATTTTTGTATTTTTAGTAAAGACGGGGTTTCACTATATTGGTCAGGCTGATCTAGAACTCCTGACCTTGTGATCCGTCTGCATCAGCATCCCAAAGTGCTGGGATTACAGGCGTGAGCCACCACGCCTGGCCGGGACTGCTGACCTTTTAAGCATATCCTTCTAGAACATTCTAAGCATATACAAGGAGGAGAGTACATCATATTCCCCTCCATTTCCCCCTGTACATTGTAGTACCCATTCATACTGCTCTATACCCCCTGGTTTCATTTATTGAGGTATCTTAAAGAATGTTCCAGGGGGAAAAAAAAAAAGAATGTTCTGGAACAATAGAAATCAGACCCTGGATGGACAGGATTTATGCAGGTAGGAGCAGCGCCGAGGTGGAAATGGCAGATCGGTGAAAGCTGGCTGAGGCAAGGCTTATGTGTGGAACGCTGGGAGGTTGAAATAAAATTGGGAGAGACACTTTCACATCCCCTGGGAATGAAAGAAACTATTTTCGGGGCAGTGAGAAAACTTTGAAAAAAAAAATTAGAGTTCTCATGCGGGTGCATGACTTCTCAGTTCGGTCATGGGAGTGGGGATACCAGAGGGAAAGGAGACTGATCAATCAGGTTGGGACTTGGGGTGAGGTGGGGTGAGGAGAGCAGGAAAGAGGAAAAAGTATACACCTCTCACGTTAGACTTTATATTTATCTCTCGAGCAGGTCATTATTTGAATCATTAAACTTTCTTTCTTTTTTTTTTTTTTTTGTGACAGAGTCTTACTCTGTCACCCAGTGGCGCAATCTTAGCTCACTGCAACTTCCATCTCCCAGGTTGAAGCGATTCTCCTGCCTCAGCCTTCTGAGTAGCTGGGACTACACCCGGCTAATTTTTGTATTTTTAATAGAGACGGGGTTTCACCGTGTTTGTTGGCCAGGCTGGTCTCGAACTCCTGACCTCAAGTGATCTACCCACCTCGGCCTCCCAAAGTGCCGGGATTACAGGCGTGAGCCACTGCGCGCGAACATTTTTATGGTTTGTTGTTGTTGTCGTTGTTGTTTTTGAGACGGAGTCTTGCTCTGTTGCCAGGCTGGAGTGCAGTGGCGCAATCTCTGCTCACTGCACCTCTGACTCCCTGGTTCAAGTGATTCTCCTGCCTCAGCCTCCCAAGTAGCTGGGATTACAGGTATGCGCCACCACGCCCGGCTAATTTTTGTGTTTTTAGTAGAGACGGGGTTTCATCATGTTGGCCAGGATGGCCTCGATCTCCTGACCTCATGGTCTGCCTGCCCCAGCCTCCTAAAGTGCTGGGATTGCAGGCGTGAGCCACTGCGTCCGGCCTTATTTTTTATTTATTTATTTATTTATTTATTTTGAGGCAGGCTCTTTCTCTGTCACCCAGGCTGGAGTGTAGTAGTTCAATCATAGCTCATTGCAGCCTCAACCTCCTGGGCTCAAGAGATCCTCCTGCCTCAGCCTCCAAAAAAGCTAAAACTAGAGGCATACACCACCATGTCTACCTAATTTTTAAATTTTTTGTAGAAACAGGGTCTCGCTATGTGGCCCAGACTGGTCTTGAACTCCTGGACTCGAGCAATCCTCCTGCCTGGGTCTTCCAAAGTCCTGGGATTATAGGTGTGAGCCAACGTACCCGGCCGTAAAAATTTCATTCATGAAGTGTCCTTGTCTTCTCATCGCTTATGAATTGTATCTGTATGAAGCACATTGTTTACAGACTACTCCTAGCTAGATTTCACGAATGATTTCTGGAAATATCTAGAAAGATCCGGAAGAATCTGGTAAGCTTTGGAGGGATGGGAAATCTGGCCAAAATTAGGGAGAGTCAGATTTCCATCTTGATTACGTTGCTTCTGTGACCTTCCTCGGACGAATCATTTCTTTCTGGGTCTTCTATTTACTCTTCATTCAAGCAACTTTTCTTGGCCAGGCGCAGGGGTTCACACCTGTAATCCCAGCATTCTGGGAGGCCGAGGCAGGTGGATCACGTGAGGTTAGGAGTTCGAGACCAGCCTGGCCAACATGGTGAAACCACATCTCTACTAAAAATACAAAAATTAGCCAGGTGTGGTGGCGGGCGCCTATAATCCTAGCTACTTGGAAGGCTGAGGCAGGAGAATCACTTGAACCCGGGAGGCAGAGCTTGCAGCTTTTTTTTTTTTTTTCTTGAGATGGAGTCTCACTCTGTCGCCCAGGGTGAAGTGCAGTAGTGCGATCTCGGCTCACTGCAAGCTCCGCCTACCGGGTTGAAGCGATTCTCCTGCCTCAGCCTCCCGAGTAGCTGGGATTACAGGCATGCAACACGATGCCCAGTTAACTTTTGTATTTTTAGTAGAGACAGGGTTTCAACATGTTGGCCAGGCTGGTCTTGAATCCCTGACCTCGTGATCTGCCCGCCTCATCTTCCCAAAGTGTTGGGATTACAGGTGTGAGCCACCATGTCCGGCCGTATTTTTATTTTTATTTATCTGCTTTTGGGACAGAGTCTTGCTCTGCAGTCAGGCTGGAGTGCAGTGGCGCAATCTCGGCTCACTGCAACCTCCGCCTCCAGGGTTCAAGCAATTCTCCTGCCACAGCCTCCCGAGTAACTGGGATTACAGGTGTCCGCCACCATGCCCAGCTAATTTTTGTATTTTTAGTAGAGGCGGGGTTTCATCATATTGGTCAGGCTGGTCTGGAACGCCAGACCTCAGGTGGTCCGCCCACCTCAACCCCCCAAAGTGCTGGGATTACAGGCATGAGCCACTGTGCCCGGCCAGATTCTGCTTTTATTTTAGCTGAGATGCCCTGACGGTTCCAAAGGCCAAGGTCAGGTGTTTGTTGACCACAATCTAATCTTGGTCTACAAAGGCCTGGGCTGCAAGGTCTTCCATTTCCCAGTGGTGGGCAGATCCGTTGCAGTTGCTGGGGAACAGACTTTCTGTTATCTGGCATGGGCATAACTGTGGAAGAACCAAGATAGAAGGAAGGACATTGGCAGGAGCCAAGATGGGCCAGAGTCCTGTAATCCCAGCACTTTGGGAGGCCAAGGCGGGAGGATCACGGGGTCAGAAGTTCGAGGCTAGCCTGACCAACGTGGTGAAACCCCGTCTCTACTAAAAATACAAAAATCAGCCGGGTGTGGTCGCAGGCACCTGTAATCCCAGATACTCAGGAGGCTGAGGCAGGGGAATCACTTGAACCCGGAAGGTGGAGGTTGCAGTGAGCCGAGATCACACCATTGTGCTCTAGCCTGGGCAACAGAAACTCTGTCTCAAAAAAAAAAAAAAAAAAAAAGAGGCCAGGCTCTGTGGCTCATGCCTGTAATCCCAGCACTTTGGGAGGCTGAGGCAGGCGGATCATGAGGTCAGGAGATCTAGACCATCCTGGCTAACAGGGTGAAACCCTATCTCTACTAAAAAATACAAGAAATTAGCCAGGCGTGGTGGCAGGCGCCTGTAGTCCCAGCTGCTCAGGAGGCTGAGGTGGGGGAATGGCGTGAACCCAGGAGGCGGAGCTTGCAGTGAGCCGAGATTGCGCCACTGCACTCCAGCCTGGGCGACAGAGCAAGACTCTGTCTCAATTAAAAAATAAATAAATAAAAATAAAAGAGGGGCCAGAGTCCAGGACTCCATCCGGGCTGAGACTGAACTTCAACTACCCAAGTAGCAAGTGGCTACAATGTTTAAAATTGCACAGCCCCGGGTTCTGATCTGGAGACTGGGGTGGAGGCGTGGGGGCGGTGGTGGGGGCAGTGGGTGGGGGAAGGGTGTCTTATATGTTGCACTTCATTACACGGATGTCATATTGGCCGGGCACAGTGGCTCACTCCTGTAATCCCAGCACTTCGGGAGACCGAGACATGAGGATCACTTGAAGCCAGGAGTTCAATACCAGCCTGGCCAACATGGTGAAACCCCGTCTGTACTAAAAATACAAAATTTAGCCAGGTGTGGTTGTGGGTACCTGTAATCCCAGCTACTCAGGAGGCTGAGGCAGGAGAATTGCTTGATCCTGGAAGGCAGAGGTTGCAGTGATCCAAGATCGCACCACTGCACTCCAACCTAGGTGACAGAGTAAGACTCCGTCTCAAAAAAAAAAAAAAAAGAATGTCGTATGTATGGATTACCTGTGTGATTAAGAGGAGAAAGGTGGGCTGCTCCTGTAATCCCAGCACTTTGGAAGGCCGAAGTGGATCATTTGAGGTCAGGGGTTGGAGACCAGCCTGGCCAACATGGTGAAACCCTGCCTCTACTAAAAATACAAAAAAATTAACCAAGATCACGCCATTGCATTCCAGCCTCGAAATTTTGTCTCATAAATAAATAAAGGGGAGAAAAGTGAAATAAGCCAGTCACTGAAGTGGAGACACTGTAGGATTCAATTTATAGGCGGTCCCCAGAGTAACAGATTCACAGAAAGCAGATTCACAGAGTAGAATCTGGAGTAGAATTCTGGTTTGACAGTGATTAGGGAATGGGGCTGTGGGCTGGTTCTTACACTTGAGCATGTGTTGAGACTTACCTGGTTTGAAATTCCCCTAGCACCAGAATAAAATGGTGGGTGCCAGAGGCTGGGGAGGTGGAATGGGGAGTGAGTGTTTCATGGGGACATAGTTACATTTGGGAAGATGAGAAAGGTGCAGATGGCTGGGCACAGTGGCTCACAGCTGTAATCTCAGCAGTTTGGAGCAGACCACTTGAGGCCAGGAGTTCAAGATCAGCCTGGCCAATATGGTGAAACACCGTCTCTACTAAAAATGCAAAATAATTAGCAGGGCATGGTGATGTGCGTCTGTAATCCCAGCTACTGGGGAGACTGAGGCAGGAGAATAGCGTGAACCTGTAAGGCAGAGGTTGCAGTGAGCCAAGATCGCACCACTGCACTCTAGACTGGGCCACAGAGTAAGACCCTGTCTCAAAACAAACAAAAAAAAAGAGAAAGATGGAGATGGACGGGGGCTGATGGTTGCACAACAACGTGAATGTGCTTAATGCTGCTGAACTGTGCACTTAAAAATGGTTAAGGGGGCTGGGCGTGGTGGCTCATGCCTGTAATTCCAGCACTTTGGGAGGCTGAGGCGGGTGGATTACTTGAGGTCAGGAGTTCGAGACCAGCCTGACCAACATGGCGAAACCCCATCTCTACTAAAAATACACAAATTGGCTGTGCATGGTGGCTCACGCCTCTAATCCCAGCACTTTGAGAGGCCGAGGTGGGCGGATCACTAAGTCAGGAGTTTGAGACCAGCCTGGCCAACGTGGTGAAACTCTGTCTCTACTAAAAATAAAAAAATTAGCCGGGCTTGGTGGCGAGTGCCTGTAATCCCAGCTACTCGGGAGGCTGAGGCAGGAGAATCACTTGAACCCGGGAGGCGGAGGTTGCAATGAGCCGAGATCATGACACTGCACTCCAGCCTGGGCAACAGAGCGAGACTCCATCTTAAAATAAATAAATATATCAAAATAAAAAATTATTTGGGCATGGTGGTGGGTGCCTGTGGTCTCAGCTACCTGGGAGGCCAAGGCAGGAGGATTGCTTGAACCCAGAAGGTTGAGGGTGTACTGAGCTGTGATCGTGCCACTGCCGTCTAGCCTGGGCAACAGAGCAAGACCTTGTCTAAAAAATAATAATACTAACACAAAAAGAAAACCAAAAAAAAAGAAAGGGAGGAAGGAGAGAGGAAGGAAAGAAAGAAGAAAAGAAAGGGGGCAGGAAGGGAGGAAAGGACAAACAGATGGAAAGAGAAAGAAAAGAAAAGATTGTTTAAAGCTCCTCCAAACCATCTGGCTAACCTTGGCTCCCAGCTTTTCTGCGTCAGCAGTGACAAACTCTGGCCCTCCGGCTCAATGTCAAGGGCGCCACAGCCTCATGCATCTCTCTTGCCAGCCGACCTAACTCTGTTGCCCAGAACCCATAGGAATCCAGGGAGAATAAGCCAGTGAGAAACCCCTGCAGGGGCCCCAAGGCCTGCGTCTGTGTCTGCTCTTCTTCATCTGCATCTTAGTTCACAAGGCGACCTCATCGCCCTGCCTGGAACTGGGGCCCCGTCCTCGGTTGAATTGGTTAGAACTTGTGGTCTTAGGTCAAGGAGGAGACATCATCCCTGTCTCAGGGTGTGCTGGACAGGGCTAGGTGCCTGCCACACGAGCACCCTTCTTTTCTTTCCTTTTTAAATTAAAAAAATCTTTTTTTTTTTTTTTTGAGACAGAGTTTTGCTCTGTCCCCCAGGCTAGAGTGCAGTGGCGTGATCTTGGTTCACCGCAAGCTCCGCCTCACAGGTTCACACCATTCTCCTGCCTCAGCCTCCCGAGTAGCTGGAACTACAGGTGCCCACCACCATGCCCGGCTAAATTTTTGTATTTTTAGTAGACGCGAGGTTTCACCATGTTAGCCAGGATGCTCTCAATCTCCTGACCTCGTGATCTACCCGCCTCGGCCTCCCAAAGTGCTGGGATTACAGGCGTGAGCCACCACACCCGGCAAAAAAACCTGTTTTTTATGTGTGTTCATTTGGAGACAGGGTTTCACTCTCTCACCCAGGCTGGAGTGCAGTGGTGCAATCATGGCTCGCTGCAGCCTGGACCTCCCTGGGCTCAGGTGATTCTCCCAACTCAGCCTCCCCAGTAGCTGGGATTACAGACATGTGCCACGACACCCAGCTAATGTTGTACTTTTAGTAGAGACGGGGTTTCACCATGGTGGTCAGGCTGGTCTCAAACTCCTGACCTCATGATCACCCACCTCAGCCTCCCAAAGTGTTGGGATTACAAGCATGATCCCTTGTGCCCGGCCCATCTTAACCACTTTTTTTTTTTTTGAGACGGAGTCTCACTCTGTCGCCCAGGCCGGAGTGCAGTGGCACGATCTTGGCTCACTGCAAGCTCTGCCTCCCGGGTTCACGCCATTCTCCTGCCTCAGCCTCCCAAGTAGCTGGGACTACAGGTGCCTGCCACCCAGCTAATTTTTGTATTTTTCATAGAGACAGGGTTTCACCGTGTTAGCCAGGATGGTCTCGATCTCCTGACCTTGTGATCCACCTGCCTTGGCCTCCCAAAGTGCTGGGATTACAGGTATGAGCCACCGCGCCCGGCCCATCTTAACCACTTTTAACTGCGTAGTTCAGTGGCATTAAGCACATTCACACAGTTGTGCAACCACCACCACCACCATCCATCTCCAGAACATTCTCAATTTCCCAAACTGAAACTCTGGCCACACACCCTCCCAGCCAGTGGCACACACCATCCTACAATTCTAGGGACCTCTTATAAATGAGATCAGGCAGTATTTGTCCTTTTGTGTCTGGCTTATTTCACTGAGCATAACGTCTGTGTTGGGTGTTGTAGCCTGTGTCAGAACTTCCTTCCTTCCTTTTTTTTTTTTTTTTTTTAAGACAAGAGTCTTGCTCTGTCACCCAGGCTGGAGTGCAGTGACGCAATCTCCGCTCTCTGCAGCCTCCGCCTTCCGAGTTCCAGCGATTCTCCTGCCTCAGTCTCCCATGTAGCCTGGATTACAGGCGTGTGCCACCACACTCGGCTAATTTTTCTGTATTTTTAGTAGAGATGGGATTTCACCATGTTGGCCAGACTGGTCTTGAACTCCTGACCTCAGGTGAAACCACCCCCGCCCCCCCCCCAACTTACCAAGCCTCCCAAAGTGCTGAGATTACAGGCGTGAGCCACTATACTCAGCGAGAATTTCCTTCCTTTTAAAGGCTGAATAATGTTCCAGTGTATGGATACACCATCTTTTGTTTACCTGTTCTTCCATCCATGGACGCTTGGGTTGATTCCACCTTTTGGCTGTGGCGAATAACGCTGCTATGAACATGGACATGCAAATAATCTCTTTGAGGTCCCGCTTTTTTTTTTTTTTTTCTGAGACAGAGTTTTTCTTTCCGTTACCCAGGCTGGAGTGCAGTGGCGTGATTTCCACTCACTGCAACCTCCGCCTCCCAGGGTTCAAGCGCTTCTCCTGCCTCAGCCTCAGTAGCTGGGACTACAGGTGTGCGCCACAACTCCCAGCTAATTTTTGTATTTTTAGTAGAAACAGAGTTTCACCACGTTGGCCAGGCTGGACTTGAACTACTCCTGGCCTCAAGTGATCCGCCTGCCTCGGCCTCCCCAAGTGCTGAGATTACAGGCGTGAGGTGCCGCGCCTGGCCATCCTGCTTTCGGTTATTTTGGTGATACACCCAAAAGTGGAAGTGCCTGGGTCCTATGGTGATTCCGTTTATCTTCTGGAGGGGGAACCATCACACAGTTTTTTTGTTTTTTATTTATTTTTATTTTTTTTTGAGACGGAGTCTTGCTCTGTCGCCCAGGCCGGAGTACAGTGGCACGATCTTGGCTCACTGCAAGCTCTGCCTCCCGGGTTCACGCCATTCTCCTGCCTCAGCCTCCCAAGTAGCTGGGACTACAGGTGCCCGCCACCATGCCCAGCTAACTTTTGTATTTTTCGTACAGACAGGGTTTCACTGTGTTAGCCAGGATGGTCTCGATCTTCTGACCTCGTGATCGGCCTGCCTCGGCCTCCCAAAGTGCTGGGATTACAGGCGTGAGCCGCCGTGCCCAGCCTATTTTTGTATTTTTAGTAGAGATGGGGTTACTCCCGTTGGCCAGGCTGGTCTCAAACCCCTGACCTCAAGTGATCCGCCCTCTGCGGCCTCCCAAAGTGTTGGGATTACAGGCGTGAGCCACCACTCCTGGCCAATCCTACTGATTTAAATGGGTTGGTGTAACTGATTGCAATTCTGACATACAGGCTTCAAGGAGCAAAGTGCCAACTGCCCTTACAGGGCCTTCTGAGAGAGTATTTTACCTTAACTTTGATTTTGTGGACAGCAGTTTAGAACCACACTGTCTGAGCACAAACCCAAGCTCTGTCTTTTACTGTGTGACCTTGGGCAAGTTTTTTTTTTTTTTTTTTTGAGATGGAGCCTCGCTCTGTTGCCAGACTGGAGTGCAGTGGCTCTCGATCTCGGCTCACCACAACCTCCACCTCCCAGGTTCAAGGGATTCTCCTGCCTCATCCTCCTGAGTAGCTGGGACTACAGGTGCTTGCCACCATGCCCGGCTAATTTTTGTATTTTTAGTAGAGACGGGGTTTCACTATGTTGGCCGGGCTATTCTCGAACTCCTGACCTCGTGATCCGCCCACCTTGGCCTCCAATGTGCTGGGATTCCAGAAGTGAGCCACTGCACCTGGCCTTCCTTTTTCTTTTTTAAAGGTTAAAGTAGGTTTCTTGTGGTCTGTTCAATAAAAGAACATATTTTATAATCCATTTCAGTGATGCTGGTGTTTTTTTGTTTGTTTGTTTGTTTTTAGACAGATTTAGCTCTTGTTGCCCAGGCTGGATGGTGCAATCTCATCTCACTGCAACCTCCGCCTCCCAGGTTCAAGCGATTCTCCTGCCTCAGCCTCCCAAGTAGCTGAGACTACACGTGCCTGCCACCACATCTGGCTAATTTTTGTATTTTTAGTAGAGACAGGGTTTCACCATGTTGGCCAGGATGGTCTCCAACTCCTGACCTCAGGTGATCCACCTGCCTTGGCCTCCCAAAGTGTTGGGATTACAGGCGTGAGCCACTGAGCCTGGCCAAAATTTCAGTCTTTTTAATGGCAGTGTAGTACTACATTGTGTATATACACCACATTTTCTTTATTCATTCAAACATTGATGAGCACTTAGGTTGATTCCATATTTTGGCTACTGTGAATAGTATGCTAATAAATATGACAGCATCTTTTTTTTTTTTTTTTCCCTGAAACAGAGTCTTGTTCTGTCGCCCAGGCTGGAGTGCAGTGGTGCAATCTTGGCTCACTGCAACCTCTGCCTCTTGGGTTCAAGCGATTCTTCTGCCTCAGCCTCCCGAGTAGCTGGGATTACAGGCATGCACCACCACGTCCGGCTATCATTTACTTAAGAGGATTTATAACCAGTTTTTCTTTTTCTTTTGAGACAGAGTCTAATTCTGTCACCCAGGCTGGAGTGTAGTGATGTGATCACAGCTCACTGCAGCCTTCACCTCCCGGACTCAAGCAATCCTCCTACAAGTAGCCTCACAAGTAGCTGAGATCACAGGTGTGTGCCACCATGACCACCTAAGTTTTAAATTTATTTTGTAAAGGTAAGGTCTCATTTTATTGCTCAGGCTGGTCTCAAACTCCTGGGCTCAGGTAATCCTTCTTGCTCAGCCTCCCAATGTGCTGGGATTACAGGTTTGAGCCACCACATCTGGCTTTTTTGTCCTCTTTCTTCTTCTTCTTTTTTTTTTTTCTTGAGATGGAGTCTTGCTCCTCTGTCCCCAGGCTGGAGAGCAGAGGCGCAATCTCGGCTCACTGCAACCTCCGACTCCCAGGTTCAAGCAATTCTCCTGCCTCAGCCTCCCAAGTAGGTGGGATTGCAGGAGCCTGCCACCACGCCCGGCTAACTTTTGTATTTTTAGTAGACACGGAGTTTCACCATGTTGGCCAGGATGGTCTTGATCTCTTGACCTCGTGATCCGCCTGCCTCGGTCTCCCAAAGTGCTGGGATTACAGGCTTGAGCCACTGCGCCCTTCTTTTAAAAATAAAGACAGGAGGCTGGGCACAGTGGCTCACGCCTGTAAACACAGCACTTTGGGAGGCTGAGACGGGCGGATCACGAGGTCAGGAGATCGAGACCATCTTGGCTAACACAGTGAAATCCCGTCTCTACCAAAAATACAAAAAAATTAGCCGGGCGTGGTGGCGGGAGCCTGTAGTCCCAGCTACTCAGGAGGCTGAGGCAGGAGAATGGCATGAACCCGGCAGGCGGAGCTTGCAGTCAGTCGAGATTGCACCACTGAACTCCAGCCCAGGTGACAGAGTGAGACTCCATCTCAAGAAAAAAATAAAATAAAATAAAGACAGGAATCTCACTATGTTCCCCAAGGGGGTCTCAAACTCCTGACCTGAAGCGATCCTCCCGCCATGGCCTCTGAAACTGATTACGGGTGTGAGCCACTGTGCCCAGCATGAACGGTTTTTCTAATGCACTCGTGTTTCTTCTTTGCAGTTCTTCTTTGGGGCCTCTGAGGAAACAAGAGGCCGGGCACGGTGGCTCACGTCTGTAATCCCAGCACTTTGGGTAACCAAGGTGGGCAGATCATCTGAGGTCAGGAGTTCAAGACCAGACTGATCAACACGGCAAAACTCTCTATTAAAAAGAAAAAAAAAGCCAGGTGTGGTGGCGGGTGCCTGTAATCCCAGCTACTCAGGAGGCTGAGGCAGGAGAATCTCTTGAATCCGGTATGGGGAGGTTGCAGTGAACTTAGATCCAGCCACTGCACTCCAGCCTGGATGAGAGTGAGACTTCATCTCAAAAAAAAAAAAAAAAAAAAAAGTAGAAATAGGAACTTCTCTTCTGTCAATTTCTCTTCTTTCGTTTTGTAGAGACAAAGTCTTCCTCTGTCACTCAGGCTGGAGTGCAGTGGTGCGATCACAGCTCACTGCAGCCTTGCCCCACTCAACCTAAGTTATCTTCTCACCTCAGCCTCCTGAGTAGCTGGGACTACAGGCGGACACCACCATGCCTGGATAATTTTTTTTTTTTTTGTAGACACGGTGTCTCACTACATTGTCCAGGCTGATGTCAGACTCCTGGCCTCAAGTGCTCCTCCTGCCTCAGCCTCCCAGTGTGCTGGGATTACAAGTGTGAACTACCATGCCTAGCCTCCCTGTCAACTTCTCAAAGTGCTTATTCAGCAGACACACTAGCATTTCCTTTTCTGTTTTCACTTTTTTTTTTTTTTTTTGAGACAGTCTCGCTCTGTCGCCCAGGTTGGAGTGCAGTGGTGCGATCTCGGCTCACTGCAACCTCTCTGCATTCGGGGTTCAAGCAATTCTCCTGCCTCAGCCTCCCAAGTAGCTGGGATTACAGGCGTGCACCACCACACCAGGCCAGAAATATGCTTTGAAAACTGACCTTTGTAGGACTTTTTTGTAGAGCCTAGGCTGCTCTTGAACGGCTGGGCTCAAGCGATCCTCCTACCTCAGCATCCCAAAGTGCTAGTATTACATGCGTGAGCCACTATGACCCGCCCCAAGTGCTTCCTGCCCCAGATTACCAAAGAAGGCAAGAAGGGGCGGGAACTGATGTCTGAGGGCTCTGAGGCAGATTCGCCACATGAGGGGTTGCAACAACAGGCCCCTGCGCATGCCAGTGTCTACAAGTATGTGGTGTAGAATTTTAGCTGAGGCTTAGAGAAGGCTGGGCAGGTGCCAGGCTCAGCTGACCAGGCCACTTTGTGCATTGAGGAACTGCAAGAGTTTAGAACCCTCTGGCCACATGGAGCACAGCGTGGGTGGAAGCAGAGAAACCAAGGAGTTGACCATGCTGGTCTAGGCCAGCCATGAGGCTGAGGCTGGTGCAGGTGAAGGTCAAGGGTGGAGAGACAGGTGATGGGTTGAGGGGATATTTAGGAAGGAGAATGAGTGGGTGAGCGGGGATTGGCTGGTGTGGCCTGATGGAAAGGGATGGCGGCTGACATGGACTCCTTGTAGGCCAGTGGCCACTTGTGAGGTGGGGACACAGAAGCAGAATCAGACATGGGTGGATCGGGAGGAGCTGGGCTCTGGACACCTCATTCATATTAATGCTCCAGCAGGTAAGAACTGTCTCTTTTTTTTTTTGAGTCAGAGTCTTGCTGTGTCACGCAGGCTGGAGTGCAGTGGCATGATCTTGGCTTATTGCAACCTCCACCTCCCAGGTTCAAGCGATTCTCCTGCCTCAGCCTCCTGAGTTGCTGGGATTACAGGCATGCACCACCATGCCCGGCTAATTTTTGTATTTTTAGTAGAGATGGGGGTTTCACCATGTTGGCCAGGCTGGTCTCGAACTTCTTGCCTCAAGTGATCTGCCCACCTTGGCCTCCCAAAGTGCTGACATTATAGGCTTGAGCCACAAGCCATGACCAAGAACTGTCTTATTTCAGTAGAAATCTTTGAGACCATGACAGAAACTAGAATCCAAGTGTGCTGTTGACCAAAACATTGGTGAGGAATCAAGAAGAGGTTCTGGCCGGGCACAGTGGCTCACACCCTATAATCCCAGCAATTTAGGAGACTGAAGTGGGAGGATCCCTTGAGCTCAGGAGTTCAAGATCAGCCTGGACAAGACAGTGAGACCCTGTCTCTATTCAAACATACAGAAACTGGGCCAGTACTTTGGGATGCTGAGGCGGGCAGATCACTTGAGGTCAGGAGTTCAAGACCAGCCTGGCCAACATGGCAAAACCCCGTCTCTATTAAAAATACAAAAAATTAGCTGGGCATGGTGGCACGTGCCTGTAATCCCAGCTACATGGGAGGCTGAGGCAGGAAAATCACTTGAGCCCGAGGCAGAGGTTGCAGTGAGCCAAGATTATACCACTGTGCTCACGCCTGGGCGACTGAGCAAGACTCCACCTCAAAAAAAAAAAAAAAAAAAAAAAGAAGACGGGATCTGCCCACCTCAGCCTCCCAAAGTGCTAGGATTACAGGCATGAGCCACCGCACCTGGCCCAAAAAGTGGCTCTTAAAATGGCCAGGCAGCCGGGTGTGGTGGCTCATGCCTGTAATCCCAGCACTTTGGGAAGCTGTGGTGGGTGGCACCAGGTCAGGAGTTTGAGACCAGCCTGGCCAACATGGAAAAGCCCCGCCTCTACTAAAAATACAAAAATTAGCTGGGCGTGGTGGCGGGTGCCTATAACCCCAGCTACTTGGGAGGCTGAGGCAGGAGAATCACTTGATCCTGGGGGGAAGAAGTTGCAAGTGAGCTGAGATTGCATCACTTCATTCCAGCCTGGGCAAAAGAGCAAAACTCTGTCTCAAAAATATATATATACAAAAATAAAAAATAAAAAAATAATAAAATGGCCAGGTGACCTCACCAGCTTGGGGAATCTTTTCTTTTTTTTTTTTTTGAGACGGAGTCTCACTCTGTCGCCCAGGTTGGAGTGCAGTGGTGCAATCTCGGCTCACTGCAAGCTCCGCCTTCCGGGTTCACGCCATTCTCCTGCCTCAGCCTCTCCGAGTAGCTGGGACTACAGGCGCCCGCCACCACGCCCGGCTAATTTTTTGTATTTTTAGTAGAGACGGGGTTTCACTGTGGTCTCGATCTCCTGACCTCGTGATCCGCCCGCCTCGGCCTCCCAAAGTGCTGGGATTACAAGTGTGAGCCACCGCGCCCGGCTAGCTTGGGGAATCTCTTAACACCACCCTTCCCTCCCCCACTGCCAAGGGTAATAGCAGCAGTTCAGGCTGTTATATGTTTGGGGTGTGTCCTGACAAAGCTTTCTCTAAATGTGATGTACAAGTGACGGTCCAGAACACATATCGAGGATCCAGTGTGTGTCCAAAATGGCATCTTGCTGGACATTTGCTTCACTGTGCAGCCTGCTGTTCTATCCTCAACAATGTTCTCAAGATCTTTCCATGTTTAATTAGATCCCTGTCATTTAAAAAATTATTTTATGATGTTCCAGTACTGTTGCTGCCTAACAGCTTAGTGGCTTAAAACAATGTGTTTATGAGCTCTCATGGTTTCTATGGGTCAGGAATGTGGGAAGGGCTCAGCTCGGTGGTACGGGCTTAGGGTCTCTGATGCAGCTGGTAACAGCTGAGGACTAGGACTGGGGCAGCCATTGCTTTCTCTTCCCACGGTCTTGGTGGACTTATAGCATGGGCTTGGTTGGGCTTCCTCACAAAATGGCAGGCTCCAGGAAGTCAGGCTGTTATATGGCAGCTGGTGATTCAAAAGTGTGTGAGCAAGCAAGGCGGAAGCTGTGCTTTCTATGACCTACTCTTAGTAGTTACATGATGTCACTTCCACTGAACTCTGTTGGTTACCAGTGAGTGCCAAGTCCACCCAAACTCCAGGGAAGGAAAAGGAGACTCCATGACTTGATGGAAGCAAGACTCTAAGAGAGGCCGGGCATGGTGGCTCACACCTGTAATCCCAGCACTTTGGGAGGATGGGGCAGGTGGATCACCTGAGGTCAGGAGTTTGAGACCAGCCTGGCCAACATGGCAAAACCACGTCTCTACTGAAAATACAAAAATTAGCTGGGCGTGGATGCACGCCTGTTGTCCCAGCTACTTGGGAGGCTATGGTGCCTCTGTACTCCAGCTGCGCGACAGGGCGAGACTCTGTCTCAAAAGAAAACAAAAAGACTCTAAGAGAGCCAGTCTAGATGGCTGGATGGGAAAGCGCGTGACCCCCTGCCACATATGATGTCCCATATTATTCTTCCTACCCCCTCCTAATCCAGGCCATGTCAGGTCCCATCATGCCCTGACCATCCGGCGTTTCAGCTTTAAGGTCTTGCTCACTTGTGTCTTGTGGAAGCCTCTCCTGACTCCTGGGGACACACTGACCTGCCCGCCATTGCTTAGTCCACCACCTGGTTTCAGGGGCCATTTCAAACTTCAAGTCTCAGGGTCCTTGCTCCAGACCCCAGAGCAGGTGGCAGCCCCTGAGGAGTCTCATGCCTCCCAAACCTGAGCTCAGATCTGTGTAGCCTTAGGCCAGTGGCTCAACCTCCCCGAGTTCCACTTGTGTCATCTGGGAAACGGGAATGAAGTACCCTAGCCCTTGGGGTTGTTGGGAGAAGGGCACTGGCCAGTGGGACTGAGAGACGAAAGGCCTGTGAGAGGGGCAGGTGCGAAGAGCAAAGGTCAGGAAGGGCAGCAGCCAGCCAGCAGCTGTCACCAGGTTACATGGGTAGAGGCCCCTGGCTTGGGGCCACTGCCACATGGGGACCAAGCTGGTTCCAGGCCCTCAGGCCAAAGCCGATGTCTGAGACCTGAGTCAGACGGGCCTGCAGCCCGGACCACTCATCTGCACCACAGCTAACATGTCCCCGTGTCCCCATGACATGGGTTTTGCACAGGTGAACACTCAAAGTTATTTCTGTAGGCTCCCCTCATTTTTTTTCTTAAAAATTTTTTTCCTTAAAAAAATTTTTTTTTCTTTTTTTTGAGACAGGGTCTTACTTTGTCTCCCAGGCTGGAGTGCGGTGGTGGGATCACAGCTCACTGCAGCCTCGAACTCCTGGGCTCAAGTGATCCTCCTGCCTCAACCTCCCAAGTAGCTGAGACTACAGATGTGCACCACTGTGCCTGGCTAATTTAATTTTTTTATTTTTGTTGAGATGTGGGGGTCTCCATGTTGTCTAGGATAGTCTCAAACTCCTGGCCTCAAGCAATCTTCACAATCTTCCTATTTCAGCCTCCCAAAGTGCTGGGATTATGGATATGAGCCAACATGCCCAGACTAAGGGACTTATTTTTAAATTGGCCTCATCCTGAAAACCATGAAATCATAGGTTTGGTGAGTTGGTTTCCCATAAACGTTAAAATAAATACTGGCTGGGAGTGGTGGCTCACACCTGTAATCCCAGCACTGTGGGAGGCCAATGTGGGCAGACTGCTTGAGCCCAGGGGTTTGAGACCAGCCTGGGCAACATGGTAAAATCCTGTCTCTACTCAAAATACAATAAAATCAGCCAGATATGGTGGTGCATGCCTGTAATCCCAGCTACTCAAAAGGCTGAGGTGGCAGAATTGCTTGAGCCCAGGAGGCGGAGGTTGCAGTGAGATCGTGTCACTATACTCCAGCCTGGGCGACAGAGCAAGACCCTGTCTCAAAAATAAATAAATAAATAAATAAAAAATTCTAATCTATTAAAATAAAGCCAAAGCTATTGAAACAAACGAAATGTGGATTTTCCCAAATGCTGGAATCAGGATCTTGGCAAATCCTCTCCCTAAAAGCAACAATAAAGCTAAACGGAATTGTCCAGAGAAACCATCCCAGGACTGTGAAGATCTTGGCCAAAGGCGTTCACCCAGTGAGGAAGTGTTTATTCCAGAAAAACCACTGAGTGGCAGGGAAGAGCAGCGGGAGGTGATTTTTGCCTGGGGCTGCTCCTGGCCTGGGCCCCCAGCTCCAGCCAGGCCATGAAAATCAGCGGCCTCACTGCTGGAGGGCCTCACTGCTGGAAGCTGCAGGGATCTCGGTGTGGAGTGAACCGGGAGGAGAGGGCCAAGGTCATCAGCTGGCCTAAGGATGAGACCCCAATTGGGCAACAGATTGGTAAACTAGCCAGAAATGGAAAAGGAGTTCCAGAGACAGAGACTGCCCCAGCTGGCCCCAGGTATCCCTAGCGGTTTGGGAGGCCACGCGCAAGCGCAAGACAGCACATATACCCTGGAGAGAGCCTGATGCACGTCTCCCTGCCCAAGAGAGCTGAAGTGTGTGCCCTGATAGGAACCACAGGCAGAAAGCAAAGGTAGGGCCAGCCTGCAGACTGCCCGGGCAGAGGCGCTGACTCAGCATTTGGGCACAAGTTCTGACCAACCACCAACTGACGTCTCAGCTTGGCTGACCCCGGGGTGACTCCTTCTAAATAAAAATGAGAATTGGGCCAGGCGTGGTGGCTTACGCCTGTAATCACAGCATTTTGGGAGGCAGAGGCGGGCAGATCACTTGAGCCCAGGAGTTCAAGACCACCATGGGCAACATGGAGAAACCCTGACTCTACCAAAAAAAAAAAAAAATTAGCTGGGTGCGGTGGCACAAGCCTGTAGTTCCGGCTGCTCAGGAGGCTGAGGTGGGAGGATGGCTTGAGGCCAGAAGACTGTAGTGAGCTGAGATTGCACCACTGCAGTCCAGCATCAGTGACGGTGCAAGACCTTGTCTCCGAGGGGAAACATAAAAGAAAGAAAGAAAAGAAAAACAAGAATTAAGAACAAAACAAGGCCAGGCACAGTAGCTCACGCCATTACCAGCACTTTGGGAGGCCAAGGTGGGCAAATCACCTGAGGTCAGGAGTTCGAGACCAGCCTGGCCAACATGGTAAAACCCCATCTTTACTAAAAATACAAAAATTAGCTGGGCATGGGGGTGGGTGCCTGTAATCCCAGCTACTCCAGAGGCTGAGGCAGGGGAATCGCTTGAACCCGGGAGGCGGAGGCTGAAATGAGTCAAGATCATGCCACTGCACTCCAGCCTGGGCGACAGTGAGAGACTCCATCTCAAAAACATAACAAAATTAAAAACAAATAAATAAAAATACAATGTCTACTTTCTGACAACAAAAGCTTGCCAGACATGTGAAGAAACAGGAAAGTGTGACCTACGCTGAGGACAAAAAGGAGTCAACAGAACCTTTCTGTGGAGGAATGGGTCCGGATGTTGGACCTAAAGCCTTCAAAGCAGCTACTAAAAATAGGTTCAAGCTGGGCTGGGCTGGGCGGTGCACGTCTGTGGTCCCAGACACACTGGAGGCTGAAGAGGGAGGATCATCTGAGCTCTGGAAGTTGAGCTACGATCACACGACTGCACTCCAGCCTGGGCAACAGAGCAATACCCTGTCTCGATTAAAAAAAAATAGAGAGGCTGAGGCAGGAGGATCACTTGAGCTCAGGAGTTCAGACTACCAGCCTGGGCAACAAAGCAAAACATTATCTCTGCAAAAAAACAACAACAAAAAAATTAGCCGAGTGTGCTGGTGTGCACCTGTGGTCCCAGCTACTTAGGGGGCTGAGGCAGGAGGATCACTTGAGCCCAGGAGGTCAAGGCTGTTGTGAACCGTGATGACACCACTGCACTCTAGCTTGGGTGACAGAGCAAGACTTTGTCTCAATCAAAAACAAAAAAGAAGGTTCAGAGAGCGAGAAGAAACCATATTTCAAGAATTAAAGCCAAGTATGACAACAATGACCCACTAATAATGGCTCTTAATGAACACACAAAAATGGTAAGAATTCAAATTGGTTAGGCACAGTGGTTGACATCTATAATCTCAGCACTTTGAAAGGCTGAGGCGGGTGGACTGCTTGAACCCAGGAGTTTGACACCAGCCTGGGCAACATTACAAAACCCTGTCTGCACCAAAAACAAAAACAAAAATTACCTGGGCGTAGTGGCGTGCACCTGTAATCCCAGCTACTCAGGAGGCTGAGATGGGAGTATTGCTTGAGCCCAGGAAGCAGAGGTTGCAATGAGCCGAGACTGAACCACTGCACTCCAGCCAAGACTTACTGTAAAAAACTCAAAGCAGGGTGGCTCATGCCTGTAATTCCAGCACTTTGGGAGGCCAAGGTGGGTGGATCACTTGAGGTCAGGAGTTTGAGACCAGCCTGGCCAACATGGTGACACCCTGCCTCTACTAAAAATACAAAAATTAGCAGCTAGGCACAGTGGCTCATGCCTGTAATCCTTGCACTTTGGGAGGCCGAGGTGGGTGGATCACCTGAGGTCAGGAGTTTGAGACGAAACTGGCTAACATGATGAAACCCATTTCTACTAAAAATACAAAAAATTAGCTGGGCGTGGTGGCGCACCCCTGTAATCCCAGCTACTCAGGAGGCTGAGGCAGCAGAATCACTTGAACCCGGGAGGCTGAGGTTGCAGTGAACTGAGATCATGCCACTGCACTCCAGCCTGGGTGCAGAGACTTTGTCTCAAAAACAAAACAAAAAAACAAAAACTCAAATTATGTTCTGGATTTGAAAGGGAGCAGGCAGCTCCATCCCTTCCCTCACTGAACACCTGGGCTCCCATTATGCCCTGAGCTTCCTGCATCATGGCCCTGGGAGCTCTATGTGGCGTGTGCCCATTTCTGGGAGGGTCTCCCCAACCCAGGCTTGGCCACGGGCAGGGTATGGACGGAGCTGCCTGCTCCTTGCACTGGAGGTCTCAGCTGAACAAATGCTGGAGACCTGCAGTGGCAAAGGCCACATGTGTGACCAGACAAGTCCTCCTCCCCTGCCGGGGCCTCAGTATCCTCCTCTGTGAAATGGGCCCCATGGGTTCTGGTGCCAGGAGAAGGACAGGGACCTGGACATGAGGTGGCCCCCACCACTCCTGCTGGCAGAAACCCCGGGAGCCAGGCACAAGTCCACCTGCAGGCAAGGCTGTGCGTTTTGTTGTTGGTTTAATTTATTACTGTTTGACATCCAGTGACACTGACATACCCTCGCCGGGCCCCCGGCGAGTCTGACCTGTCCAATAAAATACAGTACGAGGAGTGGACGGTGACGCACATGCATCCACACTTAACTACAGTGACTCCAAACTGCGGCGCAACAGTACTGCCAGCAAAGGAAAAGAAAAACAGGTATCGTGTGTTCCCCAATTCGGAATTCTCTCTCTCTCTCTTTTAGACAGTTAATGCTGTTACAAATGCTACTGATGCCAGGACAGGGCCAGTCACAAACAGTCCTACAGCTTCTCTGCTGTATAAATATGGAAGATTCTTTTGTTTATACAGTTTTACTCCAAGTCTGAAACTACGTCTGCTGCTACCCGTTACTGCTAAGGCCTATGCCATCTCGGCTCTGGAACGAGGGGCTTGGGGTCGAGACTGGAATGTCGGAGCTCAGTCTTCTTCGCTGCCACTTCCTGAGCGGTCCTGGAGAGGGGACAGGAGGAGAGAGTGTGCGTTGGCCACCTCTGTCAGGGCACCTTACCAGGGACCTGCCAAGCTTTAAATAAACTTGCTCAAGAAAACACTGATGCGGGCCGGGCGCAGTGGCTTACGCCTGTAATCCCAGCACTCTGGGAGGCCAAGGCGGGCGGATCAGGAGGTCAGGAGATCGAGACCATCCTGGCTAACACGGTGAAACCCCGTCTCTACTAAAAATACAAAAAATTAGCCAGGTGCGGTGGCGGGTGCCTGTAGTCCCAGCTACTCGGGAGGTTGAGGCAGGAGAATGGCACGAACCCAGGAGGCGGAGCTTGCAGTGAGCCAAGATCGCGCCACTGCACTCCAGACTGGGCGACAGAGGGAGACTCCATCTCAAAAAAAAAAAAAGAAAACACTGATGCCAGCAACAGAAGCCACCGCAGCCATAGCCACCCCCAAACTTCATGTTTCTCTATAGGACCAGTCCCTGTGACCACACTCGGCCCTCTCAGGACACTCAAGGCTCCACGTGCCTTCCCTGTTCTGTCCCATGTCACCTGCCTGGCCCTTGGCCCCTGACCTACAGCTTCCAAACCATCTTGGTTCTTCCTGACTGTGAAGGATCTTTGCTCTTTCATATATACATATGAGATATATATAATATATATATAATATATATTATATAATATATATGATATATCATATCATATATATTATATATATATATATATTGCTCCGTTGCCCAGGCTGGAGGGCAGTGGTGCTATCACGGCTCACTGCAGCCTCGACCTCCCAGGCTCGAGTGAGCCTCCTGCCTCAGTTTCCCAAAGTGCTGGGATTACAGGTGTGAGCCACTGGACCTGGCCTCATAAAACCTTTTTAAACAGCCTGGCATGGGTCATAAAACACCCTGCTCTGGATTGGGCAAGAGAGACAGCATCACAGCCCAGACCCTCCTGCCTGACACAGGGGCCTCCCCTCCCCATGAGGACTTCATGAATGTCCTCAAAGGTCACGTGCCTCTTTTGTCAGACTAATTCCCAGGCACTGAAATTTGCTGCTTCTGTGATGACAAAATGGCATTCACTGGGCTTCAGCGGGAGCCAGGCCCTGAGTGGGGGCAGCCCCCTAATCCATGCAGCCTCCTTGCTTTGCAAAAGAGGAAATGAAGCTTGAGAAGCAAAGTGACCTGCCAGGTCCCATAGCCAGGAAGGGCCAGAGACAGAGGTGAAGATTATTTAAAGCCAGCAAGTGGATCTTCTCAGGCTCCCCACTGCCCCCCAAAAACTATCCACTGTGGGCTTGGCGTTTCTGCCCATTCTCTATGCCACTAAGGAGACAGGGCACTGTCTGGTGGGTCCCCAATCCTAGCACCTCCCACCCAACCCTGATCAAGCCCTGGCCTGCACGGCCTCAGCCCAGGAGCCCTGGTGCCCTGGGACCGCCTGCTGCCTGTTCTGAGATCTCACATGTCCCCCAGTCTCCAGACATCCACGGGTACTGAGAGCTGGTTCCAGGCTCACACAGGCTTGGCTCTCAGTGGCAGCCCTGCCACATACTGGCTGTGTGACCTGGGGTCAGCCATGGCAGGTCAAGCCTCAGTTTTCCCACCTGCAGCGTGGGGGAGTGGGAGCACCGCCCCACAGGGCTGTCCCATCAGGGCCCTGGGATGCCTCCTGCCACACGTCAGCCCTGCCTGCTTAGGGGCCCGGCCTCACCTCCTCTTGTTCCTCCTCACTGTCATCGTCACTCACGACTGGCTTGGCTCGGGACCCTCGGCTCGGCCGCCGCCGGCCGCCCTTCAGCCGGTCCTGTGCCTTCTCCTTTCGGCCAAGCTTGATCTTCACTTTGACGGACCGAGCTGGAGGGGACCCGGAGGGAATGACAGCCTTGAGCTCTGGGAATGCAGCACCCCCACAGCAAGGGGAGTCTGGGAGCCTGGAGGGCTGTGAAAAGCTGGGGCCTTGGGGGCTCTCGGGCCAGCGTGAACCCCGGCATCCTGAACCCCCCCAGGACTCACATTCAGATTCGGAGCCTTCCTCCTCGCCCTCTTCCTCCTCCTCACTCTCCTCGCCTTCACTGTCATCCTCCTTCTCGATTTTCTGCCGCACGCTGGTGAAGACCGACTGCAAGACGATGGAGTCTTCATAGATCTGGGAAGAGACACCAGGAGCTTGAGTGGATGGGCCCGACTGGAGGGCTGCCTGCCTGGCCCTGGCCCCAGCCCCAGCCCCAGCCCTGTGTTGCCCCTGGACAGCTGATGAGTGGCCAATGGGAGCCTCAGTGGGTCGGGGCTTCAGCCCACCCAAGGTGGAAGGCCCTCTCCATAACCTTCCTCCACAGGGGCCCCAGAGAGCATCAGACTTCTGAAATGCTCCAGGGTGAAAGGTCAGGCACACTGGTTTGGGAATGGCTGCAGGTGCCTCCCTCCTTCTGTAGAATCTCTGAGGTCTGCAATAACATTGGAAGTGCATGCCCCTTGTTGAAGCCAGCATCTTTTCTTTCCCAAACTCATCAAAGTCAAGTCTTTTTTCTGAGAGGCATCAATCCCAAACACACTTAAGAAAGTTTGCCAAGTTGAGGCTGTGTATGTGTCAATTCTATCACAGGAAAGAACAAACCCATAGGATTCCTTTGAAGAGAGTGTGCCCCAGGGAATTTAAAATAAAATTCCAACAGACAGAGGACTCTGAGTCTATTTCTTCTGTTGTGCCTATCTTTATTTTCTTCGGTAAATACATACTGCTTTTGTAATTGCTAAAATATCCCAAGTTGGAAATTTAAATTTTTTTTTTTTTTTTTTAAAGACAGGGTCTTGTTATGTTGCCCAGGCTGGTCTTAAACTCCTGGCCTCAAGTGATCCTCCCGCCTTGGCCTCCCAAAGTGCTGGGATTACAGGCACGAACCACCACAGCTAGCAGGACTTGTTTTTAACCCATCAATTCAGAAGGGAAGGAGAGGCGGGTTGGTTCAAAGCCCAGCTGTGGAAGTGGCCCATCCCCAACCCCCAGCGGTGCCCTCACCAGGGAGCCCTCCAGGTTGAAGGTCTGTGCGTTCTGGCACAGCAGCATGACGTCCTTCTCTAGGTCGTTGAGGCTGCGGTACTTGTGGTTGCGGATGCGCTCCTGCAATGGACGGGAGGAGCAGGTCTTACCTCAGGACCCCGCCTCGCCTGCCCGCAGGCCTGGCTGTGTGCTGGGGACCCCACGGGCTAGGATTCCTCGTGCCTACGAGGATGTGGCTGAAGCCCCAGCCTCAGTAACCTGGATCACTGGGCATGGGAACTGCATGACTGAGGCCCAGCACTAAGTGAGCGGGACCTTGAAGGAACACCCAACACTGACTGCCCACTGACATCCCTCAGGACACCCCCAACCCTTACAAGGAACCCCAAAAGCCCATGACCAGGTGCCTAACCAGGTAGCCCAAGGCACCGCCCAGGTGGTTTCCGGTCATTCTGCCCACACACCAGAGCTCTCAGATGGGGGTGCCCCTGGGTCACACTCCCCTCTGGGCAGATGCAGGGCACATGCACAACGTCAGCGTTACCTTTATCTTCTTGAAGTCCACGGGCTTGCGGATGAGCTCGTAGTACTCGGGCAGCTCCTTTCGCGAGGGCAGCTGGATGAAGACCTCGCTGAGCTGACGTCCACTGCTGCTGCAAGGCAGAACCGGCGGGTGTCATCCCCGAGCCCGCCCACCCGGGAGCCCCCACCCCACTTCAGCAGGTTCCCACATTGTTTGAGGATGAGAAATTCAAACTCAGCTCAGGAGGTATTTCTTGCACATGTGCTTTTTTTTTTTTTTGAGACAGTTTCGCTCTTGTTGCCCAGGCTGGAGTGCAATGGCGCGATCTCGGCTCACTGCAACCTCCACCTTCAAGGTTCAGGAGATTCTCCTGCTTCGGCCTTTGGAGTCACTGGGATTACAGTGCACTTTTGGGTGCACTGGCGTGCACCACCATGCCAGGCTAATTTTGTATTTTTAGTAGAGACAGGGTTTCTCCATGTTGGTCAGATTGGTCTCAAACTCCCAACCTCAGGTGATCAGCCCGCCTCAGCATCCCAAAGTGCTGGGATTACAGGTGTGAGCCACCACACCTGCACATGTGCTTTCTTGTAGCTTCTGGAACATTTCCCAGAGACAACCACACAAACAGGCCTGTGATGCATTTTTTTTGTGTGTTTTTTTTGAGATGGAGTCTTGTTCTGTCGCCAGACTGGAGCACAGTGGAATGATCTTGGCTCACTGCAACCTCTGCCTCCCGTACTCAAGCAATTCTCCTGCCTCAGCCTCCTGAGTAGCTGGGATTACAGGTGCCAGCCACCACACCCGGCTAATTTTTGTATTTTTAGTAGAGACGGTGTTTCACCATGTTGGCCAGGATGGTCTCGATCTCTTGACCTCATGATCTGCCTGCCTCGGCCTGGGATGCATCTGGATCTCTGCTCTGTCCTCACTGGCGACTGATTTAACCCCCTGAACACCACAGGAAGTGCACTCCACACAGCGGTGGTGATGAGATGCTGCCAGGCCTCGTGCGCAGCGCTCCCAGCTCTTACCCATACCTGAGCCCGGCTCAGGAGGACAGGGTGGGTGGGGACAGAAGCTCTGAGAGCTGACCTTGCTCTGACAGAACCCAGCCCGCAGGCTGGGAAAATGAGAACGCACGGCAAATGCGCTCTCCCCTCTGCTTTGGCCCAGAGGAAGGGCCTAGCCGGGGAACGGCCCCAAGCAGGGAGCCACCAGGCGGATGAGGCCTAAAAGTGGCCGACGGGGCCCGATGGGAAGGAGGAGCTGAGCTTGGGTCCTGACAACTCCAGCTGCCTCATCAGCACCGCTTCTTTCCTTATGTTTTTTTCCAGAAAATCCCAGAGGGCAGGGCAGCCCGCCCATGCCATTGGCTGGCCCCACCGTCTGTCTGGGTGTCCTGAGCACGCCTTGTCTTGTTTCTGTTTACCATGCTGGAAAATGGCTGCGACAACATGGTGGCTTCCTTGCTTCTGTTGCTGGGGGTTCCTGATGTCACTAAGGGGCAGACGGGCCAGGCCTGCCTCCAGGAAGCTGCTCGTGGGCAGGATCCCGGGAGGCCTCCTGCTTGTTTGGTATTTGTGTGCATCACAGAGCCCCTGACCCAGCTTCTAACACGAGAGCCTCCTGAGATGCAGATGTTACACACAGGAGCCAGAATCCTGTCCCTGCACCTCCCCTGGCCTTGACAACCGCCATCATCCCCTCCTTGCTGGGCCAGCCACACTTTACACACACTCAACTCTGAAGCAGGCACCAGTGCCAGGCCAGCTGTGCTGAGGAGGAAATCGAGGTGGGAGTGAATTTCCTGGCCTGGACACAGCCTGCCTTGAGCCTCTGCCTTCCAGGAGTGTCCTTCCCCCACATGTGCTCATGACGTACATCTCCCCGAGATCGCACCACTGCATTCTAGCCTGGGCGACAGAGTGAGACTCTGTCTCAGAAAACAAACAAAAACAAAACACAAAACCAAGGGACAAGAGCACCCCTTTCCGGACCTCTAGGAGAATTACGTTCTGGATGAATCAAGACCACCCAGCTGCCGGTCTGAGGATTCCACTCTGGTGCAGAGTTCCCCAGAGGTCCTGTCCTCAAGCTTTGCTGCAGCAGGCAGGGTGCTGAGAGCCTCCCTCACCTCTATATTAAAGAGGGATGTGCCGCAGCCTCCCCTCACTTGGAATGAAATCCGGAGTCCTCCGGATAGACGCCACCACCTTTGATGTCAGTGCTAGCTCCACTCTCATGCTCGTGTCAGGGCCTACAAAGGGGAGTCTACCCGCCATGGGAATGTGGGCTCTGTCCTCATCTCAGGGCAAACATCACCTCCTCTGACCCCCACACACACCCCAGCCCACACCTCTTATATCTGACTTAACACCAACGCACACATCATGCAGTGGCATGATCTCGGCTCACTGCAACCTCCGCCTCCTGGGTTCAAGCGATTCTCCTGCCTCAGCCTCCAAGCAGCTGGGATTACAGGCGCACCACCACACCTAGCTAATTTTTGTATTTTTAGTAGAGACGGGTTTCACCATGTTGGTCAGGCTGGTCTCGAACTCCTGACCTCCTGATCCACCCACCTTGGCCTCCCAAAAGTGCTGAGATTACAGGCTGAGCCACCGCACCTGGCCCAATGCACAGATCTTTAGCATGAGGCTAAAGATGCGCTCCTGTCAGTCCTTCCCCCAGGGGTGATCTTGGGCCGAGCTTGGCTGCTTCTTCAAGCTGATGATGCAGAAACACACAGGGGAGCCCCCAAGCCTGGCCTGGCCTCCTACCTCCTCGCTATCCCTGCTGCTGAGTGCAGCAGCAGGTCCTGGGGTGGGCACACACCAGCCATGCCCAGTTCCCGCTGCTGGGCATCTGGGCTGTGCCCAGGGTTGGACACCAGGAAGCAAGTGTCTCTGGACACTCAGGAACAAGTGTTTAGTTTGCAGTTCTCCTGGGAATTTATCTGGGAGAAGATACTCTGGGTCACAGGGTGGGGAAACGCTCTACTTGGGAGATACTGAGCCAGAGTGAGTGATGCTTGTCCTTGCAGCCATTTAACAATGTGGCCCTAAACACATTTCCTTGTTGTGCAGAGAAGCCAAGTACTGTTTCACAGGCTCTTCCAAGCAGCGCCTGTTCCCATCTTTGGCCCATTTCCTTCCCTTGGGAGTCCTTTGTTGGATGCATTACTGCAAACATCTGCTGCAGTCTAGGAACTGTCTGCTTCTTTTCTCTCTTTTTACAGACATGGTCTTATTCTGTTGCCCAGGCTGGAGTGCAGTGGAGCCATCCTAGCTCACTGCAGCCTCCAACTCCTGGGCTCATGAGATCCTACTGCTTCAGCCTCCCAAGCAGCTAGGACTACAGGCACACGCCACAACACCTGGCTAATTTTAAAAATATTTTATAGAGATGGGGTCTCACTAGGTTGCCCAGGCTGGTCTCAAACTCCTGGGCTCAAGGGATCCTCCCACATCAGCCTCCCAAAGCACTGGAATTACAGGTGTGAGTCACTGCGCTCAGCTCAGTGTAAATATTTGACGCTTGCTGGACCTGCCTCTGTTGCAACTGCTCAGTTCTGCCACTGTTCCATGAAGGGAACCACAGACAATGCAGAAATCGGTGGGCTTTGGCTGCATTCCAACAAAACTTCATTTATCAACAGTGAGATTTGAATTTCTTTTTTTTTTTTTTTTTTTGAGACAGTCTCACTCTGTCACCCAGGCTGGAGTGCAGTGGTGTGATCTTGGCTCACTGCAACCTCCACCTCCCGAGTAGCTGGGATTACAGGCCCCCGCCACCATGCCCGGCTAATTTTTATATTTTGAGTAGAAACAGGGTTTTGCCACGTTGGCCAGGCTGGTCTGGAACTCTTAAGTTCCAGTGATCCACCAGCCTCGGCCTCCCAAAGTGCTGGGATTATAGGCGTGAGCCTAGGTTCCATTTTTTGGAACTCCTGACCTCAGGTGATCCGCTCACCTCAGCCTCCCAAAGTGCTGGGATTACAGGCATGAGCCACCATGCTCAGCCTCCAAGTTCAGTTTTTAAGAAACCCTGATCTCACTCCCCACCAAGAACCCAAGTTTGGAAACCACTTAGTTTGATGCCCTAGATCTGGAAGCAAGAACCTGAGCATGGCAAGAGGCAGACGCCAGATGAGAACCCAGGTGTGGCTCCTGTCTCACGTGCCTGTGCTGGCTGCCCCAACACTGCAAGGCGGGGACTGGCCTTTTACACGACGAAATGAGAGCACTGTGACAAAAGGTATTATACATGGCACCACCCAGAGCATTTCTCAGTACCAGGGGAAGACAAAAAGGAAAGGCAAGCCCCGGCTCTCCTATGCCGCAGGCAGGGGCAGTCAGTCCTGAGAGTGCAGGGAGGCCCACAGCTGCTTTCTGCAGGGCTGGGGGAGGGCGGCTTGAGAAGCGTTCACTCTTTTCTGAATTCATCACTGTTAGTGTCCCTGTTGTCACCACAGCAGGTCCTGGAATCCTGAGGGGCTCTGAGTCAGAAAATGCCTCAAGTCCTTTCTGAAGAGGCAGAAATCACAGGATCCCGACATTGGGAAGTGAGCAGGCAGGGGCGCCCTCTGGGCTACCAGGATGAAAGGGTGGGTGTTCGTAGGGGCTGTTGGCTCAGAGAATGGGCTGCTAAGTATGGCCAGGTGGCGGAAGGAGGGTGTGGACCCTCCTTCACACCCCCTGGAGCCCCACATGCCAGCCTCTCTTCCTGCTGCTTTTTCTTTTGAGACAGGGTCTCACTGTGTTGCCCAGGCTGGAGTGCAGCGGTGCCTCCAACCCCTGGGCTCAAGTGATCTTCCCGCGTTGGCCTCCTGAGTAGCTGGGACTACAGGTGGATATCACACCTGGTTCACCTTTCTATTCTTTGATCTAGCTATTTCCTGACTTTATTTTAAATTTGCCTATTGTTGATGTTTCACAGTCACTCAATCTTGTCTCCTGACAGTATTTCTTTTTTACTTCCCTTTTTTTTAAGCTGCTTTGAATCTTCCACTTCATCCCTCCTGTCTACGATCATCTATTTTTATTTATTTATTTACTTACTTATTTATTTTTGAGATGGAGTCTCGCTCTGTTGCCCAGGCTGGAGTGCAGTCACACGAGCTCGGCTCACTGCAACCTCTGCTTCCCGGGTTCAAGCGATTCTCCTGCCTCAGCCTCCCTCGTAGCTGGGATTACAGGCCAAGTGTCACCACGCTCGGCTAATTTTTATACTTTTAGTAGAGATGGGGTTTCATCATCTTGGCCAGGCTGGTCTTGAACTCTTGACCTCGTGATCCACTTGCCTCAGCCTCCCAAAGTGCTGGGATTACAGGCCTGAGTCACAGCACCCAGCCTCATCTGCTATTCTAATAAACATTTCCGGCCGGACATGGTGGCTCACGCCTGTAATCCCAGCACTTTGGGAGGCCAAGGCGGGTGGATCACGAGGTCAAGAGATCGAGACCATCCTAGCCAATGCGGTGAAACCCCATCTCTACTAAAAATACAAAAATTAGCTGGGCGTGGTGGTGCATGCCTGTAATCCCAGCTACTCGGGAGGCTGAAGCAGGAGAATCGCTTGAACCCGGGAGGCAGAATTTGCAGTGAGCTGAGATCAGGACACTGCACTCCAGCCTGGCAACAGAGTGAGACTCTGTCTCAAAAAAAAAAAAAAAAAAAAAAAAAGGAAACGTTTCCCCACTGTGTTCTCTCGGATGACTGCGGCACAGGCTCACTGAAAGGAAGGGCCTCCTCAAGGCAGGGGGCTGCGCCGAGCTCCAAGGGAGGCCGGGGCAGGAGGGAAAGGCACCAGCGGCTCCCCGAGGCCTCCTGCTGCCAACTCCACACACCTGCACCTCTGTCTCTAATTGTCCTGTCCTAAGCTTTTCTTAAACACGCCATTCTAGTTTTCAGACTCATTCTTCTAAACCAGTTGCCTTGTTTATTTGTGTTGTGTAAAGGTCTCTGTCACTGAGGGGGAGACCTGGGGGTAGGGCCGGACTCACAACAGAGGACGGGGAGCTTCTTCCAGCAAATCCTGGGGCAGGCACAGAATCCCAGTGCAGCTCCACAGGGAACCCGACCGCAGGCTGCGCGGGCGACTCCATTCATGACTTCTGGGCCCCCTGAGCCCTCTGCCATGGTTATGTTGGACCCAGTGCCCTGCACCTAGCCTATGCCCATAAGTGGGCATGCCTGGGGCTCACCTGCTCAGTGCCCTCATCCAGCCAGTGCCTGCACAGCACCAGGGTCCGGCCTATGTGCCAAGCAGACCATAGACCTGGAACCTCAGGCCAAGGTCCAGAGAGCCCTGAGGAGACCCCTGTCCCCAAGGAATGGCTCCCACTCCTGCCCAGCCTCCACCTGCACCCTTCCCTCAGGGGCCCTGCTCTGGGGGCTTAGAGGAGTGTGGCAAACACTTTCAAGCCCTGGGATGACCTCTCCTGCAGAATGTTTCAGGCAGGCCGACAACCTGTTTCATTGCTTTTCTTGCACAAGGTACAACCACTCAATTCTGAAGAGCCAGGAGGGACAGTGCTTGTGGAAAGGCAAGGAAACAGTACAGACAGGCCTTCAGCAGTAGCAGCCAGCCCCTGCCAGACCCAGGCCAAAGCTGTCACCACGAATTGGCAAGGCAGCAGCCCAGGCCCTGGGCTGGGGACCATCGTCCCCTCCCACAGTGCACACGGTGCTGGCCTCTGGGCTGTGTGCCTGGCCACGTTATTTCAGTCAGGCCCCTGTGCTGCAGACGTGGAGACTGAGGCACAGAGACAGGTATGGAGCGCAGATCTTCACTGCATTCAAGTCTTTCCTACAGTAACCACAGGGCTGCTGCCTCCAGGCAGTGCGGAGTGGGAATGGAACCCAGAGGGCCGGCCCAGTGGGGCCAGAGCTCTTGTGAGGCTTAGCTGCAGCAGCCTGGACCCGCCACCGTCTTTCCGAGCTGCCTGAGCATAGTCTGCAGCCACTGTGCCCCTCTAGCCCTGAAGCTGTGCACGTGTCTCCTGACCTCAGCACAAGCATCAAGTTCAAGTTCAACACCACTGTCTACCACATAGTCTTTTTTTTTTTTTTGAGATGTAGTCTCACCGTCACCCAGGCTGGAGTGCAGTGGTGCCATCTTGGCTCACCAAAACCTCCACCTCCTGGGTTCAAGCGATTCTCCTGCCTCAGCCTCCCGAGTAGCTGGGATCACAGGTGTGTGCCACCATGCCTGGCTAATTTTTGTATTTTAATGGAGACGGGGTTTTGCCACGTTGGCCAAGCTATTCTCAAACTTCTGAGCTCAAGTGATCAGCCCAGCTTGGCCTCCCAAAGTGCTGGGATTACAGACGTGAGTGACTGAGCCCGGCCCGCATGGTCTTTATTGTAGCAGCATCTCTGCCCTATCACTGTCACAGGCAGGCTGGTGGCTGAGCCCACGTGGACCAGCAGATGCCCTTCTCTGAGCCCTTACCAAGTACACCAAGGGGGTGCCCCCTGACACACATGCGGCCTTGACACTTGGACACAGTGCCCCAAATGCCTCAGCCACCAGCTTCCGACTGCTATAAAGAACCCAGGGAGGGAGGCAGAGGTTGCAGTGAGCCAAGACTGTGCCACTGCACTCCAGCCTGGGCTACAGAGCAAGACTCTGTCTCAGAAAAAAAAAAAGAACCCAGGGAAGAAGGTATCAACTGGCAGTGCACAGCCCCACAAGCCCGAACCTGACCCAGAGCCACAGAGAACGTTTCTGCATGTTCTGATTTCAAAGTAAAATCTCCTACATGCAACTTAATTTCTTCATTCTGGTTTCGATTTCTGGCAGGTTCCTCAATGTGGTTTGAGATTTCAAACCACCAAGGAGAAACGCCCTTGGCTGAGGGCAGGTGTGTGGCCCAGGGCCCCTGTGAGGCCCCTGGTGCTGGCGCAGCCCCACTCAAGCCCCTAGACTCCCTCCAGCCTCTGCATGCACTGTGTCCTCTCTGCCTGGGACATTTGTCCCTCTCCTCCCAGTGGACACTGCTCACGCTTCCTGTTCTGCTTATGTGGCCCTTCCCACTGGAGCCACCACAAGCCCCTGGACAGCAGAGGCCAGCACTGCCCGCAAGGTACCACAGAACACTCCAGCTTGTTCCCACTGTGGCCCCTGAGCAGGAGGGGCATGTCACTGCACTCTGTGTACACAATGTAAAGGACCGTGGCTGTGACAGCTGGCAGTGCCACACTCCGGGGCCTTGGGAGGAGAGGCCTTGTGGCTGTGAATCTGAGTGCAGAGGAACAGAGTAAAAGCTTCCCAGGCAAGATAACTGTACACGTATGATGAGGTCAACACAGAGGTCACATCAAACATGATTCTGCTGGAATAAAACACAAACTAGGGGGCTGCAATTCTCTCCAATGATCAAAAGCAATATTCGAAAAGATTCCACCTGACAGTAGGGGCGTCCCTGCCTCTCCAAAAGGGTCTGGCCCCAACACAGCAGCAGGTGCCCAGCTGAACCACTTCTGTCCTCAGGTGTCGCCACCTAGATGGACCATGTGGCTCCCACCTGCAGTCATGGGCACACTCTCCAGCTCAGTGAGGCAGGCTCCTGACACCGAATCTAGAGGACAACATCCCGTGTTCACTCTTTGAATTATTAGAACTCAGGTCTACACAGACACCAATCTCTTTACAGGCTTCACATTTAACTCAATTACAGAGCTGAACTAATTAGAGGGTTCTGGAAAGCAAACTAAAAAACAAAAATTCTGCCCAGGCGTGATGGTGGTGGGCACCTGTAATCCCAGCTACTTGGGAGGCTGAGGCAGGAGAATCGCTTGAACCTGGAAGGTGGAGGTTGCAGGGAGCTGAGATCGTGCCACGGCACTCCAGCCTGGGTGACAGAGTGAGACTCTGCCTCAAAAAAAAAAAAAAAAAAAAAAAAAAAAAACAAATTAAACAAAAAGAAGTTTTCTTTTCTTTTCTTGGAAAGGAGCAATTGAAAGTTGGAGACAAAAAAGTGAGCTGTTAGCTGTGTCTGACTTTATTCCATTCAAGCTCTTCTCAGCCTGGTGCAGCTGTGTGGGGCCAAGGAAGGGCCGAGTGACATGAGCACCACCTGCCACGCAGTCGGTGGCGTGGAAGCTTCCGGGGATCTGAAAGATGTGTCATACAGAATGTAACTTCTAGCCAATGATGGGCAAATAATAATAATAATAATAATAATAATAATAATAATAATAATAATAATAAAAAAGAATGTAACTTCACCCCAAATGAGGTCTGGCTTTTGCCTAGGGCTCCTGGGAGGTGATCTCTGAGCCCTTAGAATGTCACACCTAATGGCTGTCTTTGTTTACGTGGGGTCTGGGACCAGTCCTAGGTTGGGGCTTTGGGCTATGTAGTTTCTGCTCAACCTGCAGAGGGACTGGAGATGGGGGTCAGCCACATGGGTAGCCAGTTGTGTCTGTGACCAAGTCCCAATAAAAATGCTGGACATAGGGTGGGTGGCGGTGGCTCACACCTGTAATCCCAACACTTCGGAGGCTGAGGCAGGTGGATCACTTAAGGTCGGGAGTTCGAGACCAGCCTGGCCAACATGGTGAAACCCCATCTCTACTAAAAATACAAAAATTAGCCAGGTGTGGTGGTGCGAGCCTGTAATCCCAGCTGCTCAGGAGGCTGAGGCAGGAGAATCACTTCAACCCAGGAGGCAGAGGTTACAGTGAGCTGAGATTGTGCCACTGCACTCCAGCCTGAGTGACAGAGTGAGACTGCATCTCAAAAAAAAAAAAAAAAAAAAAAAAAACAACCTCTGGACACAGAGGCTTCTCTGGTTGGCAATGCTCTGTGTCAACATCACCAGGAACATCAGCGCTGTCTTCAACTCCACAGGGAGGAGACAAAGGAAAGCCCTGTGTCTGGAACCGTCCAGATCACCTCAAGTGATCCGCCCGCCTTGGCCCCCAAGAGGCCCCATACATCTCTCGCCTTTGTTGATTTTAATCTGTAGTCTTGCACTGTAATAAATCATAACTGCAAGCGTAACAGTTGCTAGGGCTCGGGGGTCCTAGAGAATGACGGCACTTGAGGGTGATCTTGTGGACTTTTCCCACCCTGTGGACCCTGAGGTTGTTTTCCCTCATAGCTTCAAATTTAGTTAAGAATATCAGAAATATCCATTAAGTACACCAATTTTGTATCCAAACATCATGCTTGAAATTATTGCTAAATGGAGGCAGCTTTTCTTTTGCTTTTTTTTTTTGCAACAGGGTCTCACTCTGTCACCCATGTTGGAGTGCAGTGATGTGATTATACCTCACTGTGGCCTTGACCTCTTGTGGTCCTCCTGCCTCAGCTTCCTGAATAGCTGAGACAACAGGCGTGCACCACCATGCCTGGCTAATTTTTGTATTTTTTGCATAGGCGGGGTCTCCCTATGTTGCTCAGGTTGGTCTCGTACTCCTGGTCTCAAGGGATCCACACGCCTCAGCCTTACAAAGTTCTGGGATTACAGGCGTGACCGCTACGCCCAGCTGAGGTAGCTTTTCAACGACTCTTTCCTGAGTTGATGTGCCCTATGTGATGTTTTCCTGTGCAAATCACATTACAGTGAGTGGACAGACCCATGCCTGCTGTGCTTCCAGCACTCAGGAGGCTTTCTTTAATAGTCATCTTTGTTGTCCTACTTGTAATTCCAACATAGTTACTCCCAGTCTAATGGGCAACCCCCAGGTCTGTGAATCCATCCATTCCAGGAAGATGTGAGGTTAAATTGAAAACATAGATCAAATCCCCCACTGAGGCATCCTCCCACATGGATCCCAGGTAAGACAGGAGCATTGCTGTATGACTGAAATGTTGGTGTTCTCTTCAAAGCAGGTCTCAAAATCTCTACCAGAATCGAATGTCCTGAAACAGAACAGTTTTGATCAAGCAGTCATTTAGCAATAAGAGTTAGGATTTGGGGTTTTTTTTAATTTTTTTTTTTTTTGAGACGGAGTCTCGCTCTGTCGCCCAGGCTGGAGTGCAGTGGCACAATCTCCGCTCACTGCAAGCTCCGCCTCCCAGGTTCATGCCATTCTCCTGCTTCAGCCTCCTGAGTAGCTGAGACTACAGGTGCCTGCCACCACGCCCAGCTAATTTTTTGTATTTTTAGTAGAGACGGGGTTTCACCATGTTAGCCAGGATGGTCTTGATCTCCTGGCCTCGCGATCTGCTCGCCTCAGCCTCCCAAAGTGCTGAGATTACAGACATGAGCCACCACACCCGGCCTTTTTTTTTTTTTTTTTAATAGAGACAGAGTCTCACTATGTTGGCCAGGGTCATCTGAACTCCTAGGCTCAAGTGATCCTCTGCCTCAGCCTCCCAAACTGTTGGGATTACAGGTGTGAGCCACCGTGCCCAGCTTGTATTGCTGTGGCTTTTTTTGGGACAGGGTGTCACTCCCATTGCCCAGGCTGGAGTGCAGTGGCACGATCATGGCACACTGCAGCCTCAACTTCCCGAGCTTAGGTGATCCTCCCACCTAAGCCTCTCAAGTAGTTGTGACTATAGGCACGCACCACCATGCATGGCTAAGTTTTGTATTTTTTGTAGAGATGGTGTTTCACCACATTGCCCAGATTGGTCTTGAACCCCTGGGCTCAAGAGATCCACCCACCTCGGCCTTCCAAAGTGCTGGGATCATAGGCATGAGCCACTGTGCCCGGCCGAAAGTTTTAATTTATTCTATCATTTATCATCAAACCTTACAAAGGCTACAAGACTGACTAGAGCAGCTGGGTGAGCCATTCTCTCTTTTGTCAGATGATGTACAACTAAATATGACCCTAAAGGGCTCTTTCTGTGAGTCTAAAACTAAAAAAAAAAAAATGGACTAACACTGGACATACTTTTTGTCTGAAAATATTCAGGGTCTTAGTAAGTTGAGCACGCTGTTTCTGTCTTTTTAAAAACCAAGGTGTAATGGAATACAGAGAAGTGTACATATCTCATGTGTACACCTTGGTGAATGTACACATCATATACACATCCAGATCTACAGAGAGAATATCCCCAGTATCCTAGAAGGCTCATCGTGTGGCTTTCTTGCTATTCCCTCTCTCAAGGTAAGCACTGCTTGGCAGCCATTACTGTGGATCAGCTTCTGACCCTCACAGAACTGGAGGCACACAGTAGGCCCTCTTTTTTTTTTTTTTTGAGACAGAGTCTCGCTCTGTCGCCTAGGCTGGAGTGCCATGGCACGGTCTCAGCTCACTGCAAGCTCCGCCTCCCGGGTTCGTACCATTCTCCTGCCTCAGCCTCCCAAGTAGCTGGGACTACAGGTGCCCGCCACCACACCTGGCTAATTTTTTATATTTTTAGTAGACACGGGGTTTCACCGTATTAGCCAGGATGGTCTCGATCTCCTGACCTCGTGATCTGCCCACCTCAGCCTCCCAAAGTGCTGGGATTACAGGCGTGAGCCAGTGTGCCCAGCCAGTAGGCCCTTTTTAGTGTCTGGCTTCTTTCACTCAACAAAATGTAAGCTTCTTCCAGGTAGCAGTACTATGTCTGTTTTCACAGCTATTTGGGGCCCTGTACAATTAGGCCCCCACTGATCTGTGCCCCTGTAGATAGACACTGGGCTGACTGCTGTTTTGGGAGATTATGACCAAAGTGGGTATGGACACGCCTGTCCGTGTGGACAGATGCACTCAGCTCTCCTGGGTAGAACGAGGGCTGCAGGCTGCTGAGTCAGAGGGTATGTACAGGCTGAGCCTCAGAAAATACTGTCTTCTGCAGTTCCATGGTTAAAAACAAACAAAGCAAAACAGAAGAGATTGCCAAAGAGCTGCATACTCCTACACGCAGGGTGTGAGGCCAGACTGCTTCAGACTTGCCAGCACTGACGGGCATTCGGCCATTGTGGGGCGGGTGCTGGCGCAAGTCACTCTGGTTTTAACAAGCATTTTCTTGAAGTTGTGATGCTAATGCAATGATATGAGCACCTTTTCCCACACTGATTAGTCCTGGGATGTCCTGTGTAAGGAGGCGTCTGTTCCCGGCTCTTGCCCAGCTTTAAATTGTGTTGTCTTTTCCTAATCTATGAGGAGTTCTCACTGTCTCCATCAGCGTGTCCATTAATAAACAGATGTTATTAATTTTAGTGAGGTCTAATTTCTCAATTGTTTGTGATTAGTGGCTTTTGGCTCACGTGGAAGAAATCGATGCCTACTCATGAAGATTTTCTCCCGTGCTTTCTTCTAGAACTTTGTTTTACCTTTCACGTTCTTACATCCACCATCCATGTCATGTGGATCCAAGTGCATGGTGTGTGTGTGTGGGGGTGGTCAGGGCTCATCCTCTCTACGTGGATACCCAGGAGACCAGCATGATGGAGATGCCCGTGCTTTCCCCACTGCGCTTCAAGGGTCTTCTTCAGGTTGGTAAAGTTAAGTTTCCCTTGCAAGAATATCATTCGAAATAAAACATGGGGAGGGTCTGTCATTGTCATTAGATTTTTGCAAATTCCATTTTTTTGTTTTTGTTTTTCAGATATTGTCTCACTCTGTCACCCAGGCTGGAGTGCAATGGTGCAATCTCGGCTCACTGCACACTCTGCCTTCTGGGTTCAAGCGATTCTCGCGCCCAGCCTCCCGAGTGGCTGGAACCACAAGCACACATCACCACGCCAGGTTAATTTCTTTTTTTGTATTTTTTTAGAGATGGGGTTTCGCCATGTTGGCCAGACTGGTCTCAAACTCCTAACCTCAAGTGATCCGCCTGCCTCAGCCTCCCAAAGTGCTGGGATTACATGAGCCACTATACCTGGCCCATATTTTAAATAAGTATTCTGTATTTATTTTATAAGAGACAGGCTGGAGTGCAGCTGTGTGATCACGGCTCACTGTAGCCTGGACCTGCTGTACTCAAGTGATCCTCCCACCTCAGCTTCCCGAATAGTGGGGACCCCAGGCGTGTGCCACTGCCCGCAGCTGTATCCCACACTTTAAGTAACTTAAGTCCTCCACTTGCTTTCCTCTTTGAGGACTTAGCCTTGGAGTTAGGTTTGTGAATTAGAGTCAATGTATTTTTTTCTCAATACTGACAACACATGACATTTTCAGATCTGGCATTGAACTTGAATATGTCTCCTTTCCTTCATCATCTGTTTCTCTTCCAATAATAAAAGAACCCTTTTTTTTTTCTTTTTTTCGAGATGGAGTCTTGCTCTGTCCCCCAGGCTGGAGTGCACTGATGTGATCTTGGGTCACTGCAACCGCTGCCTCCCAGCTTCAAGAGATTCTCCTACCTCAGCCTCCCGAGTAGCTGGGATTACAGGCATGCACCACTAGGCTCGGCTAATTTTTGTAGTTTTAGTAGAGAGGGGGTTTCGCCATACTGGCCAGGCTGGTTTCAAACTCCTGACCTCAAGTGATCCGCCCGCCTCGGCCTCCCAAAGTGCTGGGATTACAGGCGTGAGCCACCGCGCCCAGCTAAAAGAACCTTTTTAAGCAGTATTTTGTTTTTGGAGTTGGCGTCTTGCTCTGTCACCCAAGGCTGGAGTGCAGTGGTGCAATCTTGGTCCATAGCAACCTCCACTTCCTGGGTTCAAGTGATTCTCCTGTCTCAGCCTCCCAAACAGCTAGGATTACAGGCATGTGCCACCAAACCCAGGTAATTGTTTTTGTATTTTCAGTAAAGATGGGTTTTCACCATGTTGTCCATGCTGGTCTCAAACTCCTGACCTCAAGTGATCCTCCCACCTCAGCCTCTCAAAGTGCTGGGTTGACAGGTGTGGACCACCACGGCTGGCCTTGCACAGTAATTTTGATCCATTAATTTAGGCACTAAAATTGTTACCATCCCCTAACTTCACACTTGGTAAGATTCTCTCCAAACCATGCATGTGGGCTCCCTTCACTTTCCCCTCCAACAGATACAATTCCTCCGCGCTCTGCTTCATGACTAACAGCAAACTGTTATTTAAAATCAAACAGTACAACCCTCCCATTACGGGGACAGCCGTACTGGCCAGTGTGTACCAGGAAGTGAAATAAGACATTAGAGAGTGGAAGACTGGGTGAGTCCTTGGCCAGGCATGGGCCTTACACCCCTTGCTGGCTCCTGCCCAGCTCTATGACCTGCCCTGGGCTGGCAGAAGGTGCACATCCCTCCCTGGGGAGTTGCTGAGAACATTCCTTTCTTCTTATTTAAACGGTACTCACATAGAGTCGCTCACGGAAAAGGATATTAATAAATGAAAAATACATAAATGGCACTCATGATCCACCAACACGTTATGATCCACCGCTGGGCCGTGGCCACAGCTGGAACCACATGCTGCCTCGTATATAGGACATGTCTGTGAGGACAGCGATCTCCAGGCTTGGAGCAGAGCCTGGCAGATAGCAGGAGTGTGGCCACCATCTCACCAACACAGAGATGGCATGGGTAGCCTGGGAGGGTGCAAGGACAGGAGAGGGCTGCCACTTTCTCTGCTCCAGACATGCCAGCCTCTTGTCCTCGTCCTCCTGGCCACATGGGCAGCACCCATTACTGCCATATAACCCCTCATCCCACCTCGTCCCTTGAGGCCACCAGGCCACAGCTTTGGCAGAGCCTCTCCGCCTGCTGTGGCCTCTGCTGGTGCACTCTCCCCAACCTCCCCTCTCTCAAGGCTCTGCTGCAATGTCCCCTTCCCCGAGACCCGCACCCCTGCCTCTCCTCCCGACGACGTGTGACATTCCCTCTCATCACGGCAGATACACGTGTGCTTCCCTGTTCCAGAAAGCATGTTCCTCAGGGCCAGGCTCAAAGACACAGATATTCAGTCAGTATTTTGGATGAGTGAAAGAGGGAGCAGCCCAAGCCTGAGTGTGCAGTCACAGTGCAGACACCAGGCCTGCTCCCACACGGACACCCGCAGGCCCCGCCCTCCCCGCCTCCTCGCTTACCTGTCCTTGTACTTGATCACGGCATCCACAATCTTCTTCATCTTCTTGGTGAGGTTGGGCGGGTTTGGGGAGAGCTTCTCGGCAGGCGGCCGCCCGCGCTTCTTCTGCTTCTTGCTCTCATCGTCCTTGTCGCGGCTACGGGTGCTGGTGGTCGGGGTGGAGGAGCCGGCGTCGCTGTCTCGCTTGCGCTTCCGTGACGATTTCTTCTGCCGGACCTCCTCTTCGATCTCCTCCAGCGTGCCCTCCTCGATGGCCTTCAGGGTCAATAGTAGTAAAATAGGACAGCCAGCACCCAGGTCGACAAGCAGAGGCTGCGATGCAATCCCAGGGGCCGGGCTGGGACACGGAGGAGGGCCCCAGCACCCGCTCTCCCTCTAGCTTGACTGGCTCGGGCATAACACACACTGGGACTCTCAAGGGGTGCCTGGGCTGCAGTGAAAGACCAGCACTGCCCCCAGCAGGCACCCCACCCAAGCTTGTCCTTAAAACACTAATGTTTGAATTTCTTGACCAAAAAAAAAGAACTATCTTCTCTGTACAGAGAAGAACGTGCTCCTGAAATCCCTTCACCTGGAGGTGATGTTGACACCTCTGTTCCACACTCTCCTCATCTATTTCTTTTATTTACTTAGCTGGTCTTGAACTCCTGGTCTCAAGCAATGCTCCCATCTTAGCCTCCCAAAGTGCTAGGATTCCAGATGTAAGTCACTGTGCCTGGCCTCCATCTATTTCTTCTTTTTAAGATTTTTTTTTTTTTGGAGACGGAGTCTCACTCCGTCACCAGGCTGGAGTGCAGTGGCATGATCTTGGCTCACTGCAACCTCCACCTCCCAGGTTCAAGCAACTCTCCTGCCTCAGCCTCCTGAGTAGCTGGAATTACAGGCGCACACCACCACACCCAGCTAATTTTTGTATTTTTAGTAGAGACAGGGTTTCACCATATTGGCCAGTATGGTCTCAAACTCTTGACCTTGTGATCTGCCCACCTCGGCCTCCCAAAGTGCTAGGATTACAGATGTGAGCCACCACACCTGGCCTTTTAAAGACATTTTTAAAATTATTTTTATTTTTTTTTTTTGAGACGGAGTTTCGCTCTTGTCACCAAGGTTGGAGTGCAGTGGTGCAATCTCAGCTCACTGCAATCTCCACCTCCTGGGTTGAAGCGATTCTCCTGCTTCAGCCTCCCAAGTATCTGGGATTACAGGTACGTGCCAGCACACCTGGCTAATTTTTGTATTAAAAATTATTTTAAAATTTTCTTTTTTGTTGTTGAGATGCAGTCTCGCTCTGTCACCAGGCTGGAGTGCAGTGGTGCAATCTCAGCTCACTGCAACCTCCACCTTCCTGGTTCAAGCGATTCTCCTCCCTCACCCTCCTGAGTAGCTGGGACTACGGGCGCCCACCACCACGTCCAGCTAATTTTGGTATTTTTAGTAGAGACAGAGTTTCACCATGTTGGCCAGGATGGTCTTGATCTCTTAACCTCATGATCCGCCCACCTCGGCCTCCCAAAGTGCTGGGATTACAGGCGTGAGCCACTTCGCCCAGCCGATTTTTAAATTTTCTTAGACATGGGGTCTTGCTACATTGCCCTGGTTGGACTTGAACTCCTGGGCTCAAGTGATCTTCCCATCTTAACCTCCTGAGTAGCTGGGCATTTAAAAAAATATATTATAAATCATATATAACATAAAATTTACCAAGGCAGCCATATTTTAGTACACAGTTCAGGGGCATTAGGCGCGTCCCCAGTGTTGTGCAGCCCTCAGCGCCACCCACCTCCAGAACTCTCCCCACCTTTGACGCACGTGTGCAGAACTGAAGGCCACGCTGGAATTGTAGCCCACGTGCCACACTGCTGGCTGTGTCATGGATATCTTTTCCTGTAATTTTCTACAACAAAATTTTTTAATGTCTGTTTAGTGTTTCAGTGCACAACGTGCCCTAATTTAGCCTCCCCTTGTTCTTGGGCATTTAGGTCATTTCCCTTTTTTCTGAGACAGGGTCTCATTCTGTCGCCCAGGCTGGAGTGCAGTGGCGCAATCTTGGCTCACTACAAACTCCAACTCCTACGTTCCAGTGATTCTCCTGACTCAGCCTCCCGAGTAGCTGGGATGACAGGCGCCCACCACCACGCCCGGCTAATTTTTGTATTTTTAGTAGAAATGGGTTTTTGCCATGTTGGCCAGGCTGGTCTTGAGCTCCTGACCTCAGGTGATCCGCCCACCTCAGCCTCCCAAAGTGCTTGGGATTACAGGCATGTGTCACTGTGCCTGGCAGTTTTTTTTTTTTAAATAGAGATAAAGGTCTTGCTATTTTGGCCAGACTGGTCTCAAAATCCTGAGCTGAAATGATCCTCCCGCTTTGGCTTCTCCAAGTACTGGGATTACAGGCATGAGCTGCCAGGTCTGACTACCTTTTTTTATTGTTGTTGCTATTTTAAATAATGCTATTGACAACTGACATTGTTTAAGACAGATTCCTCATGGTAAAACTGCTGAGAAGGACATGAATATGAACAATATTAAGAGAATCCCCAGGTATTAATTTTCAATGGTACTAATAACTTATCCGAATGGTAAAAAATGCAGCCAGGGGAGCCAGGTGTCCAGGGAATCTGAGGCTGTGCCAGTGAGCTAGGCACTGTGCCTGGCGCTGAGGACAGAGCAGTGACTTGAACCAGCCAGGGCCCTTTCCCCTACCCTTGGAAGGGAGATGGTGATCAGACGGCAACATCCCACAAGTGGGGTGACAAATGTGTCAGGTGCCAGGAAGGAGGGAAGAGAGAGACACCAGAACGATGGAGCAGACATGTCTTAGAGAAGATGGGAAGCTGAGAGCCTGAGGGGCCCAGGAGGACGGAAGGCGTCTGGGCCAAAGGAGTTGCATGGAGGGCACAGCAGGCAGGAGGCACTGGGAGAAGGCCCCCTGCAGACCCAGGGTGGAGTGGCGGGTGCCCCCCAGACTCATATCTACCTGGAACCTTGGAATGGGACCTTCTTTGCAAATGAGGTCTTTACTTTTGGGATTAAGTTTTAAAAAATGTTCTTAAAAGACACAGAAGGGGACACAGAGGAGAAGTCCCCATGAAGACAGAGGCAGAGATAGCGTGATGCTGCCCCAAGCCAGGAGGCTTCTGGAACCATCAGAAGCTGGAAAAGCCAAGGAAGGGTCCTCCCCTAGGGCCTCGAAGGGAACACAGCCCTGTCCACACCGTGGATTCAGACTTCTGACCCAGAATGCAGAGAAAATAGTTCTGTTGCTTTAGGCTGCCACAGTCATGGCCATGTCCGATGGCGGCCATAGGGGCATTTTGAAGGCTTTGAGTTCACTTGGCAACAGATGGCTGCCAGAAAAGTGGTGCCAATTCCACGGCCACCAGTAGTGGGGAGACTGTGTTTTGTATAATATTTTTCACAACTGTGAATTTGAATATAATGTGTAGTAAGATGGGCTCAATGGGAAAAAATAGTCTCTTCAACAAATGCTGCTGGGACAACTGGATTCCCACAGCTGGATGGATGAAGATGGACCCCTACCTCACATCACGTATAAAATTTAACTCAAAATGGATCTTACATGGATCTGCATGGAAGAGCTCCAACTATAACCCTCCTAGAAGAAAAGACAGGGGCAAGTCTTCGTGACCTTGGATATGGCGATGGTTTCTTAGATACAACACCAAGGCACAGGTGAAAAAGAAAAATCGACTGTAAGTACAATGAAACACTTCTGTGCTTCAACGGATATCAAGGAAGTGAAAAGAGAATGTGCAGAATGGAACAAAATATTTACAAATGATATCTGATAAGGCACTTGTAAATAACTCATAATTCAATATTAAGATAAATATATTTTAAATTTGGGTAAAGGATGATGTGACTAGACATCTCTTTCTAGAGGATACACAAAGGGCCAACAAGCACATGAAAAAATACTCCACACCATTAGCCATCAGGGAAATGCAAATCCAAACCACACTCAGATGGCACTTCATACCTGCTGGGATGGCTAGAATCAGTGGGCAAGGGAACAGCAAGGGTTGCTGAGGATGTAGAGAAAGAGGAACCCTCATACACAGCTGGTGGGACTGTGAACTGGCGCAGCCAACGAGGAAACCAGGCTGGGGTCCCTCAAAAGGTTAAATAGAGAACTAACATTGGTCCGGCAACTCTACGCCTAGGCATGTATTAAAGAGAAATCAGAGCGCGTGCACACAAAAACGTGTACGTGAATGTTCACAGTACTATTGCTTGTAATAGCCCGAAAGTGGATACAACCCAAGTGTCCATCAAGAATGGACAGAAAACCCAAATGTGACAAATCTGTATGAGGCATGATTATTTCACCATCAAAGAATGAAGCACACCTGCTGCATCATGGGTCAGTAGGTTACGCTGCATGAAAAAACCCTGACACCAAAGCATCCCACGCTGTAGGACTCCACTGAAAGGAAACGCCCAGAACAGGCAAAACTATATGGACAGAAAGTACATCAGTGGTTGCCTGGGGCTGGGGAGAATCCATGAATTAATAGGAATGGCAAATCGGGGCAGGGCTTCTTTTGGGGACGATGAGAATGTTTTAAAATGGACTATGGTGATAGATGCACAACTCTTGGATACACTGAAGATGATTGTATCATATACCCCAAAAGGGTAAACTGTATGGTATGTAAATTACACCTAGAAAAAAATGTACATAGAGCAGCCACATATGAACTGATCTTAAATTTAAAAGGTACTCACTGCCTCAAATATGCAAGGCTGAGCTGGGCACCGTGGCTCATGCCCGTGATCCCAGCTACTCTGGAGGCCGAGGTGGGTAGATTGCTTGAGCCCAGGAGTTTGAGACCAGCCTGGGTGACACAGTGAGACCCCCACTTTACAAAAAATTTAAAATTAGCCAGGCGTGTTGGTGTGTACCTGTAGTCCTAGCTACTCAGGAGGCTGAGGTGTGAGGATCACTTGAGCCCCCCAGGAACTGGAGGCCAGCCTGGGTAACATAGCAAGACTTTGTCTCTGTTAAAAAAGAAAAAAATGCAGGGCTGGTGACACTCACACAGCAGCCAAACAGCTCTGCTGTCACACAGGTCTGTGGCAGGGCTCACACTCTGTCTTTTCAGGGTTTCTCTTCTGGGTCCTGGAGCGCTCTGCTTGGGAGGCTGGCTGGGGAACAGGATGGCCTGTCTGTCACCTGGGCTCCTGGTGTGTTTCAACAGCGCCCTCTGGTGCACAGCTTGGCAGGCAAGCTCATGAGTCTGGGCTGCTGAGGTCCCAGGAGGGGACAGGGGCTGTTTGGCCACATGGGCTAGGCCACATGGCTCTTTGCTGGGTGTGGCACTTTGCACGGCATAGCCAAAAGCTGCCACCTGCCTTCTCGGAATTATTGCTTCAGGACATTTTTATGACACAACGTCAGGGATGGATTCTGAATCATCATCTCTATAACTCAAAGCCCCTGAGCTGGGAAGGGGTCTGATTTGTCACCGTAACCCCAGTGAGGACGTCAGTGCCAGGCACCTGTCACAGTGTGCCCTGGGCTGGGAAAGTTGGGTCCGGGAAAGCCCCAGGAGCACCGCACAACTGACTCAGATATCTGCAGCTGCTGTTGCAGGGCCAGGTGCCATCTGGTGAGAACGGGCCCTCACGTCAGCTCCACAAGCAGCTGCCAGCCCCGTGCAGCACCTGCCAGGTTCAGAGGCCCTTGGGGGCTTGCCCTCTCCTCCCTCCCCATGACTGAGTCTCCCCAGCTCATGGCGGGGACTTGCCCAAAGTGAGGCTGCCTGCAGCCAGCAGTGCAACGCTTTGCAGGGCGCCTCAACAGTCCATGATTCACCCTTGTGCCTCCCTCCTGGCAGGTACTGGGAAAGCCAGCAGTCCACTGAGATCAGCAACATGATTTTTAACCTCGGGAAGAGGTAAACCCTTGTACTTGAAAGACCAACCATAACCAGCAGCAGGTTTTGAGCTGCTCAGGAACCGTGGGTCCTTCTTGCATTCCGAGGCAGAGCCAGAAGGACCTGACCATCCCTGGCCCACATTGGAAGGCCCTTGGCTGTCCGCGGAGCCTGGCCAGGAGTGGCCCAAGGGAAGTGTTTTGGACCCAGGCCTGAGTCCTAGCGGCGGGCCCTCTGTCTCCCCAGCCCTGCCTGGCGCCAGCCTGCGGCGGCTGCCGGGCCTCTCCAGCATGTACCTTGAGCCACTGCTTCTCCGTCAGTGAGTCACTGTAGTCCACCTCCTTGCGGTGGCGGGAGCCACGGCCGAACATCTTCTCCTCCTCCTCCTCACAGGTCAGCCGCTCTACCTCCGCGTCGTCCTTGATGATCCACGAGGGGAGCTCGTCCTCCTCCATGAGGCGCGGCTTCCGCTTGGGGTTACGGGCCTCCTCGCGCCTGCGGTCCAGGTCCATGCGCTGGTGGGCAGGGAGGCAAAGGGAGAGGCATCAGCACGCGGGCACCAGGGGCATGCTAGAGCCAGAACACCAAGGGTTCAGAAGGGCCTTTCTCTGCCCATGGGGCTGCACACTGCCGCGAGAGTTAAACAGTAGCTCTTGATTTTTCAGTGGCTGACCTGGCCTGGCTATGTCAGACCCTGACTAGGGGCTCTGCCTCAGGAGGCAGAGGAAACTCGAAAAGATGGAAGGTTGCACAAGAGGGCTGCAGACCCCAGCAGGGGGGCAGTAGCTGCGCGGCCCAGCGTTGGTGGAGGCATGAGGTCTGCGGGCCAAGGGGCCCCTGCTTGGGTGGCTTATTTCCTGTTTCCCACCCAGGGGCAAGGGGGCTCTGCGACTGAAGTCCTGGTCAGTCTCTTGGCCTTGGATGGGGCAAACTCCCTCTGAAAGGGAGTGCACGAAGCCCCGGAGAGCCCGTTAGAAAACAGAGCCGGTGGGGCAGGTCTTGGGTCACACGCAGAATGGCTGGGTGTGCATCTTGCCCTCCGATGCCATGCTCAGGAGGCTGGGGGTGGAAGACGGGTCAGTCTGGAGGCAAGAGTGGGCTGCACTGTGAGCTGTCCCTGGCTCCCTGACCTGCTAGGGACACCACCATGGGCACTAGGACCTCTGCTTTGCTCCTGGTGGCAGCAGAGTGGGATGCCCGAACCGCCCCATCCAGCCTGCGGCGCTTACCATGAACAGATCAAACTCCTCCTCGTGCCGGGCGATCATCTGGTTGACGGTCTCGTCGTCAGGCACCTCGTCTTCCTCCTACAAGATTGCAAACTGTCAGTGCCGCTGCGGAGGGGCCGGGGTGGGCGGCGTCCGAGCTCAGAGGCGAGTGGCGGCGTCCGTGGGAATGAGCTGGTGGTCCCGGCACGGCTGCGGTGGATGGGGACCCACACGGCAGCAAAAGGCACACACACGCACACGCACGCTCCGTGGGACCAGGGCCCTTGCTGGCCGTCTCAGCCGAGAAGCCGAGGATTGAATGGGCATGGAGACTGAACTACCCCTCTCACCTTTAGAGGTGGCTCCTCCAAGTCGGGGTTGACGCCCGCTGGCGGAGGGGCAGTGTGGGCGAAGCTGGCACTGCCGCTGCCCGTGCTGCAGTGTCTGCTCTGTGGATAAATAGAGGACTTCAGTCTCCAGGGCTGTCAATCCGGCGTCTTTCACCAGCAGTTTAGAAAAAAAAAACCACTTCAAAGAAAAAGCAAGTACTCATCCTCTTTCCGTTCAGCCCACACTCCCTTTACTCCAAAGGGATGCAAAAAAAAATAAGAGTGCAAAAAAGGTAAAAAAACAAAAATGAAAGCCGCTCATGCGTCCACCATTCACGCTGGGGAGGGGTCGGGGCCGGCGCTGGGCTCACCTCGTCCTGCTCCTCGTGCTCCAGGATGGCCTGCAGGAAGGCGCGCCGCTCGTGGCTGGAGGACTTCTGGTCGAACATGCCGGCCTGGATCACCTTCTGGTCCACATTGAGCTTGTACTTGGCCGCAGCTAGGATCTTCTCCTCCACGCTGTTGACCGTGCAGAGGCGGAGCACACGCACCTCATTCTGCTGCCCGATGCGGTGGGCTCGGTCCTGCGCTTGCAGGTCCTGTGGGAAGAGGTGCCAGTCAGTCCCAAAGGAGCCCAGGAGGTCATAAAAGGGAAGGTGGCCTCTGACACTAGCTGGAGAGGTGTGGTGTGAGTGCCACCCTCAGCCTGACAATTCTGCCCAGCCTGACCTGCCGCCGCACGAAAACAGAGCTGGTGGAGCCTTGGCCGCCATGTGTCCCTGGGGGAAAGGGGGCTCTCATCACGTTCCTCCAGAAGTGCCACCTTCTACCTTACTGGGACCCCACAGATATTCGGGAAGAAAGCACCAACCCCCAGGGGATTATATTCTCAAGCAGCTCCCGTGGCAGCGGCATAGCTCCCCACAGCGTGGACTTGCACAGTTGAGCACCATTTACAGGACGGGGACGAAGCCCGGCCGCGTTGTGGCAGTGCTTGGTTTGGCTGTGGGCCCTGCCACTCTCACAACGCACACAAAACTGGAACCAGGTCTCACCTCTGTGAGCCTCAAAACTCCCTCGGCTGACATGGGGCCCATCCCGTGGCTACTGCGTGGCTTGAATGAGTGAATAAGCACCAGGAGTGTGGCCCAGTGACTGGTGTAGTCAGCTCCCAACAACGAAGGTGCTGTGGCTGGGCTTTTCTTTCTTTTTTTTTTTTTTTTTGAGACGAAGTCTCGCTCTGTCGCCCAGGCTGGAGTGCAGTGGTGCGATCTCAGCTCACTGCAACCTCTGCCTCCCGAAGTTCAAGCGATTTTTCTGCCTCAGCTTCCTGAGTAGCTGGGGCTACAGGCATGCACCACTCTGCCTGGCTAATTTTTGTATTTTTAGTAAAGACAGGGTTTCACCATGTTGGCCAGGCTGGTCTCGAACTCCTGACCTCAGTTGATCCGCCCACCTCAGCCTCCCAAAATGTTGGGATTACGGGTGTGAGCCACCGCGCCCGGCCTGGGTTGTTAGTTTTATCATCACCCCAGCACAGTACAAGGAGGCTAACACGAAATCCCGTCTCTGGGCCCAGGAGCTGCGGGACCAGGCTGAGTACCAGTGATGCTCCGAAACTTAAGACTGGCACCCATGGGGTGGCAGAGGCCACAGCTGGTGGGGACCAGGAGTGCCTTGTGTCTGCCGCTCAGCCCTCCTGCCCTGTCAGCATACTTCCTAGCAGGGCCAGCCCTCCCCAACGCACCCCCAGTCCTGAGGTGCAGCTTCTGCCTGCTGCAGGCCTGCCAACCGGGACGCACAACCCAACCACCTCTCAGGAAACTGGCTGGTCACCAGGGTCTGGGCAGAAGCTACACCCCAGCCTGATCGTAAGAGGGGCCACCGGGGACCACCATGGCATTCACCCATCAGACGGGTGACAATTTACACACTGAGAACGCTGGTGCCCTCACGCTGCAGGGAAGGGCAGGGCACGTTCACACCCTAGCGATAGGAGTGAAACCACTTTGGCAGAAGCAACCAGAACATGAAGAGGACAGTGCCTGGGGTGGAGCGACCCCATGTCTGAGGGCTGAGCAGACCTAGGGTGTTCGCACAAGCACTCTGAGAGAAAGAGGGACCCTGCTGGGCTGGTGACCAGGCTGATCAACAGAAAAGCCGAATGCCTGCCAACCAGAGTTTGAGAGCAGATGTCCAAGGGTGGCCATCTGCCGGGACGCCTGGTGGCCGATTAGATGGCTGGGTAGCTTCCGATGTGCACTCGGCAGTTGACACCCACTGCTCGGTGGAAGAGGCACATGCTAGGCCACGCCGCATCTGTGTTAATCTCAGTACACGCATGTGCGAAGGCAGACGGGCTGGCAGAGGCTCAGAACAGAGCAGGGTTGGAGAGGAAGGGAAAAGGGACTCCTGACTGTCACTGGTGTTTGCATGTTAAAAACAACAAGAACTTATTAGTCTTGTAATGAAACACAGAGAAAACTTTAACGCATTTTCAAATTCTTGTAGCTATGTAACAGCATGACCTTGTATCCACCGATGCCGAGGCCCATGAGGGGTACATGGTTATGGAACAAGAGGAAGTAAACGAGGTGGCATGGAGTTCACCCCCAATTGTGTCTGAACAAGCGCCAGCGTGTGCGCTCACAGGGCACACTGCAGGGGCCGCCCCACGGTGACGGCACAGATTGATCAGGGTACTTTCCACTTCCTCCTCATTGGTGCCATTCCAAGATTTAAGAAAAACCAAACCGACGGATGGCTTATACACTGCTTTCCCAATCAGAGGGAAAGGCTGTTTGTATTTTGGGAAACAGAAGGACCCTGCCTCTTTTCTCCCTGATGACCTATGGAGACATGGGTGCAGCTCCTCCCAGCTCCTGGGGTCCAGGACAATGTGGAGGAGGCTGGAGGACCCTCAAGCCAGGGCTGATGTCTCCTCGAGGTTTTGCAGGCACCCCCTTCCTTCTCCTCAACCTGGGGCCCAGCCTGCTTTTACCTGGTGAGGATTCCAGTCGCTGTCGAAAATGATCACAGTGTCTGCCGACTGGAGGTTCAAGCCGAGCCCCCCGGCCCGGGTGCTGAGCAGAAAGATGAAGTATTCGGAGCCGGGCTCGTTGAAGGTTTTCAGCAGCATGCCCCGGTCCTCCGCCTTCGTGGTTCCTGACGGGCACACAGGAGAACAAGGTCAGTGTGGTGACCTCAGGGGTAGAGTGGGGACACCAGGGAACACCTGCTTCTGAGAGCAGGGGCAGGATCAGCACCTGCCAGCATCCCCAGATCCCCGGCTCCGCACCCTCCACACAGGCCTGTGGGCCACTGGCGAGTAACCAGATTTCCAGTGTTTCACCACAAAACGCCTCTCCACACATCCCAGAAATGAAAACAGGCCCCACTGGGAGAACCAGAGGAGGCGGGCCTGGAGCACAGAGTCCGTCATCCAGCCCACAGCTAGGCCACAGCGTCAGCACAGCCACCACCACCACAGCCCTGGACTCTCTCCCCTACTCTACCCCGTGCCATTCCATGGGGAGCTGGAGACACAACAGCCAATGCCGGCAACACCGCCGCTCGCAACACAAGGGACCTGGGGGTGGGTGGACAGTGACTGTGGGTGCACCTGCTTTCAGCCCTGTCTCAAAAAGTTTTGTGGTTCACAAAAAGAATCTTCTACGGTAAGAGCATGGGGACCTTATAAAGGGGCTTGTGTCCTTTCTGGCAGGATCAGTGTCCCCATGCCCCAGAAAACCCAAGTCAAGGAGCCAGAGCAGGTCTCCTGGGTGACAATCCAGGATGCCCTGCAACGTCAACACTCCCTGGGCTGCTGGGAGTTCGAACGGAGGTGCCCCTGAACACTGAAGTCATTTTGGTGACGAAATAAAAACTGGCAGGCTGGGCGCGGTGGCTCACGCCTGTAATCCCAACACTTTGGGAGGCTGAGGTGGGTGGATCGCCTGAGGTCAGGAGTTCAAGACCAGCCTGGCCAACATGGTAAAACCCCGTCTCTACTAAAAACACAAAAAAATTAGCTGGGCGTAGTGGCGGGCACCTGTAATCCCAGATACCAGGGAGGATGAGGCAGGAGAATCGCTTGAACCCAGGAGGCGGAGGTTGCAGTGAGCTGAGATCATGCCATTGCACTCCAGCTTGGGCAACAAGAGTGAAATTCCGTCTCAAAAAAAAAAAGAAAAATAAATAAAAACTGGCCATTTCCTGCCACCAGCCTACACATGCCCAGGCACGGTGCAGAAGCCCATAGTAGCCTGGCCATCCACCTGCTGTCCCACCCTCTCTCAGGCTCCAGATGTGCCTCTGGTACCCCAGCTCGGAGGAGAGGCTGAGGTGAGGGGCTACCCGGCTCCCAGATGCCAGCCCACCCATGGGAGATGCAGTCTCAGGAGACTTCACTGAGCTCCTGCCCTTCCTCTACTCTCAATGGATTCTCTGTCCCTGTAGCCATGACCACATCACATGCAGAGGACACATGTGTAGTTCAACTGACCAAAGTCCTTATCCTTATGGAGTAGCCAGAAGGGCACTGGGATGGGTGGGAACCGGGCTCTCTCCGGGGGGAGTCAGGGACACGACACAGATGGGATGGCCCTCAGGAAGCCTTGGCCCTCTCGAGGATGGGAGAAGCCACTGGAGAGACCGTAGGAGAGGAAAGGGTGGGGGGTGGCCCGGCCATGAGGACCCTGAAAGGGTTTTGGTTTTCATCCTCAAAGCAGTGGGAAGCCCCCAAGGAAGAAGGCAAGCTGGGGAGATGCCTGCAACAGACTCGTGTCTGTAGAGTGCTCCTGGACAGAACCCCGGGGAGGATCTGTGGGTTGGAGGGATGCACAGGGCACACTCCGGGTGGCACCTGGGCAGGTTGGCCCAGCAAACATGGGTCCAAGTGATCAACGGGAAAAGGGGTACAGAGGTCTGGGGTGTCCTGCCGTGAGACAGACCTTGCACGGGAGCTTCAACAAAGGCTCTGGGAGGTCGTGTAGGGAACAACAAACTGGCTGAGCCGTGTCTGTCCCAGCAGCTCATGCTCGTGTTTCTCGTAAGCCCCGTTCTAGTAACTCCCGCGGAGAACTCACTCCAGGGCCTCCCTGACCCACTGGGACTGACAGACAACACGTCTCACGTGCCCTGTCAGCATCTCACAGCCTCTCCTCCCTGAGCTCCCGTGTGCTGGGGCAGGCGGGCACAGAAACGCAGGCGGTGACCTTTCCCATCAGGGACCACAGGGCAGGGGGTCGGGCTGAGAGCCTCTCTATGGCAGCTGCTGCTCCTGCCTGGCAGTGCTTGCTTCCCTCCCTCTGTGCTCGCCACAGAGTCTGATTCCAGGTCCAGGCCTGACCTGTGGCAAGGTGGCAGTCACTGGGCTGCTACAAATGGCCCAGGGATGGGCATGCGGCTCACAGCAGCCAAATGAGAGCCAGCCTGGGACCTGCCTTTGCTGGGGACACTGAGCAGGTGGAAAGGAAGCCAAGATGGAAGAAGGCAGAGCAAAGAGCTGGAGAAAAGTCTCTCCAATATCACCTGCATGCCTGGATCCAGCTGTGCCTGAAGCATGTCTAACCTCCTGGGGTTAGAGCTATGTAAGCCTATTGGTGCATTCTTCCCTGTGTCAACATGGTATGGAATTCTGTTACTTCCAGCTAAAGGTGCACAGGGCACCCCTTCCCCAGTGCGCCCAGCATTGCTGTGGAAAGACTGTCAGCCCAGGAGTCAGGACACCCGGCATCCAATCAGGGCCCGTCCCAGTGCCGAGTGCCCAAAATGCTCAGCCTGTGGCTAGGCCCACTCTGGCCACTGGACCCAGAGCGCCTGGGCCTCACCCTGCCTCACGGGAGGGAATGCCAGTGAGAAGCTTCTGTGGCAGCCGCAACGACAAAACCCTGTAACAAACACCTCACTGGCTCATACTCACCATCAAGCCTGAGGTATTTAAAGCCGCGATACGCAAAGTAATCTTCCATGATGGTCATGAGGGAGGTCATTTGGCAGAACAGCAGCACTTTGTGGTTGGTTGCTCGGAGTTTGGGAAGAATTCTATCAAGAAGCTCAAATTTACCCGAGGCTCGGTACAGGTCCAGCCTGGAGTATGGAGGAGGCAGGAGAGAAGGCGCAGGATGTTAAACCTGGAATCCTGCAGGCAGGTAAGGCAGGAGGTGCATTGCCCGCTTCCAGGCCAGGTGCCGGGTTCAAGGGCAAAAACATGCATCCTAAGCAGACGTCACCCAAAGCTTCAGCAAAGCCATTTCCCCCAACTGAAATAAGCCTGGCCACCCTCGCTGGGAGGCATATCACCAGGGTGGCATATGTACTTCTCATCAAACCCAGACACTCATGAGAATGAAAAGAGGAGCTGTGAGTCACGCGGCCGGGACAACACGGGGGTGGAACAGGGATGCTCCGGGAAGCCAGATCTTGTCCCCTTGCCCGATAAAGAAGCCCCAGGAGCAAACGCCACATGCTCTGCTAGACCCCATGCTCTGCTAGACCCAGGAGGAAGGGCCACCTTGGCTTCTCACATTCCCTCCGGCCAACACCCCGAGTGTTGTAGATGTGGACACTGAGGCTGGCAGGGGGACAAGGTGATATGGCTGACCACATGTCCAAGCCAGGCCTCCAGGCCTTGAAGCCAGGTGTATAGGACCCTGTTCCACAACTCAGTATAAAAAAACACATCAAAAAGAATTTGTGATGTTTTCATTAGGCGCCTCTCTTCTTGCAAATGGCTTACTACCCCAGGGGAATTGAATGGAGGCTTTAGCTGGAAGAATGCTTTTAGCAAGGTTCTTTGCAATGGTGAAAATCTAGACACAGCATCCACATCCATTAGGGGCTTAAAGGAGTCTGGGCTGCCCCTTACAAAGGGTGCTATAGAAAACACCCACATGATGTAAAGAGTGCCTCTATACTAGTGAGCAGAGTTTAGGCTCAGAGAGGTTAAGAAAGCTGTCCAGAGTCACAGAGCTTGGAGGCGGCAGAACAGGATCTGTAAGCCAGGTCTGCCTCAGGAATCCTGTCTCTTGGGGTTAACAGTGGTCAGCTCTTCAAGCACTAAAGACTTGTATAATGGGGCCAGGCACGGTGGCTCACACCTGTAATTCCAGCACTTTGGGAGGCCAAGGCGGGTGGATCACTTGAGGTCAGGAGTTCAAGATCAGCCTGGTCAACATGGTGAAACCCCGTCTCTACTAAAAATACAAAAAATTAGCTGGGTGGTAGGAGGTGCTGGTAATTCCAGCTACTCGGGAGGCTGAGGCAGGAGAATCGTTTGAACCCAGGAGGCGGCGGTTGCAGTGAGCCGAGATTGCGTCACTGCACTCCAGCCTGGGCGACAAGAGCAAAACTCCATCTCAAAAAGAAAAAAAAAAAGATTTGTATTCTTTGCTTTGGATTCTTCTGTATTTTCTAATTTTCTGCCTTTGAAATTGGACAACATAACAGCAGCAATAAAGCCAACAAAACAACAGAAAACCTCTGCGTGGACCACCTGCCCACCCCATCCAGTTGGGAAGCTTCTCACCCTTGGACGATGCCGCCAGTGAACCCCAAGTGCTCGGAAAAGGACTCCTGCAAGGCAAGGAGAGAGGGGTCAGTGACAGGCAGAAGCGGGCCACCGGGCCCCGCTGCGGTCCGCACACACCTCTGGTGCTCAGAGGACAAAGCCCCCACATTGTGTGCTCGGCACGGGCCCACGGTGGCTCTGAGACCAGACACAGATGCCAAAACCATCTCTCTTAGTCCACTGACATCCTTTCCCTCACACTCCTCCAACAAAGGAAGGGACGTCCCATACAGCACTCTTCACACCCTGAGTGCACGAGGACGTCATGGGGCCACAGCCATGCTCAGGGTGCTGAGACAGCCCCAGGGGCTCTCCTGGTGGGCAGCAGGGGGTCTCCAACGACCCCGACACTTTACACCAAGAAACACGAACATATGCATGCTTCTAAGAACCCAGATTCTCAAAGCCACCATGACCCAAAAGGGTTCTGACTCCCCCACACTTCACTGAAGACGGTGGTGACTCGACGCCCCACAATGTGAGAAAAGCCAGTGTGCCAAAGAGACACAGCAGGACCCCACTGTGGGGGGAAGCGTCCCCAGAGAAGTCTCCAAATGCTCCTGTTCTCTGAGGGCAAGCTTTCAGGGCCCCGTATTCCCATCGCACGTTGCGCCCTAACTGCTGGGATTCTTCCCATAAGCACTGGCGAAGCGAAGACCAAACAAGAAACAGACGTACAGGCATTATCTAATGAAAATATTCGAGTCTATTTTTAAAGAGCTGTTGAGGAGAAGCAAGCTAGCTCTGCCTAGGAGCTCAGCGGACAGCAGGCCCTGAGCCGTCCCGGCCGCGGCGGGCTCACCTCGATGTGCTGGAACATGTAGGGGTGGTTGCAGATCTTCCGCAGCTGCATGATGGTGTTCATCAAGGTCTTGGTGCCGCCTTTGCCCTGGAAGGCAGATGAGAGGGTCCCAAATGGGGTCTTGCCCTCCTGGGGTGGGGTGGGCTTGGTGGATGGGTGGGTGTTGGGAGAAGGGCCGTGGGGACGCTCTAGTGGGGAAGAGTGGCTTTTGGCACAGTAATTGGGAGTGAGGAGATGGCAGGCTGGAGGCCTGGAGGCCCCCAACAAGCCCTAGGAAACACATCACTGCCTGGCACAGCAGAGGGCAGATGGCAGGGACAGGGCCAGCAGGATGGGACAGAAACAAGACAGGCAAAGGGCTGAGGCAGAGTCCCCGACGCTTTGTGATGCCAGCTTTGTTCTGGGTACTGCTACTGTGGGGGTCCCTAGAGGGTCTCACCCGGGTAAGCCATGACTCAGGAGGCTCCTTGGGCTCCAGGATGAGAAAGGAGGTGGGGGCGGGGGGTGTGTGCTCTGGGCTGGGAATGGACTAGGGAACACAAAGTTGCTCAGCTCAGGGGAGGAGGGGCACAGACACAACATCTGGGGGAGGCCAGGCCAAGGTCAAGGCCTTGGGGGCAGAATCAAGGGGTCTGGTGCATTTCCTGGGAGGATAATTTCACTCCTGGCAAGGAGAGCCAGGCCGGTGGGGCCTGGGGCCTGGGATTCTCAGAGCAGCCCCTGAAGGAGACAGCCTGCTCCCTTCCTTTCACTTAATAACAGATAAGGGGGGCATTCTAGAACACTCTAACCCTGCTGGGGTTAGTGCTGGGCCCAGGCTGCCAATTGCAGAAGGAGCCAGTGTTTCATAGGCAAAGGAGAAGCCACTGGCAGCTGAGTCAGTGTATCCTGACACAAGCCACCAGCCATCATAACCAGGGCTGGCCAGACACCCTGGGGATCATGACCAGATCATGACCCGATGGTCAGAGCACGCTCTGCTCCGCCTGCCACGCTGCCTGCCTTGGACACCCAGTGGGGAATGCAGTTGGGGGACTCTGGGGCCCACCTTCTTGTCCTTCTCGGAGCCGTCAGTCAGCAGCACGCCCTTGGCCTGCATGTGGCGGTAGAGCACTCGCTGCAGCGCAGACATGTCGCACTTGATGACGTACTCCACCTGCAGGAGACACATAATGCTCACGAGGGCCCAAGGTGGCTTGAGGCCTGACTCCCCCCATCTGAACCCAGCTCTGACCCCCTTGGCCCTGTCATATGAGCTCTGACCAGGGCACATTGGGGCGTGGGTAAGGAGACCCCCACAGCTGGGGAGAAGAGGGGAGACCTGGGCAATGAGAGGAAGCACCAGGCAGAGATACCAGGGGCATACTGGGCCAGAAAGGGCCCCTCAGCCATCTTCTGGGGGCCTCTTCACAGCCAGCCAGGAAACATAGAGCAAGAGGGGCAACTGCGGCCGGGGACCCTGAGTCCACGGGTCTTGCTGTGGGAACTGGGCCTGGGGGTGTGGCTGCAGCAGGCCTTGAAAACCCAGAGACGTGATGCACGGCCGGGGGGCTACCCCAAGCCCACGGCCCCTCCTGATGTGGCCAGGAGAGCCCGCACAAGCACCTGGCCCCCTGACAGGAAGTGGGATTTTGTGCTCTAACCTACTGTGAGCTATGTGAGCCTATGAGTGCTTTTCAATCCCTACGGCAGAACAGCAGCATAGGGCTTTACAGACCCAGTGGCGTCATCACCACCCCCAAGCTGGATTGACCAGGGCAGGCCTGGGACTGTGGGAGAGGCCCTGAGCGCGCCCAGCCCTGGAGAAAGCCCCCACATGAGGCTGCTTCATTGGTGGCTCCCCTCAAAACTCCGTCACCTTTTCGGGCAACTGGGCCTCGACTTCCTTCTTGAGTCGTCGGAGCAAGAAGGGCCGCAGCACTTTGTGGAGACGCCGGATGATGAGAATGGTTTCCTCCTCATTCAGGTCCACCTGGACCCCCCCAAGACAGGAGAAGCAAGCGTTACCTCCAAAGGAGGGCGACGGAGGTCTCACTAGAAGGTGCGGATGTGGGGACAGGGTGGACGGGGTCCCCTGGGGTGAGCTTGCCCTTGGCACGTGGCTTTTCAGCCTGCTTTATGCTTTCTGGGAGCCCGGCAGGGCACCCTCTTTCTTAGGAAATTCTGAGGATCTGGTTCCCTCCATGTAATTCCTGGGACATGGAACCGCAGTACCCAGAGCACCCTGCTCCCTGTGCCTCACCGGAAAGACCCCTGGCAGCGGGCATGCTGCTTCTCCACGAGTAACACAAACGGCAGTGTCCACAGACCCACCCCACGCCAAGCTCACGCCAGGAGCGCTGCAGGGGCCAGGCTGACCACGTGGGGCTTATAGTGGGTGATTCTCAGGGAGGGCTCTGCCACTGGGAGCCCCAAGGAACTCTCATTCAGCCTGGGTGGAACCGGGTGAAAGAAACCCTGACCTCCCACGGCGCCTACTCCTCTACTAAAAATTAACTTTTAAAAGTTTTTAATTAAAAAAGTTAAAGGAAAATGAGACGACGCCAGAACTTTTCTTCTGTTGCTTCTCTGACAATCCTTTGGCAGAGCTTTTGCTCGGCTCAGAAAGTGACGAAACTATAGCATCAGATCCTGGCCCTTGGTGTGGGGGTCCCGGGAATCTAAAAACTGGGGACTCCTTTATCACGAGGCTTTGGGGAATGCCTCGATTTCTCCGTCAGAAAAGTCTCTACCTTGACCAGCAGCCAAGAGGGCAGGGAACTCACGGATGAGGCCAGGAAGGCCCCAGCTGCCCTGGACCTGTCTAAGGTGGGAAGAAGGGTGTGGGCCCAGCTGTCCTGGGCAGGGCACTTCGAGGTCACCTCTGTAGTTCTGCCCACACTTCAGCATCTGGCTACTTAAACCCCTCAGCAAGAAACACAGCCCGTCCCACAGTTTCAACCTCCAACAGCAAGGGGGGGCTCTAGGCTCAGGGATCAGTGCTGGTGTGGGACCACTCATCAATGACAATGCCGCCATGCCACAGTCTGGCTGATGGTGCCACCCAGACACGGAGACACACTCGCCACTGCGCTTTTTGAAAACAACGTAAGACAGAACCTGACCATACGGCCCCGTTAACTGGAATCTTCCGTTTCCTTCCCACTGCCCTGAGGGTGAGCTCTGAGGGCACCTAAAGGCGCCTACAGCACGCTGCAGCCTCTGGCTGTGCTCTCCACACGCTTGCGGTCCCACAGCTGCCTCAGGGCCATCTTCCTCACCATCCCCTCTGCACCTGGAGCATAGCGTCACAGACGCCCCGAGCATTCCGAGATTCACCACCATGACCTCTGCCCTGCTCCCCTGGGGCCCTTGTGGCTGCCCCAGCCTTGGGTTCCAGGGCTTCCCTGCTCCATGCAGATGTGGACTCTCACCAGGCACCCAGCACAGGCCCAGCCAGCTGTAGCTGGTGCTCAACATGCTCCAACCAGCAAAGCCAGCCACACCCAGAACCGTCAGCATGGGCACAGCTGGACAAACCCACCTTTTCCCCAGTCATGGCAAAGGGTGCATTAAACCACTGCTCGAAGGTGCTGCAGCTCTTGAAGATGGTGGGCAGCAGGAAGTTGAGCAGTGCCCAGAGCTCGGGAAGCTTGTTCTGCAGCGGTGTGCCCGTCAGCAGCAGGCGGCGGGGTGCCACGTAGTGCGTGTTGAGCACCTGCGTCAGCTTGCAGTGGTGGTTCTTCATGCGGTGACCTTCATCCACAATCATGTACTTCCAACGGATCTGCGGGCCCCAGAGCGGGCAATCAGGGCAGGGGGCAGCAGGTGGCCTGGCACAGGGGGAGAATCTCCCACTCTGCGCCCAGGAGCCAGGAAGGCTCCAGGTGGAAGAATGCAGCTGGGTGGAGAGCACAGGCCTGACGTCCTGCCCCGGGGCTGACTCACCGAGTTGGAGCCACACAACGTAGCCTCTCCAAGCCTTGGGCAGAGACAGGCCCGTGACCCCATGACTATTGGCAGGTGAACAAAGCAAATTGCAAAAAAGTAATCTGGCTTCCCTGCAAAATCACACATATGAATCTACAGCACAGAAAAATGCCCAGAACATTCTGGCAGAAGATACATCTTGCTGACTGGGGGGTTTGTCCTGCTGGTGTGGACGGTCTCAGGGGAACTGGGTTGGTGACGGGTACATTTCTAATGAGCAGCCTGTGATTCAGAATGTGTGCCCCATGGGGTAGGGGCCGGCGCCACTACATACAGGGCCATGCAGGTCGGGAGGGGGCGCAGGGGCCGCACTCAAAGAGCACTCCCACTGCAGGGTGATTACATCAACTGAGCCACTGGCAGGGGAGCACGGAGTTTCAGAGCCTGGTTCCTGTGCCTGCCAAAGGCCTGGCTTTGTAAGGAGTCAGCAGGGGTGAGCCACAAAGGAGGCACCTGAAGCACGGACCTGAGGTAAGAGCCTGCACGTGGGATACCCAGCTCCCTGGGCCTCAGCTTCCTCCCTTGTTGGCTCGGGGATAAAGTACCCAGTCCTCGGAAGGCTGAGGCAGGAGAATCACTTGAACCTAGGAGGCAGAGGTTGTTGCAGTGAGCTGAGATTGCTCCACTGCACTCCAGCCTGGGAGACAGCCATGAGACTCTGTCTCAAAAAAAAAAAAAAAAAAAAGAAAAAGAAAAGAAAGCACCCAGTTCACAGCCCCAGTATTGTCACTCCAGCCATGCACTGAGAGGCAGGGCAACCCATAAACAGCTCCTCCATCCCCCCATCCCTGGGTCAAGAACTCTACTGTTAGGCCAGACACAGTTGCCCAGTGGTTTGTGAGGCCAAGGCGAGAGGATTCCTTGAGGCCAGGAGTTTGAGACCAGCCTGGGCAGTACAGCAAGACCCCAGCTCCATAAAAAATAAATTTAAAAAAGTTAGCTGGGCGTGGCGGTGCACACCTGTAGTCCCAGCTACTCAGGAGGGTGAGGTGGGAGGATCGCTTGAGGCCAGGAGGTCAGGCCTGCAGTGGGCCGTGATCACATCACTGCACTCCAGCATGGGCAACAGGGCGAGACTCGGTCTCAAAAAAAAAAAAAAAAACCAAAACACAAAAAACTCTCTACTGTTCAACACTCACTCAGCTGGATGTTTAGGAGTGAGACCAGGTACATCTTTACCTGCGCCCCTCCTCAAATGAGGAACATGAGTTTTTGGAGGCAGAGGGCTATGTCTGTTTTCTATCTGGGCCGTATTCTCAGTCATCACTGATGGCCACACTGGGACTCCCCTCACAGTTTCGTCCCAGAAAAGGCTTCCAGGCCAGTAGGACCCTCACAGAACAGCCCAAACCAGCTGCCCAGGGCCAGCAGGCAGTCATGGTATTTGGCCCTTGAGCTCTCCCCCACACGCTGAATCTCAGCCCATGGCCCGTGGTGAGAAGCCAGGGCCCCAGGGAGGGATGGCTGAGGCGATGAGAGATAGGAGGACAAGACTGGTCTGGCCAAGGCCCCATGGGGACCCTGTAGGCGGGTCAGGAGACGCCTTGGTACTGAGGCTCTCTGGGCAGAAGCCCCGAAAGGAGGCAGAGCGCATGCTGTGTAGACGGCCCCAGCTTCTGGGCCTGACTCAGGGCCTGCCTGGAGACAGTTGGGGAGGTAAACCCGAGGTCGCCCCCACCTGGGCCTTTCCCCTACACAGGGCAGCTGTCTTCACGCACATGCAGGTGGGACTCCGGGAAGATACTTGTAGGGGCTTTGGAGGGCAGCGTGACCCACGTGTGAGCATCATGGTCAGGCAGCAGCAGCCCTGAAGCACTCGGCCCGTGGCCTGGCGTTTCCCATAGGGACACGCTACCTTGGCGAGAATGTGCTTGTCTTTGATGATGTACTCGTACGTCGTCAGCAAGACGTTGAACTTCCCACTCCGGAGCTGGGGGACAAAGGCCCGTCTTGCTGCTGGGGATCCCTGCAAGGGAAGCAGGATACACAGCTCAGCTTTTGGGGCCGGGTGGCCAGGTGGCAGGAGGGGCACAGGCACCCCCTGCAGCTGCCCAGTGACACGGCGGGGGGCTCATCCTCACAGGGGTAGTGGGGAAAGGGGCTGGCAGGGCCGCTGGCCCGTCCCCAGACCTCACCATGCAGAACATGCACTGCAGGGGGAAGGGGAAGCAGCGCGGGCCAGCGGCGGCCGGGGCCTGAGGGAACTGTGCAGCCTGCACCGCCATCTGCACATTCCTGGTGGCTGACAGGCTCCCCTCTTCCTAGGTCCCCATCTCAGGCCCCTGAGCTGGCCTCTGAGTGCTGGCCACCATGCTCACTCCTGCCTCCTCCCCAGTGAGCTAATCTGCCCTGTCCCTGCCCAGTCCAAACTCCCGGACCTATGTGACTGGAGTTCCAGGCTGTCCTGGAGACTCCATGTGACTGGAGACGCAGCATTCTCCTCAGGTTCACCGTCCAGAGGTATGTGTGGACGTCCCACTGGCCACCGCCTGCACCTCCGTAGCAAGAGAGGAAACCTCAGTGGCTGTGACCTACCTTGTAAGACACCTTCACCACGGAGGGGGCCCACTTGTCAAACTCGTACGCCCAGTTGGACAGCGTTCTGATGGGACAAGGAAATGAGAGTCAAGTGCCGGTCTCTCATCAATGGCTCACTGTGCAAACTCACGGCCACTGGCTGCCAGGGGCAAGGCCAACACAGCCACAGCCCTCGGAGTGGGCAGAGAAACTGTGTTTAGGGCAGCTGAGGGAGGGAGGGAGGAAGAGAGACTGGCAAGGATGTAAAGGGCTCTGCCTCGGAGGGCACAAGGGAGGCCACTGGGAAAAGAAGGCAAGGCCCTTTAGAGTAAGTAGGGACACAGAGATGTGATGGGGGACAGAGACAACACTGCCAGGGCTGGGGGAGCCTGGACCTACTGCTGGGAAAACGCAGCTTCAGAGCACAGTCTTCATGCCCAGAGCCAGGCTAGCAACAGTGCTGTGGAGAGCTGGTGATATGGGAGACATCAAATGGTCTTTCTGCCACCCTCCAGCCGCAGAAGGTTCCTGACTGTGAGAGAGAATGAGGACAGTGAGGGGCAAGGCGGGGCCTGGCTCAGGTGGCAGGCAGGAGGACGGGGACAGGAGGGAGGACAACTCATGGCTGCTCCCCTGTGGGATGACCAGGGCCGGGACGACGGAGGACGTGCGTGGGGGCAGGCAGAATGCAGTGGGGAGGGGTGAGTCACCTGGGACCGACAGCCTAGAGACTGAGGAGAGGGTGGAGGCGGCGATAATGCTGAGTCCCAAAGGGGGCGGACTCTGGGAGGAAGACTGGGGCAGGGAGTTTTTAGTGGGGGAGGGAAGCCACTCAGAAAGTCTAGACAGGATGATCCATAAAGACAGGGCTCGAAGCTAGAGTCCCAGGGACTGCTCGTGGTTTACCCCCAAGCAGCTCCAGGAGGGAGGTGCTGTGTCCACCATGAACCCATCTCCAGCCCCCCTAGAAGCCACAGCCAACCAGGTGGCACAGCCAATAGACAGAAGAACGCATGGCTGTGGTGAAAGCTGGGGAAAGCTCTGAAGGAGCGTGGGGAGCCGGGGCTCAGCAGCCTTGCGCTTCCGCTGCCTTTTGCCCTGCCCACTCTCCTGGAACCTGGATGAGGCGAGGGAGGCAGTGCAGCCATCTTGCAACCATGAGGTAAGGAGCCTGAGGGTTGGAGTCACCCAAGAATGACTGGGCAGAAACCTGGGGGAGGCTGGGTCCCTGATGGCATCTTGGAGCCACTGGACCTGGCCCATAGGGCCTGACCCTGCGCTTCCACTGACTTAGGAACAGTGAAACCTCCCTGGAGTGATGGGGACAGTCAGCGCACCAAGGGAGAAGCTGGAGGTGTGGGAAGCATCTGCACGGCGAGGGAGAAAAGCCAGGAGCAAGGGTCAGGAGGGGACTGAGGGGACAGGTCCCGGAGACAGAGGTCCAAACGGAGGCAGGACAAGCAGCAATTCCCAGTGAGAGGGCCGGCACGGTTGGATGCCCGTACACCGTAAACATTCCCTAGCACGCGGGCCCTCTTCTGGCCTGCGGGAGCTGGCGTTCCACAGCGTGGACACTTGCCCAGGTGGGGCGTGGCATGAAAAGACTGCAGGAGCACCCACCTCACAACCTCCCTGAAGTAGGGGAAGGAGCTGACCTCTATCACCCCGGAAATGGAATCTGACTGCAATCTGGAGGCCTGAAAACACAAGAACTGGCCCCAAGGCCTGCGCTCTAGTGGCTCAAGATGCTTCCTGGAGGTACAGGCTCACTACTCTGAAACTGTTGTCCACGGAAGCTGAGAATGGGCACACGCACAGGGAGGAAGTGTGAGAAGGAACCTGTGGTTCTCACTCAGAGCCTCAGACAGTGGTATGAACTCACGTTCAGCTTAACACAGAAACAGATGCTGAGGCAGAGAAGGCCTTTTAGACGATACGTGTACATAGCATCAGCACGCGGACACGAATTCTCCTGGCACTGACCACTGAGAGGGCCCCGGGAGCAAAGACACCCCAGAAGCAATAGGCTCATCCAGGACCCAGGTCTTGGTTCCCAAAACCATTCTGTAAGAAGGGAAACCAAGGCCCCTTGGAGAAATGGCTGATTCGAGGGAGTGGGTGGGAAATGGACTACATGACCCTGCTCTTGCTGCCAAAAAGCAAGAAAGTCCTCAAAATTCACCTGATGCTGGGGGCGTGTCAAAGGACAGAAGAGCCAACTGAAAGTGCTCCCAGTGGCCAAAGCTGGATGGATTTGAGCCACAAAACAAAAAAACCCCAGCCACTGGTGCATAGCCTGGAGTACAAAATAAATATCCGTGGGTTCATACTCATATTAAGAAATGACTGAATACACAAAGAAGACACAATTCTTCCAGGGAGAATTCTCCCAGGCCGAATTTGAAAAAAAACTGAAGCAACGAAATAAGTATTTGTTTGTGTGAGTCCACACTGATATAATAATTACCCAAAAAAACACATGGGGGAGAAGGGAAAGCTCTTCCTAACAGTGGAATTTCAATTAATTTGTAGAGAAGAGCGGACAGAAACAGGTAACCATGTATTTGGCAACTCTCATGTAATTATATTTTCACGCAAGACTTATCTGATGTTTGCTGCTATAGTTTGGGTATTTGGCGCCTCCAAACCTCATGCTGAAATCTGATTTCCAATGTTGGAGGTGAGGCCTGGTGGGAGGCGTCTGGGTCATGGGGGCGGAACCCTCGTGAATGGCCTGTACTGTACTGGGCACGGGGGATGAGTGAGTTCTTGCTCTCTCAACTCTCGTGGGAGCTATTGTTAAAAGGAGCCCAGCACCCCTGCCTCCCTTGCCTCCTCCCGCCCCATGGGATCTCTACACATTGGTTCCCCTTTGCCTTCCACCAGGAGTGGAATCTGCCTGAAGCCCTCACCACACCTGTATGTGTGTGTCTGGTGTGGGGGGGTGTCTAGGTCTGTGGGACTCGTGAGTTTGTCTCTGGTTTGGTGTGAGCATGCAAATGAGTGTGTATGTGTCAGCGTGTAGGCCTGTGTGTCTGTCTCCTTGCGTTGTCTGTGTATGTATGTGAGTGTGTGTTTCTGTGTGTGTAGGCCCCGGGTGCGTGTATTTGTGTGTCCGCGTGTTTCTGTCTTGTCCCGTGTGTGCGCGTGTAAATGAGTGTGTGTTTACACGTCTGGAGTGTGTGGTTGTGTGTCTCCATGTGTTTGCCCAGTCTTCCAGCCAGCAGAATCATGAGCCAAATAAACCTCTTTTTTTTTTTTTTTTTTTTTTTTGAGAAGGCGTTTCATTCTTGTTGCCCAGGCTGGAGTGCAATGGCGCGATCTTGGCTCACTGCAACCCCCAACTCCCAGGTTCAAGTGATTCTCCTGTCTCAGCCTCCTTAGTAACTGGGATTACAGGCATGCGCCCCCATGCCTGGCTGATTTTTTTTGTATTTTTGGTAAAGACAGGGTTTCCCCATGTTGGTCAGGCTGGTCTCGAACTCCTGACCTCAGGTGATCCGCCTGCCTTGGCCTCCCAAAGTGCTGGGATTACAGGCGTGAGCCACCGTGACCGGCTAAACCTCTTTTCTTTATCACCTAGACTCAGGTATTCCTTTATGGCAACATGAAATGGAGCAGGACAGATGCTGAAATTATTGGGGAAAGTAGGAAGAGAAATGGGATATTCACAAGTGTCGAAGTGCATTCCCACGAGATAGTTATTAATGGAAAGTGTAACTCCTACACTCCTAGGTTTACAGTGGGAAACCCAGCAGGCACCTTGCCCGAGAGACCAAGGCCTCAACATCTCATGCCTTCCCCGCTAATGCACATCAAGCAAGGCGTGGCGTCGCTCCACGCGATCACGTCAGACAAACCCAAATTGAAGGAGAGTCCACCAAAGGTCCGACCAGGATTCAACAGCGTCAAGCTTGACAAGGACGAAGATGAAATGAGGAAGTGCCACAGGCATGCCACACAGACGTGACAGTGTGTGATCCTGGACCAGAACAAGGCCACTTGTGGGAAAACTGACAAGACTGGTTAATAAGGCCTCTGGTTTGCTATTAGTAGTACGTCCATGTTATTTTCCTGGTTTTCATAGTTGTCTTGGGGTTGTGAAAGAATGGGGAAGATGGGTGAAGGGTGCATAGCAATTCTTTACACGAACTCTACAACGTTTTCTAAGAATGAGGTCGCCGGGCACAGTGGCTCACTCCTGTAATCCTAGCACTTTGGGAGGCTAAGGCAGGCAGATCATGGGGTCAGGAGTTCAAGACCAGCCTGGCCAACATGGAGAAACCCTGTCTCTACTAAAAATACAAAAAAGTTAGCTGGGCATGGTGGCGTGTGCCTCTAATCCCAGCTTCTTGGGCGGCTGAGGCAGGAGAATTGCTTGAACCTAGGAGGCAGAGGTTGCAGTGAACCAAGATGGCACCACTGCACTCCAGGCCGGTCAACAGTGCAAGACTCCTCAAAAAATAAAAAAAAAAATAAAAGAATGAGATCATTTCAAAATGAAAAGTTTTTTAAAAATTTTTTTAAGCAAAAAATTAACAACTAAGAACCAAGGCTGCAAAACAACAGTACCCCGGAGAGCGGCGTTCCAGCAGAGATGGTGATCTGCGAAGTTTGTAAGTGAAAGGAGAGAAAATCGGGAACTGCAGAGGGCGGCTGCCACCGTACCCATCAGCCTCTGGGGGAAGAAGGGCAGAGGGGAGCCAGGAGGTGGGCAGAGCCGGAAGGAACAGCCTCTGGACACAGACAGGGGACAGAGCTCAGGCAGGTGCAGCGGGAACGCTGTAGCAATCTGGGTCTGACCACGAGGGGAGGTGCAGCTGCCTGCAGCACTGTGCACGAGGAAGCCCTGCTCCTCCAGGGCAGTCTGTTCTACCCGCCATGTGGGACGCAGGGGGACAGAAGAAAGAAACAGCTCCACGGTAAACCTGGGAGGGTTCTGGGGTCCTCACCTTTCCTCCAGTCCTCCCTGCAACAGTCAGGACGTCAGGCCCACCCTATGGGTGTGTGACTCATGGGGTCCGGCTATCTTATAGGCAGGAGGGCATTTTCCCATGGGGTTGGGGCATGGGCACGCCGCTCACCAGCCTGCCAGGGATTGGGGGTGCACTGCTGACTTGTGGCTGTAGTGGTCCCAGTGAGTGCCTGGTTGGAGTTAGGGGCTGTACTCTAGGGCCAGACCAAGTGCTATGCTGACGTTTGGCCAATCAGACCAGACTAACCCCCAGGACGGTGACTGTCTGCGTGCTGGACATGTGACTTGAACTGGACCAGTAAGAGCCAGCCCTGGGGCTTTCTGGGAAAACCCTAGGCAGGTCTCCCTTTAGGTGCAGGAGCTGAGCTGGGTAGAGAGATGTCGAGAGAGGTGGGTAGGGGGGCAGACTCTGTTTGCTGGGAGAAAAACGCCGGTGGAGCCACGCTGGGATGTGCCCGAGGGCTCTGGTGGCCCTAGCAGGGCACTGCACAGAGAGGAAGCAGAGACTGTTCAGTGGAGCCTCAATGGCCTCACCCTACTTTTCTAGTGGGAGGTTCTTGTCTCCTGTGACTCCCCTGCATGGACTTTGCTGGTTGTCGGACTTGAAAAGGACACCAAGGACATCCCGGGAGAGGGACCCCAGGCCTCCCCAGGGGTGGAGGGGATGCGCAGTCATGCCCCCACTTGATCTGGGACCCAGAGGTAGAGGCTGTGACGGGTGGAGCTGTGCACAGCCCCGAGGCTGGTGGGGCAGTCCTGACCCCTAGCAGCTCAGGATGCGACTGTACCTGGAGACAGGGCCAATACAGAGGCAATGAAGTTAAAGCAGGCCATTAGGATGCACCCTCATCCAACCTGACCCGTGTCCTTCTAAAAAGAAGAGATAAGGACACAGACACGCACGGAGGAAGGACCACGTGAAGATACAGGGAGACACATGTAAGCACGTATCCCTGCAAGCAGGAAGAGAGACCTCAGGAGGAAGCAACCTGCTACACCTTGACCCTGGACTTCTGGCCTCCAGGAAAACAAATTTCTGTCATTAAGCCACCTCGTTTGTGGTATTCTACTGTGGCAAACTTAGGAAACGAACACAGGAGCGTGTGAGTGGCGTGCGGGGTGTTGCTGGCAGCCGGTACTCACGAGAGAGGCACGATGATGAGGAAGGGCCCGTTGATGCGTTTGTGCTCCATGAGGTACGTGATGAGCGCAATGGTCTGGATGGTCTTCCCCAGGCCCATCTCGTCGGCCAGGATGCCGTTCAGGTTGTTGTTGTACAGGGACACCAGCCACTCCAAGCCTTTGATCTGCAAGGACAGACGCGGCCACGGCAGGACTGAAGGCCAGGTCGGACACCAGAGGGTTCTCCCCACTTCAGAGAGTCAGACACCACCAGCCACGAGTTCTGCCTAAGCCACATCCCACCCTCTACTGCCTTTACCAAGGATTTTTCCTCTGAACCAAATCGATTCTTTATCGCTTAGCCTCATCCTTAGCAATAACATCTGTGAAGCTGCAGGGCGACTGTGCTAACAACGGACATGTGTAACATTTCTAATACACATCTCAACAGCTCATTCCCAACTGTTACACTGTCTGCCTGTCCATGCCCCACACAGCACACAGAAAAAACCTGCCCACACCACGGGACACTTGCACTCAGGAAACCACGAGGGCTTCAGGGCGACTTGGTGAGGAATTCACTGCCTGAACATCATTTCAAGATTAAGGGAGGGATTTCCAAAGCCTGGGAGCTTTCTGAAATACAGGCCTTAAACAGAACACTATTTGCAAACTGAAGATAATGTTATGAAGGAAAATTTGGAAATTTTCATAATGGATTGAGGAAGTAAGTTCTGGCCAAGTTCTAATTCTTTTTTTTTTTTTGAGACCGAGTCTCGCTCTCACCCAAGCTGGAGTGCAGTGGCCCGATCTTGGCTCACTGCAACCTCTGCCTCCCGGGTTCAAGCAATTCTCCTGCCTCAGCCTCCCAAGTAGCTGGGATTACAGGCATGCACCACCATGCCCAGCTAATTTTTTGCATTTTCAGTACAGACAGGGTCTCATCATGTTGGCCAGCCTGGTCTCAAACTCCTGACCTCAGGTGATCCACCCGCCTTGGTCTCCCAAAGTGCTGGGATCACAGCCGTGGGCCACCGCGCCTAGCCAAGTTCTAATTATTTCAATTGCATAGGACTCTTGGAAAATTCCACTAACCATGAGATTTGCCTTTGTTTCATTATTGTTTTATAGAGATGGGGTCTCACTATGCTGCCCAGGCTGGAGTGCAGTGGCTATTCACGGCGACTATCTCACCACAGATCAGCACATCAGTTTTGACCTGCTCCATTTCCGACCTGGGCAGATTCGCTCCTCCTTAGGCCACCTGGTGGTCCCCCACTCCTGGAAGGTCATCATATTCATGCTGAACTTAGTACAGACACCTGATCGACATAGGGTGCTACAGCTCAGAAGTCCTGGGCTCGGGCTCTCTTTCCACCTAAGCCGCCCAAGTATCTGGGACCACAGATGTGTGCTACCACCCCCAGCTAATTTTTAAAATATTTTTGTAGAGGCAGTGTCTCACTATGTTGCCCAGGCCCATCTTCAACTCCTGGGCTCATGCGATCCTCCCATCTCAGCCTCTTAAGTAGCTGGGACTATAGGTGCATGCACAGCTTTGAATGCTGATATTAGCACAAAAGGTTTAATAGTTGTCTTAAAGAAAGTTGGGGCTGGGCACGGTGGCTCACACCTGTAATCCCAGCACTTTGGGAGGCCAAGGTGGGCGGATCACCTGAGGTCAGGAGTTTGAGACCAGCCTGGCTGACATGGTGAAACTCTGTCTCTACTAAAAATGCAAAAATTAGCCAGGCGTGATGGTGCGCACTTGTAGTCCCAGCTACTCAGGAGTCTGAGGCAGGAGAATCACTTGAACCCGGGAGGCAGAGGTTGCAGTGAGCTGAGATTGCGCCATTGGACTCCAGCCTGGGCAACAGAGACTCTGTTTCAAAAGAAAAGAAAAAAGAAAAGAAAAAAGAGAAAAGAAAAGAAAAGAAAAAACAACCAAACTGAAAACCAGAGAGACCTGTTCTTTGGTTGGAGTTGTACTGGTTGTCTTGTGGGGCCTTGTAATGAGCTCGGGATGGCGGGCCGCATTAAGAGCATGAGCAGCTCTGTTTCTTGACTGTCCCAAGTCAGGCCCAGGTAAAGAGCTTCAGAGCCACCAACTTTTCACCATCACACAGGACCTGCTACCTCATCCCCAGAACAAAGAGCGGAGTCCAGGGCTGCCGGCTCCTAGATCTAAGCTCCTGACACTCGCCGTTTCACACCACACAGAGCTCAGGTAATCTGTCCTAAGCATGCAGATGCCCAGATCTGAGCTCCGGCCCTGGTTGAGCCCTACACACGGTGTGATGCTGAGGAGGTGCTGCACCTCTCTGCTCCTCAGGTGGCCCCGTCTCCTCCGTGAGGCCACTGGCGTGCAAATCGCTCCCACTCTGCCTGGCACATCAGGCACCCAGTAGACACTGACTTTCTGCTGTTGCACTTCCTCCTGGTGGCTAACCTACCAGACCACATCTCTGCTTTACACATGGGGAAACCGAGGCTCAGAGGGGAAGAGTGCATTGCCCACAAAGAGCAAAAGGTGAACTCAGGTTTGCCTGAGGTCCGCAGCCCCCACCACCTGGGAACACCTGCACCGAGGCAGCTACATGGCGGTGGCCTCCCCACCCCCCACCTCACCTGGTACTGTTTGAGGACACCATTGACCATAAGCGCTGACTGCTTGTCCACTCTCTCGGTGACAGCGTGGGCCACGGCATAGTAGGACTGCAGGCCACGTGCAAGGGCCTGGGACACGCCATACTCATCATCGACATCTTGCTTGGCATTCCTGGGAGTGAGATGGAAGTGCCGGGTAAGGACACGCATTCCTATCTGTGACAAGGTGCTCGCTCCTGACACAAGCTCTGTGGAGTGGCCCTTTCTGCAGAATGACCTGTGGCCAGCACTGTAAGACACACAGAGGTGCAGCCGGACAGTGTGAGGCCAGGCAGGGCAGCCCACACTAAGCCTGAGGGGCCCAGACTGGACTCCTGGGAGCTCTGGGTCCTGATTGCACCACCACAGAACAAGAATTCTGTCACTCTGACGGGCGCGGTGGCTCACGCCTGTAATCTCAGCACTTTGGGAGGCTGAAGCAGGTGGATCACTTGAGGCCAGGAGATCAAGACCAGCCTGGCCAAGATGGTGAAACCGCATCTCTAGTACAAAAAACAAAAATTAGCCTGGGCACAGTGGCTCACGCCTGTAATCCCAGCACTTTGGGAGGCCGAGGCAGGTGGATCACCTGAGGTCAGGAGTTCTAGACCAGCCTAGTCAACATGGTGAAACCCCATCTCTACTAAAAATACAAAAATTAGCCGGGCGTGGTGGCAGGCGCCTGTAGTCCCAGCTACTCAGGAGGCTGAGGCAGGAGAATGGCATGAACCCAGGAGGCAGAGCTTGCAGTGAGCGGACATTGCGCCACTGCACTCCAGCCTGGGCAACAGAGCAAGACTCTGTCTCAAAAAAGAAAAAAAAAAAAAAAAATAGCCAGGCGTGGTGGCGCATGGCTGTAACCCCAGCTACTCAGGAGGCTGAGGTAAAAGTATCACTTAAGCCCGGGAGGCAGAAACTGCAGTGAGCCGAGCGATCGAGCCAGTGCACTCCAGCCTGGGCAACTGAGCAAGACTGTCTCAAAACAACAAACAGAATGCTGTCACTTGCCACAGCACAGAAAGACACTCTGCACCTAGCCAGACGCTGATCATAGGACCCACCCTTTCTAATAACAATTCATGAGCCTAAAGGTGAAAAGAAACACAGACTGAACAGGTTCATACAAAATCAGAACTGTTAAAATTTAGGCAATTTGTAATCTAATCTGAATGTTTTTCTTTTAAAAAGTAACTTTGGCCAGGTGCGGTGGCTCACGCCTGTAATCCCAGCACTTTGGGAGGCCGAAGTGGGTGGATCACGAGGTCAAGAGATCAAGACCATCCTGGCCAACATGGTGAAACCCCATCTCTACTAAAAACACAAAAATTAGCTGGACGTGGTGGCCCACGCCTGTTGTTCCAGCTACTCAGGAGGCTGAGACAGAAGAATCGCTTGAACCCAGGAGGTGGAGGTTGCAGTGAGCCAAGATCACGACTCTGCACTCCAGCCTGGTGAAAGAGTGAGACTCCATCTCAAAAAAAGAAAAAAAAAAAGTGACTTTTAGCCACCTACATTTTTTTGGGGGGGGGATGGAGTTTCCCTCTGTTGCCCAGGCTGGAGTGCAGTGGCACTATCTCAGCTCACTGCAGCCTCCTCCCCCCCATTTCAAGCGATTCTCCTGTCTCAGCCTCCCAAGTAGTTGGGACTCCAGGTGCACACCACCACGCCCAGCTAATTTTTGTATTTTTAGTAGAGATGCAGTTTCACCATGTTGGCCAGGCTGGTCTTGAACTCCTGACCTCAAGTGATCCACCTGCCTTGGCCTCCCAAAGTGCCGGGATTACAGGCCTGAGCCACCACGCCCAGCCCTCACTTGCTTTTTAACAGGATCCATTAATTCCTTACCATAAGCAAGGATGAGATTAGTGTGTTAACCGTGATGTGTTACAGGAACAAAAGATGAGAAATATAACTTAAATGCCTGTCACAAAAGGACAGGCTACGAAAATGAGAATATAACGTGACACAGTATGACACCGGACACTGAGAACCAGACTGGAAGCACTCTGCACGGACAAAGGATGACCTCCGAGAGGGAAGGTTCAGTGAAAATAACAAGGTGCACACCAATGTACACTGGAGATATGTATGCAAATGAAAAGACAAAAATATGCAAATTTTGCTTGCTAATGCAGACAGCATCTCTGGAAAATGACACACGAGGCTGGAAAGTTTCCCCAGGGAGGGCAATGGAAAGGGAGGGAGCTGGGGAGCAGAGAACGGCGGGAGGAGGGCTTCTCCCGCACACCTGACCGTACCTCGTAAGCATATGGTGAACCATGAGAATGTATTTGCTCTATTAAATCCCTATAAAACACATGAAACATGAAGTAAATAAATTTGGTCTCTGTGGTTCCACAGTAGCAGCTGGCTGGACAGTGCTGAATGTCAGCTAGGGATGACTGGGATTCTAGCCACTCCCACCAGCGCCGCCTCACAGGAAGCTGGCACAGAACAGTGTGTGTCGGGACCCTTACTCAATGATGTGCCGCGCGTCCACCTCAGAGACGTCATCGCTGTCTGGATCTGGAATCTTCTTCTTCTCCTCCACGGGCAGGGTGGGAGGCTGCGCTGCCTGCGGCTGCTCTTCCTCCTCCTCCTACCAAGAGACAAGCCCATGTCACCTCAGTTCATCCCCCAGAGAAGGGGACGGGACTCCCATGGGGAGAACATAGTGTTAGAAGCAAGTGATCTTCTTACAGCCCTCACCCCCTCTACCTATCCTGGAATGTGTGATGTTTGTTATTTACATCTTCGTTTTAAAATTATGTATTTATTATTATTTTTTTAATATATGGGAGTCTCAACATATTGCCCAGATGGCTTTGAACTCCTGAGCTCAAGCAATCATCCCACCTCAGCCTCCCCAGCAGTAGAACTACAGCTATGCACTACCACGCCCAGCTCAAGTGTTTTAAATTTTTGTAGATATGCAGTCTCGTGACATTCCCCGGGCTGGTCTCAAACTCCTGGGCTCAAGCAATCCTCTCACCTCAGCTTCCCAAGTAGCTGGGACTACAGGCAAATGCCACCACACTGGCTACATCTGGTTTTTTCTGTTTTTTTTGTTTGTTTGTTTTGTTTTGAGACGAAGTGTCACTCTGTTGCCCAAGCTGGAGTGCAGTGGCGTGATCTCGGCTCACTGCAACCTCCAGCTCCCGGGTTCAAGCAATTCTTCTGCCTCAACCTCCCAAGTAGCTGGGACTACAGGCACACGCCACCATGCCTGGCTAATTTTTGTATTTTTAGTACAGACGGGGTTTCACTATGTTGGCCAGGCTGGTCTTGAACTCCTGACCTCGTGATCTGCCTGCCTTGGCTTCCCAAAGTGCTAGGATTACAAGCGTGAGCCACTGTGCCTGGCCCACTAAACCGTTTTTGGTTTCCCTACCACAGATTCCTGACACTTCCTTTTTTTTGTTATTGTTGAGACGGGGTCTTGCTCTGTCACTCTGGCTGGAGCGCAGTGGTGCTATCTCAGCTCACTGCTACCTCCACCCCCTGGACTTAAGCGATCCTCCCACCTCAGCCTCTCGAGTAGCTGGGACCACAGGCATGCACTACCACACTTGGCTAATTGTTTTGTATTTTTCGTAGAGACAGGGACTCTCTATGTTGCCCAGGCTGGTCTCAAACTCCTGAGCTCAAGAATCTGCCTGCCTCAGCCTCCCAAAGTGCTGGGATTACAGGTATGAGCCACTGCATCCGGCCCCGACACTTCTTTTAAGGCTATCTCAGGGTATTCTGGACTTCCGTTACTAATTAGAAGTAGACTCCATATCCCTCCTACCCCTGTTATACAATGAACATTACACGTCTATTCTCTGCTGACCTGCTAAAGCAGTTTATCCATTGATTCTCTTGGATTTCCTAGGTATTCAATATCTTAGAGCCCACCATCACCCCGGCTAATTTTTGTATTTTTTAGTAGACACGGGGTTTCGTCATGTTGGCCAGGCTGGTCTCGGACTCCTGACCTCGGATCATCCACCTAACTCACCCTCCCAAAATGCTGGGATTACAGGCGTGAGACACCACACCTGGCTTTAAATATCTTAGAACCAACTTTCAATATTTATTGCTTGTAATTTACTTCCAGCTTTACTGACAAGTCTCAACCATCTACAGTATGTCTGATAACACTGGCGACAAGAGGCATCTCAGTTTACTGCAAGTTATCTATGAACTTGTTTAAGCATTCATGTTGCGTCATTTAATGGCTTTCCAGCCTTTACTGGGATTTTGCATAACACATACTGATAAAATAGACAAGAATGCATGTCCTTATCTTAAACTATTCTTGTATTGCCATTTAAATCGTACAAATACAACACACTTGATTGTTCCCTCATCTATAATGGAACTGCTAGAAAGCTTTAAAAATACGATCTGTACTTAATCTGTTAAATAATTCCAGTGAAAAGCCAGTGGGATTTCCCTTAGGTCACAAAAAATGATTTTACAGATCATTCGGAATAAACAGGTGGTAATAACACCAACATTTTAGGCAAGAAAATCAGAGCTGTTACAGACATGCTGGAATTAAAACAGGAGTGAGACTTCTGGCTAAACCCAAATGAGGAGGTGGGCAAATTTCCTCCCTAAAAGCAACTATAAAGCCAGACAAATTGACAGAGTGAGCATTTCAGAGCTCAGCAAGTTGACCAAAGGTCTACTAGAATCATTGAACCTTAAAAAACTGAACTTCAGGTGGGAAGAGTGGGAGTTTGTAGCACTGTTACTGTGGGCCACTTTCACCTCTTCTGCCTCACAGCTCTGGACACATGAACGTCTTACGGCTGGAGAGCTGCAGGCCATGAGGCTTGGCAGGGAGGTGGAAGGGGCTCAGTCACTTGTAGAAGGAAGCAATGCCCATGCCCAGTGGCACTGCTAATGGAGGTGAGATCAGCCACGGAAGGAAAAAGTGTATCACTGGCTGAGGCTGAGTCTGTGCATAAGCAAAGAGACGCCAAAGGGCCCAGCAAAGCATAAATGCCAGGGGGAACCCGACAACGGCCCAAATGTGGACTCTCCTCATACAACTGAACCATCAGCAGGAGAAAGAAGGCGCATGTCGGAGCACAAACTGTGCCCAATCTCTGGATGACCACTAAGTGACAAAGAAATACTGCCTGCCCCTAATGAACCAGGAAAAAAATCACGAATAAGATAAAACCAAAAAATGTTTAAAAGAACTGAGCAAATACAGCAGAGGCTACACACTGTGTGGGAACCAGATTTCACAGACTTAGCCCCAGGAAATTACTAAACAGACTAGACGCCACCACAACCTCCTAGAGTTTTAAAAATTAGACTCCTGGGTAGCTAAAGTACGCTTCAACTAAACATGAAGAGGTAAGCAAAAAAACAGGAGAGGCCAAGCGTGGTGGCTCACACCTGTAATCCCAACACTTTGGGAGGCCAAGGCAGGCGGATCACCTGAGGTCAGGAGTTCGAGACCAGCCTGACCAACATGGTGAAACCCTGTCTCTACTAAAAATACAAAAAAAAAAATTAGCCGGGTTTGGTGGCATGCCCCTGTAGTCCCGGGAGGCTGAGGCAGGAGAATCGCTTGAACTCGGGAGGCAGAGATTGCAGTGAGCCAAGATTGCTCCACTGCACTCCAGCCCGGGTGACAGAGCGAGACTCCGTCTCAAAAAAAAAAAAAAAAGCCACCATAAAAATAAAAATCTAGAAAAAAAACATTAAACACAAAAGGCAGTAAAGGAGGAACAAAAACAGGAGGCATAGAAAAGAAATAGCAAATGTAAGCCCAATCATATCAGAAATTACAGTAAATACAAATGGTCTTAGAAACTCAGTCAAAAAGCAGTCACTGTCATACTAGCTGAAAATGCAAAACCCATATGCTGTTGTAGATTCAAAGAAACAGGCTGAAAGTAAAAGAAGGAAAAAAGGGCCGGGCGCGGTGGCTCATGCTTGTAATCCCAGCACTTTGGGAGGCCGAGGCGGGCGGATCACGAGGTCAGGAGATCGAGACCACGGTGAAACCCCGTCTCTATTAAAAATACAAAAAAATTAGCCGGGCGTGGTGGCGGGCGCCTGTAGTCCCAGCTACTTGGAGAGGCTGAGGCAGGAGAATGGCGTGAACCCGGGAGGCGGAGCTTGCAGTGAGCCGAGATTGTGCCACTGCACTCCAGCCTGGGCGACAGAGCAAGACTCCGTCTCCAAAAAAAAAAAGAAGGAAAAAAGATGTACCATGTGAACAATAATCATAAGAGGGTTACAGTGACTAGTCTAACACAGAACAGACTTTAAAACAAGAAATACCACTGGAAGCCGGGTGCACTGGTTCGTGCCTGTAATCCCAATACTCTGGGAGGCCCAGGTGAGTGGATCGCTTAAGGTCAGCAGTTTGAGACCAGCCCGGCCAACATGGTGGAACCCCATCTCTACTAAAAATATTTTTAAAATTAGTTGGACATGGTGGCAGGTGCCTGTAATCCCAGCTACTCAGGAGGCTAAGGCAGGAGAATCACTTGAACCCGGGAGGCGGAGGTTGCCGTGAGCGAGATCATGCCACTGCACTCCATCCTGGGCTATAGAGTGAGACTCTGTCTCAAAAAAAAAAAAAAAAAAAAAAAATCATCAGTCAAGAGTTCAAGACCAGACTGGCCAACATGGTGTAACCCTGTCTCTACTAAAAATACAAAAATTAGCCAGGCATGGTGGCAGGTGCCTGAAGTCCCAGCTAGTAGCGAGGCTGAGGCAAGAGAATCGCTTGGACATGGGAGGTGGAGGCTGCAGTGAGCCAATATCGCGCCACTGCACTCCAGCCTGGGCAACACAGCAAGTCTCCATTTGAAAACAACAACAAAAAAATCACAAGTCGGACGTGGAGGTTCATGTCTGTAATCCCAGCACTTTGAGAGGCTGAGGCAGGTGGATCACTTGAGGTCAGGAGTTTGAGACCAGCCTGGCCAATATGATGAAACCCCATCTCTATTAAACATAAAAAAATTAGCTGGACGTGGTGGCAGGCACCTGTAGTCCCAGCTACTAGGGAGGCTGAGGCAGGAGAATCGCTTGAACCCGGGAGGTGGAGGTTGCAGTGAGCTGAGATTGCACCACTGCACCGCAGCCTGGGTGACAGAGCGAGACTCCATTCCAAAAAAAAAGAAATGGGCAAATGAGGCAGACCATTCCCAGAGAAGGGATGCCAAGCACCTGAAATGCAGCTAGTGTGAAAGAGAAAATGAGTCTTAAATTTTATGTAATGTGATTGATTTAATTTAAAATGGAAATGGTCACATGTCACCAGAAGCTGCCCTATTGGATAGCACAGCTCTAAAGCACCGACTTCAGGCAGGCCTGGGCCCCACTGTTCCCTGCCCCACAAGATGCCCAGCCAGGGCAGGAGAGGGTCACAACACACAGTGTGGAAGTCACTGCCAGTGGGCACTGAGAGCCTTGAAAGCCAGGAAATGCACTCTTACCTCTTCCTCTTCTTCTGAGCCACTTTCTTCACTATCAGACCTCGGAGCTACTTCATACCTAGAAAAAATATAAGGGCTTTCATACAAATCTGCTCAGAGCCAGCAGAATTCACTTTCCCTACCAAACCTGCCGGGGATTCAAACAGAAGTAAAATTGCCCCTGGCTGCCACCTCCCTGGAACAAAGCCCACCGAGGACTTGGATCCCCACTGCATCTGGAACACAAGGCACAACTCACCCCGGGTTCATCTCGAGCCAGGCCTCCAGCTGCCCGGCTTTGGGGGCATCTGTGCCTGTGAGGATCTTCCCGCTCTCCACGTGGATCACCTTCACCGGGAGGTCGCTCATCTGGCTGGTCTCGTCCAGAGGCTGAAAAAGAGTCATTCATGTGACATTGAGGTTGCAGGGCCTCCAGACCAAAGGCTTACAGAGGCCAAGGTAGGAAGCACCCACTCAACTGTCTGCACAGAAAATGGCAGGGAAACATGGCCAGTGGTGGTGAAAATGCGCAAACTGTATACTCAGTAATCCAGTAAAAATATATAACCCATCAATCTTGGCTGACACTTGTTTTTTTTTTTTTTTCGAGAGATGGAGTCTCACTCTGTCACCCAGGCTAGAGTGCAGTGGTGTAATCTCAGCTCACTGCAACCTCTGCCTCCTGGGTTCAAGCAATTCTCTGCCTCAGTCTCCCAACACCTGTTTCTTTAAGGTAACTGGCATATACATTGTAATTTTCAAAGTCCAGAAACTCATAGCTGAAAATTCAGGCCGGGCTGGTCTCGAACTCCTGGCCGCATGTGATCCACCCGCCTTGGCCTCCCAAAGTGCTGGAATTCCAGGCGTAAGCCATTATGCTCGGCCCATTTTTATTTATTTTTTATTTTTGTTTATTTATTTTTTGAGATGGAGTCTCACTCTGTTGCCCAGGCTGGAGTGCAGTGGTGCGGTATCGGCTCACTGCAAGCTCCACCTCCCAGGTTCATGCCATTCTCCCGCCTCAGCCTCCAGGGTAGCTGGGACTACAGGTGCCCATCACCATGCCCAGCTAATTGTTAGTATTTTTAGTGGAGATGGGGTTTCACTGTGTTAGCCAGGATGGTCTCGATCTCCTGACCTCGTGATCTGCCCACCTCAGCCTCCCAAGGCCCATTTTTATTTTTTTAACGAAAACTGAAGAGCCTAATGTGGGCTCTCCCCATTCTTCTGTCCTCCAGCCTAAGTTTTTCTCTTCACAGTTGTCCACTGGTATCAGTTTCCTGTCCATCCTTCCAGATGAATTCCATGGATAAGAAACAAGGACTTAGACGTTTCCACTTTCTCTCTGTTTTTTACACTAACAGTTATATAATTTACATTCTTTGGACCTTGATTTTTTTTCCCCAACTTATACTCTATTTGTAGATTTCATCAAGGGTCCTCATTCTTTTTTGTTAAAAAGCTAATTGAAATATTTCAAAAATAATTCCTCTTAGCAACAAATATGAAACTCCTCCTGTTGAGATTCAATGGATAACCATTTTCTCCCTCATCGATTCTTGTATATTTCCTAGAGAAAACATCCAGGATGGGGAAAAAGTCCTTGGTTTAAATTTTGGTTTTCATCTTCCAGGAATTTATAACCACTTGCAAAACTGCTGCGCTCATAGTGTCAACGCCGTCCACACAGCGGAGGGATATCAGTCTCTACGCGCTAAAAGCTCACCCACCAAGCAGCCACCACAGAGGGTCACAGCAACCTCTTACCCCAACAGTGGGCTCTGCAGGCTGCCTCAGTCAGGGACTTTCAACTCCACATCCTCTCTGGGATCACTGGGAGGAGTGGCCAAAGATGCCGATTGCTGCATGCCTCCCCCACACCCAAAATTCTGATTGAACTCCTCTGGAGTGAGGCTTGGGCATCCTTGCTTTTCTAAATTTTTAATTTACTTTTTATTTTTTGGAGACGGGCTCAGTACCATGGTTATTCACAGGTGTGATCACAGCCTCAAAGCCCTGGGCTCAAGTGATCCGCCCACCTGTGGCTCCCAAGCAGCTGGGACCACAAGTGCACACCACCATGCCCAGGTAATTATTTTATTTTTTGGAGATACAGAGTCTCCCTATGTTGCCCAGGTTGGTCTTGAACTCCTGGACTAAAGCAATCCTCCCACCTCAGCCTCCTGAGCAGCTGCAACGACAGGCACATGCCTTCACACCCAGCTACTACTTAGAAAAAGGTCCCCGGAGGATCACTTGAGCCCAGGACGTCGAGGCTGCAGTGAGCCATGACCTCACCACTGGACTCCAGCCTGGACAACAGAGAGACCCTGTCTCAAATAATAGTAGTGATAATAATAGAGAGCTCCCCAGATGACTAGAACACACAACAGAGGCTGAGTACTACTGGCCGAGAACAAGGAAAACCCACAAGCAGCAGCAAGTGCCGGTGCCTGTTCTCAATACTCCACAAGACAGACAGCCACAGCAGGACTGAGCACAAGCTCCCACTTCATGACTTTTTTTTTTTTTTTTTTTTTTTTTTTGAGACAGAGTCTCACTCTGTCACCCAGGCTGGAGTGCAGTGGTGTGATCTGCCTCCCGGGTTTAAGCAATTCTCCTGCCTCAGCCTCCCAGTAGCTGGGACTACAGGAGCCTGCCACCACGCTCGACTAATTTTTGTATTTTTAGTAGAGATGGGGTTTCACCATACTGGCCAGACTGGTCTTGAATTCCCGACCTCGTGATCCACCTGCCTCGGCCTCCCAAAGTGCTGGGATTACAGACGTGAGCCACCGCACCTGGCCCATGATTTTTTTCTTGAGTCCTCCAGAACTGTGAGACAGAACTAGCTGATAGAGAGAGATCCTGTCTCAAGTAATAAAAATCTCCCCAGGCTGGAATGCAGTGGTACAAACACAGTGCACTGCAGCCTGGACCTCCTGGGCTAAGTTATCCTCCCACCTCAGCCTCTCGAGTAGGTGGGACTACAGGTGTGCGCACCAAGCCTGGTTAATTTTTTGTAGAGATGAGGTTTCACCATGTTGCTCAGGCTGGTTTCGAACTCCTGGGCTCAAGCGATCCACCCACCTTAGCATCCCAAACTGCTGGGATTACAGGCATGAGCCACCACGCCTGGCCCAAAGTAACTTCTTTTTTTTTTTTTTTTGAAACAGAATCTCGCCCTGTCACCCAGACTGGAGTGCAGTGGCCATGAACCTGGCTCACTGCAACCTCCATCTCTCAGGTTCAACTGATTCTCCTGCCTCAGCCTCCCAAGTAGCTGGGACTACAGGCGTGTGCCACCACACCTGGCTAATTTTTTGTATTTTTAGCAGAGATGAGGTTTCAGTATGTTGGCCAGGCTGGTCTTGAACTCTTGACCTTAGGTGATCCACCTGCCTTGGCCTCCCAAAGTGCTGGGATAACAGGCGTGAGCCACCGCACCTGGCCCCAGTAACTTCTGAACACAGTATTTGGAACACATACCCTGAGGTAGAGGAATTCTATAAATACTGAACTCTAACTAGGAGACTTCTGCATAGAGGTGTCCATCAGCACTTTGGAATGTACTTTCTGTGTATTCTAGAATGGAGCAGGAAAGTAAGCCTATTGTTGCTAATGGAAATCAGGTTCCTGCTTTTAGAATTATGGAAAGGCGGAAAGGATAAAATTAACCCTGTGCTGTTGGATTAGAATTGGAGGTGTCAGTATAACCTCAAGATTTTTTTTTCGTGTGAGATAGGGTCTCACTGTCTTGACCAGGCTGGAGTGCAATGGTGAGATCACAGCTCATTACAGCCTCAAACTCTTGGACTCAAGTGATCCTCCTACCTCAGCCTCTCGAGTAGCTGGGACCACAGGTGCATGCCACTACACCCAATTAATTTTTAAAATTTTTTATAGAGACAAGGTTTTGCCACATTGCCCACACTGGTCTCGAACTCCTGGGCTCAAGTGGTCCTCCCACTTTGGCCTCCCAAAGTACTAGGAATACAGGCATGAGCCACCATGCTCAGCCACAAGTTTTAATATATACAAACAGCAATGCAGATGAGTATGTGTACACACATCTATTTCCCAGATCCGGCTGCTCAGAGGACCTAGAAGCAGTGATGGCCCACTAGCAGGAAGCACCCCCAAAGTCAGATCTTGGCATGTAAATATTCTTCTGTAATAAAACAAAATATAGCCAGGCACAGCGGCTCATGTCTGTAATCCTAGCACTTTGGGAGGCCAAGGCAGGTGGATTGCTTGAGCTCAGGAGTTCGAGACCAGCCTGGGCAACATGGTGAAACCCTGTCTCTACAAAAAAAATACAGAACACTTAACTAGGCATGGTGGCGTGCGCCTGTAGCCCCAGGTACTTAGGAGGCTGAGGTGGGAGGATCGCTTCAGTCCAGAAGGCTGAGACTACAGTGAGCCATGATTGCACCACCACACACTCCAGCCTGGGTGACACAGGGAGACCCTGTCTTGACAAAAAAAAAAAAAAAAAGTTTAAAAAAAAAAAAAAAAAAGGGAACCAGGACTCCCTGGAGAAAGAGCTGGCTCCAGGAAACTCAGGCAGGGAAAGCAGAAGTAAGTCTGATGAAGAAGGAAGTGCTCCAGGAATAGTGGGCACATACCAAAAGTGAACAGGAGCCAATGGCAAGGTGCTCCTACTGGCTAAAGCTAAATGACCAAAAGAAATCATTTTAAAGGATCAGAATCCATTCATTCAACTAAACAAGAATCCATAAGTCTACACCAGGGGTTGGCAGACCATGGCCACAGGACTAACAGGACCAAAGAGAAAGCTTTTCCTACTATAGAAAAACAAACAAATCAATGCAGAAAGAACGATGCAAGTAAAAGTCACCATCCTGTAGCCATCACAGCAAAAACTGATCCAGGCAAAAAAAAAAAAAGATACTAAAAGGAGTAGCTGGAATTCTGAGGAGTTACAATATAGTTACAGAGTCTCAAGTATCTCCCTACAGGGTACTTACTGATTACAAAACAAAAAAACAGTAACTGGACAGTGGAGATCCCTTGGCAGGGGTTCAAAGTCAGCATCACCAGTGACTTTATTTGCTAACCTCCGCCATGCACTCTCGATGTGATGCCCTGAGAGGGACCCAGGGCCATGTTGGGTCTGCCTGCCAGAGGCACATAACCCAACTCTAACCACAAGGAACATCAGACAAACCAAAATCCGGGGCCACTGGATGACAGAGCTGGCCTGAAGCCAAGCGTGGTGGCTCACGCCTATAATCACAGCGTTTGGAAGGCCAAGGTGGGAGGATCACTTGAGCCCAAGAGTTCAAGACCAGCCTAGGCAACATGAGACCCCATCTCTGCAAAAAAACAAACACACATACACACACACACACACACACACACACACAAGGAGCTCTTCAAGACTGAAGCTGACTAAAGGGACCTCCACTAAATGTGAGCCAGGATTTTCTGCTGCTGTGAAGACAACTGGAAAAACTGGCCAAACCTTATATAAAGGCCTGTAGACTGGATAACAGTGCTGTACCAATGTTCACCTCCTGTGTCCATCACCTCGGTACAGTGTGCAGGAGCAACCTTGTCTTTATGAAGTAGATAACGAATTACATGGAGGTAAAGCGCTGTCACGTCTGCATTTGACTCTCAAAAGAGTTTAGGAAAAAACATATGTGAAGGCCAGGTGTGGGGGCTCATGCCTATAATCCTAACACTTTGGGAGGCTGAGGCAGGAGGATGCCTGAGCCCAGGAATTGGAGACCAGCCTGAAAAACACAGGGAACCCCCATCTATATAAAAAATAAATTTTAAAAAATTAGGCCAGGCGCGGTGGCTCATGCCTGTAATCCTGGCACTTTGGGAGGCCGAGGCGGGTGGATTACTTGAGGTTAGGAGTTCAAAACCAGCCTGGCCAACATGGTGAAACCCCGTCTCTACTAAAAATACAAAAACTGGCTGGGCATGGTGGCTCAAGCCTGTAATCCCAGCACTTTCGGAGGCTGATGCTGGCAGATCATGAGGTCAGGAGATCGAGACCATCCTGGCTAACACGGTGAAACCCCGTCTCTACTAAAAACACAAAAAATTAGCCAGGCATGGTAGCGGGTGCCTGTAGTCCCAGCTACTCGGGAGGCTGAGGCAGGAGAATGGCGTGAACCCAGGAGACGGAGCTTGCAGTGAGCAGAGATCGTGCCATTGCACTCCAGCCTGTGCGACAGAACGAGACTGAGACTCCGTCTAAAATAAATAAATAAAAATAAAATTAGTCGGGCGTGGTGGCAGATGCCTATAATCCCAGCTACTCAGGAGGCTGAGGCAAAAGAATCGCTTGAACTCGTGGGGAAGAGGCTGCAGTGAGCCAAGATTGCACCACTTTACTCTAGCCTGGGCAAAAGAGCAAAACTCCATCTCAAAAAAAAAAAAAAACAACTTTGCTGTATGTGGTGGGGCATGCCCGTAATCCCAGCTACTCGGAAGGGTAGGATCACTTGAGCCCAGGAGGTCGAGGCTGCAGTGAGCCGTGCGCCACTGCAATCCAGCCTGGGTGACAGAGAGACCCTGTCTCAAAGAAACAAAACAAAACACAAAACGTGAAAATGGAGACTCTAGGTGAAAAACACACAGGACATCTCTGGACAGTTCTTGTGCCTTTCCTGTAAGTTGGACATTACAATAAAGTAAAACCTGAAAGATGACTCCTGTGGCACATGCACAGGTCTGGAAGAAAACACAATGTGTGGGATGTGGGGGCGGGTGGGATGGGCGTCAGAGGACACCCTGGGATTCTCACCATCATCATATATCATTGTTCATAATTTTAAAAGAACATAGGTTTTAAAGTCTGAAACAGACCAACGCCTTAGGGCTAGCTTGGTACTTCCACAAGAAACCCTGCTTCCTCACCTCGCCATCCGGCCCGATGGCAGGAGTCTGTCCTTCTGCATTTTCTGCCTTCTGGAAATAGAGAGAGACACGATCAGGCCCTGACCCGCCAGGCTGAGGCCGCACACGTGAAGACAGCCGCTCCCATCCCACCCGCGGTGGATGCCACGCCAAGCCCAGCACACCTTCTTTTTCTTTTTCTTCTTTTTCTCCTTGGCGACCTGGGCGGCCTTGTGCTGCCGCACCAGCTCCGTGAGGTTAGCCACGTACTCGTCTGTCTGCTGCAAGAGGTAGGCCAGGCGCTTGTCCTTCTTCTGGTCGATGAGCTTGCGGTACCCCTCCTCATCTTCAGCCTACAAAAAAATGGGGGTTACTGCAATGTGGTGGCACAATGTGCACGTCTGTGAGCACCCATGGCCAGTCAATCCAGAGGTGCACTGAGGGCGTGCGCGGCTCACGCTGGTGCCGTGCCACCAGCCCTTCACACAGCAATCGACTCCTCATTCAGGAACCATTTCCTCAAAACCTACCAAGGGCTAGGTTCCAAGGGGACCTGCTAGGCAGATGGTCCCGCCAGGAGCCATTTACAGAGGCCATGAGCCAGTCCTACCCACTCTGCCCACGAAATACACCCCAAACCCAAAGCCTTCTCTCCACCAAGTCCAAGGTGCATCCCTCCCACCAACTCCTACAGCAGCCACCCACCTTTCTAAGAATACATCAGATCACATCACCCCACAGCCAAAACCCTCCCGGGTGAGGCTCCCCTTCATGACCAGAACTCAACCCAGAGTCCTCCCAATGCTCTGTAAGGTCCCACGTCCCACCTGCCCCTGTGAGCTCTGACCTCATCTCCTGCCCCACACGATGCTGTTCTGGGAGCCCAGGGCTACTGGCTGTCCCTGGCACGTGGCTGCCTGCCACCTCAACCTTTGTCTGCGCTGCCTGGAGCTCCTCCCCCGGGTCTCTGCATTTGTGCATCAGGGCCACCCTTTGGGCCTCTGTTCCGAGGCTTTTACTTACTACCCTGTCCCTCCCCTTCCGCTCCACTTCACCCTCCTCACTGCAGCAGTCACCATCCACTACTCTGTTTGCTTCATTCACGTATCTGCCCCTCAAGCACAACCAGGAGCCCCCACAAGAGCAGGGGCCATGTCTTGCTCCCTTCTGTGTCCCTGTACACAGAGCAGCACCTGGCCCAGAACACGCTGCCAATATCTGTCCAACCAGCGACTCAGCCACAAATAAATGGTCAGAGATGTTTATGCTAGGGGTGAGGGGTCTGGATCATACCACCTGGCACTCACAGAACGAGGGGAGGGGGCACCACCTCCATTTTCCAGAGAAGGCAGAGGAGCCGGCTGAGTGGCCTGAGGTCACACAATCACTCTGATGATCAGAGGGATCAGCAAATATCCGAGCCCAGGACTGACTCCTAAGCCTGCGCCTGCTCTTTTCCCTCTGTCCCACCTCTAACTCCAAGCTGTGAAATGCCTTGGCATAACCCTGGGGAGCGACCACTGGAGCCCGCAGTACCAGCTACACGTGTAGAAGAGCGCACGTCAAGAAGGCAGGACCATACCATGAGCCTCCGCATGCGCTCCTTCTCGATCCGCTCGTTCTCTTTCTTCTGCTCCCGCTCCGTGTTGGCGTGGTACGTGGCCACTGCCTTGGTCAGCTTCTGGATTTTGCCTGTGACCGATCTGTGATATTCCTTGAAATCCTTGGCATGCTGGAGAATGCTATTGAGGTATTCCTGCAGGAATGCACAAAAGAGAAGGCTGACCCCCCGGCAGCATGGCGGACACACCTCCCCGCAAGGCTTGTTTAAAACCTAGAATATTGGCCTGTAATCTCAGCACTTTGGGAGGCCGAGGAGGGCGGATCATGAGGTCAGGAGATTAAGACCATCCTGGCTAACAGGGTGAAACCCCGTCTCTACTAAAAATAAAAAATAAAAATTAGGGCTGGGCGCAGTGGCTCACGCCTGTAATCCCAGCACTTTGGGGGGCGGAGGCGGGCGGATCACGAGGTCAGGAGATCGAGACCATGGTGAAACCCCGTCTCTACTAAAAAAAAAAAAAAAACACACACACAAAATTAGCCAGGCACGGTGGGGGGCGCCTGTAGTCTCAGCTACTCGGGAGCCTGAAGCAGGAGAATGGCGTGAACCTGGGAGGCGGAGCTTGCAGTGAGCCAAGATCACGCCACTGCACTCCAGCCTGGGCAACAGAGCGAGACTCCATCTCAAAAAAAAAAAAAAAAAAATTAGCTGGGCGTGGTGGCGGGCGCCTGTAGTCCCAGCTACCTGGGAGGCTGAGGCAGGAGAATGGCGTGAACCCGGGAGGCAGAGCTTGCAGTGAACCGAGATCGTGCCACTGCACTCCAGCCTGGGCGGCAGAGTGAGACTCCGTCTCAAAAAAAAAAAAAAAAAAAAAACAAAAAAAACTAAGCACTGGCAACTGTGAGTGGGAAAGGCCCTTGAACACAGCAGGTGGGCACACAGCGCATTCGACTTGCAGGGCAGCGTGGCACGGATGTGAAATGTCTCAAAAATGCTTCCAACCCTCCACCCAACTTACTCCATCATTACAAATTTATTTCACGGAAATAGCAGAGACCAGCCTCAAAACGTTCAAGCCAAGAATTCCCGTCCTAGCATGATTTTTAATTTTCGAAAGCTGAAACCTGCTGCATGTCCTCAAACAGGAAAAAGGTGACATAAATGATTAGATCCTGGACACACTGAAATGGAATACAGTGCAGACATCAAAAGTCATGTTTCCGTGATACTTAAAAACAAAGCGATCGCCGGGCGTGGTGGCTCACGCTTGTAATCCCAGCACTTTGGGAGGCCAAGGCGGGCGGATCACGAGGTCAGGAGATCGAGACCACGGTGAAACCCCGTCTCTACTAAAAATACCAAAAAATTAGCCGGGCGTGGTGGCGGGCGCCTGTAGTCCCAGCTACTCGGAGAGGCTGAGGCGGGAGAATGGCGTGAACCCGGGAGGCGGAGCTTGCAGTGAGCCGAGATCGCGCCACTGCACTCCAGCCTGGGTGACAGAGCAAGACTCCGTCTCAAAAAAAAAAAAAAAAAAAACAAAGCGATGTGGCCAGGAGCAGCGGCTCACGACTGTAATCCCAGCACTTTGGGAGGCCGAGGCAGGCGGATCACTTGAGGTCAGGAGTTCAAGACCAGCCTGGCCAACAGGGTGAATCCCCATCTCTACTAAAAATACAGAAATTAGCCAGGTGTGGTAGCGCATGCCTGTAATTCCAGCTGCTCAGGTGGCTGAGGCAGGAGAATCACTTGAACCCAGGAGACGGAGGCTGCAGTGAGTGGAGATCGTGCCACTGCACTCCAGGGGGGAAAAAAAGATAATATAAAACAAAAAAAAAAAAAAAAAAAAAAACAAAGCAAAGTTTTAGAAAAAATTTAAAAAGGCCTATTTAACATTGTATTAATATACAAGAAAAAAGGCTGAAATAATATATAAAAAAATGTTGGCGGCCAGGAGCAGTGGCTGACGTCTGTAATCCCAGCACTTTGGGAAGCCGAGGCGGATGGATCACGAGGTCAACAGTTTGAGACCAGCAGCCTGGCCAACATAGTGAAACCTTGTCTCTACTAAAAATATAAAAAATTAGCCAGGCGCGGTGGCAGGTGCCTGTAGTCCCAGCTACTTGGGAGACTGAGACAGGAAAATCGCTTGAACCCGGGAGGCAGAGCCGAGATCACACCACTGCACTCCAGACTGGGCAACAAGAATGAAACTCTGTCTCAAAAAAACAAAAAAAAAACAAAAATCAGCCAGGTGTGGTGGCGCACACCTGTAATCCCAACTACTCGGGAGGCTAAGGCAGGAGAATCCCTTGAACCCGGGAGGCAGAGGTTGCAGTGTGCCAAGATCGCGCCATTGCACTCCAGGTCAGGTGACCAGAGCGAAACTCTGTCTCTAAAAAAAAAAAAAAAAAAAAAGTTGGCCAGGCACGGTGGATTATGCCTGCAATCTTAGCACTTTGAGAGGCCAAGGCGGACAGATCACTTGAGGTTAGGAATTAGAAACCAGCCTGATCAACAGGGTGAAACCCCGTCTCTACTAAAAATACAAAAAAAAATGTTAGCCAGGCATGGTGGCAGGTACCCGTAATCCCAGCTACTCGGCGGCAGGAGAATTGCTTGAACCCAGGAGATGGAGGTTGCAGTGAGCCAAGATTGCACCACTGCACTCCAGCCTGGGCAACAGAGCGAGACTCCGTCTCAAAAAAAAAAAAAAATTTTAACAGAGATTGCTGTGTTGACTGTCTACATTATTTTACACTACACCAATAAGATACTAATTATAGAAAATCTCGGCCGGACGCGGTGGCTCACGCTTGTAATCCCAGCACTTTGGGAGGCCGAGGCGGGCGGATCACGAGGTCAGGAGATCGAGACCACGGTGAAACCCCGTCTCTACTAAAAATACAAAAAAAATTAGCCGGGCGTAGTGTAGTCCCAGCTACTCGGAGAGGCTGAGGCAGGAGAATGGCGTGAACCCGGGAGGTGGAGCTTGCAATGAGCCGAGATTGCACCACTGCACTCCAGCCTGGGCGACAGAGCGAGACTCTGCCTCAAACAAACAAAAAAAAAACCAAATTATAGAAAATCTCTAGAAAATCTATAAATGACCAAATCAGCACAATCATCCCCAAATCCTTACTTGATTTTAGATTTGAAGATTTCTGTCTTACTGATTCATCTTGGGAAACCCTGAGTCAGATCAGTCCCTGCGCTGCCCAGAACCCTCTGTGGCTCCCACTTCACTCAGAGCAAAAGCCCAAATCGTCCATGCAGCTCACAAGGCCCTGCACCACCTGCCCGTCACCTCCCTGCCCTCCCCTCCTCCAGCTCTCCCTGCCACTCACTCTACTCTGGCTACATGCAGGTCCTTGCCTTCCATAGAAAACACAGGCACATTCCAGACCCAGGGGCCTTGCACCTTCTCCTTTTCCCAGAAAGCTCTTTCCCACAGATCTGTGTGGCTCCCTCCCTTGGGGGTCTGCCCAGATGTCACCTCCAAAAGAAAGAACTCCCCCAACATCAGGTCTACAACAGCCCGTTCCTTCCTCTCTATCCCGGCTTGATTTTTCCTTGTGCCCTATCACCTTCCCGACGTGCTATGCATGGATTTGATCACTATCTTCTCCCTACCATTGGGTTTTTACACCAATATGCTCTCAGTGCCTAGAATACTGTTACGATGAGCAAAAGAGAGACACAAGCAGCATGTTTAGGAACAAAGCAAACACAGCCCTGTGGCAACCACTGGGACAAGCCAGGCAGCCAGGTGGGCGGGCTGCAGGGCCTCGGGGGCGCCGGGGCGTACCTGGTGCTTCTGCCGGCGCTTGCGCTCCTGCTCGATCTTCTGCTGCTTCTCCAGCTTCTCCGTGATGCGGGCCTCACGCAGGGACTGGCGCTTGCTGCGCTTGTAGGCCTTAGCATTGAGGGCTGTCTCCAGCGCTGTGTCCCTCCGCATGCACACCACCACCTCCTGGCGCAGCTGTAGGAGGGAAGACGACAAGCCCGCATGCTGCACGGCTCTGTGGCATCCACAGTGACGAACACACATGGTGACGTCACATGCTACACTGCTAAAGGAGCATTGTAAGTGCCTTCACACCCAGTCCATGTGTGCAGGGGACATCTAGTAGGTGACCCCAGGCAGGGCGAGCACAGGACAGAAGGTGATCACTTCTGGACACTTAGCCAGGGCGTCCTCTCGGGCCTCCAGCTTGCCTCCCCTCTACCACACACACATCTTCGTAGGAGTCATTCAGAAGTATAGCATCCTTGGCTGGGTGTGGTGGCTTAACACCAGTAATCCCAACACTTTGAGAGGCCAAGGTGGGAGGATTGCTCAAGCCCAGGAGTTTGAGACCAACCTGGGCAACATGGAGAGACCTCACTTCTACAAAAACTAAAAGAAAAATTAACTAGGTGGCCAGGAGCAGTGGCTCATGCCTGTAATCCCAGCACTTTGGGAGGCCGAGGCAGGAGGATCACCTGAGGTCAGGAGTTCGAGACCAGCCTGGCCAACATGGTGAAACACTGTCTCTACTAAAAATACAAAAATTAGCCAGCCGTGGTGGCACGTGCCTATTAATCCCAGCTACTCAGGAGGCTGAGGTGGGAGAATCACTTGAACCTGGAAGGCAGAGGTTGCAGTGAGCCAAGATCACGCCACTGCACTTCAGCCTGGGTGACAGAGTGACACTCTGTCTCAAAAAAAAAAAAGAAAGAAAGAAAAAATCAGCCTGGCATGGTGGTGCACACCTGTAATCCCAGCTACTCGGTGGCTGAGACAGGAAAATCACTTGAACCACAGAGGCAGAGGCTACGGTGGGGTGAGATAGCACCACTGCACTCCAGCCTGGGCGACAAAGTGAGACCCTGTTTCAAAAAAATATATATAGCCAGGTGTAATGGTGCATGCCTATAGTCTCAGCTACTCAGGAAGCTGAAGCGGGAGGATGACATGAGCCTGGGAGGTCAAGTTTGCAGTGAGCTGTGATCTCTCCACTGCACTCCGGGGTCTAAGTACAGCACCCTCAGAAACAGACCCATGCAGGACGGCACGTGGTGGCTCATGCCTGTAATCCCAGCACTTTGGGAGGCCAAGGCAGGCAGATCATTTGAGGTCAAGAGTTTGAGACCAGCCTGGCCAATATGGTGAAACCCTGTCTCTACTAAAAATATAAAAATTAGGCATGGTGGCACACGCTTGTAATCCCAGCTACTTGGGAGGCTGAGGCAGTAGAATTGCTTGATCCTGGGAGGCGGAGGTTGCAGTGAGCAGAGATTGTGCCACTGCACTCCAGCCTGGGTGATAGAGTAAAAACTGTTACCAAAAAAAAAAAAAAAAAGGAGAAAGAGAAAGGAAGAAAGAAGCCCATGCAAGTCTGCTTCAAGGAGGCAAGTGCTTTAGGGTAGTGAGGTCCACGTCCCCAGCACTGCGCAGGTCGCGAGAGGAAGGCTCTGCAGTGAGTGAGTGCCCATGGGTGGCCACGGCTGCTTTTCACAGCCCAGGCAGGTGTAATACTAGCCCGGCAAGCCGTACTTGGAGCCTTAGCAGCAGTGTTGGTGACAAAGGCCCTTTTCGGAAAGCTGCGGCCGTGCCAGCACCCACCTGCCTCTGGAAGTTCAGCAGCCTGAGGGCCTTGAGCTCAATAGTCGCTTTGGTTCGCAAATCCCCGGCCAGGGACCCGGGAAGGTTTTCAAGTTCCTGAATTCGGTGTGCGATGCGAGCCTGCAGCCTGGGGGCAGAGACGAGAAGGAGCAAAGGTGGTGAGAGGCTTGCCAGGGCACCCAGTGACAGCTGGAGCTGCAGGGGACCCATCCCTCGAGGGAGGCAGGCGCTGGTCATGAGGCAAGAGATGCCTCAGAAGAGGATGCTGGCCGCAAGGCAGGGCAGAGAGGGAGACAGCCCGGGGCACTCCTCAGGACCGGGCCTCAGGGGACAGCAAACAAGATTCCTGACAGGCACGCCCAGGTCATGCCTTTTCAGTGTTGTGAGCCAGGTTCTGGCATCAGGCGGGCCAGGATTTTCATGCAGCCCTGGCATGGATGAGGCGCAGGGCGGTGGGAATCTATTTCAACTGCGCACCTCAGCATTCTCATCTCAAAACTGAGGCGATCCCTCGGAGTGACCCTAGAGACTTGGTCTGAAGGTTACATGGGAAGGTTATGTGGGCTAATCCTCTTAATCAGTCTTTCTGCACATACTCATTGAGCACCAACTGTATGCCAGGGACCATTTTAAGTGCAGGGCCTTAGCACTAAACAAGACCAACAAGGCAAGGAACTCTCAGTCTCATTAGAAAAAACAGGCCATAAAGGAGATTTAAAAAAAATAAAATATCCGCTGTAATTCCAGAGTGGCTGCAAGTGACAGGAAGGGCCTCTATGAGGAGGGAACCCCAGCAATCAGGCCTGAATGAGTAGAAGGAGCCATGCACGGCCTGTGCAAAGGTCCTGGGGCAGAAACAAGCCTAACTTGTTACATAAATGAAAAGAGGAAGAGAGAGAGTGGGATGGATGAGAAAGGATGCTGGGCAGGAGTGGACATAAGGGAAAGCTTATTGGGCAGATAATTGAAGCTACAGGCAGGTTTTAATCCAGGGAGTAGATCTGATGTCAATCAATCATAAAAAGAGAATTCAGGCCGGATGTGGTGGCTCATGCCTGTAATCCCAGCACTTTGGAAGCACCTGAGGTCAGGAGCTCGAGACCAGCCTGACCAACATGGAGAAACCCTGTCTGGGCCGGGCGCGGTGGCTCACGCTTGTAATCCCAGCACTTTGAGAGGCCGAGGCGGGCGAATCATGAGGTCAGGAGATCGAGACCACGGTGAAACCCCGTCTCTACTAAAAATACAAAAAATTAGCCGGGCGTGGTGGCGGGCGCCTGTAGTCCCAGCTACTCGGAGAGGCTGAGGCAGGAGAATGGCGTGAATCTGGGAGGCGGAGCTTGCAGTGAGCCAAGATTGCGCCACTGCACTCCACTCCAGCCTGGGTGACAGAACGAGACTCCGTCTCAAAAAAAAAAAAAAAAAAAAACCCTGTCTGTACTAAAAAAAAAAATACAAAATTAGCCAGGCGTGGTGGCGCATGCCTGTAATCCCAGCTACTCAGGAGGCTGAGGCAGAAGAATCGCTTGAACCCAGGAGGTGGAGGTTGCAGTCAGCTGAGATTGCGCCACTGCACTCCAGCGTGGGCAACAAGAGTGAAACTGTGTCTCAAAAAAAAAAAAAAAAGAGAACTCAAGCTGCTAGGTGAGAAATAGACTGCAGCCAGGGTGGGAGCAGGGAGGTGAGGAAGGAGGTGTAGGCCAAATGGCAGTGGTGGGCACAGGGCACTGTTTCTTAGAGTGGGGGAGAAAGTTGAGTGGCTTCCCCAGGGGGACATGGGGGGCACAAGGTAGTGACCTTGGCAACTGGGCCATGCCCTCACCTGTACTCACGCTCCTGCAGGATCTCTACAGGGTCGAGGCCCCGCGGCTTCTGGATGGGGGTGATGCGGCTCTGCTTCTGGTGCAGTGGCACCATGGGCGCGGGCTGGGCCGGCTGCCCGGGGGACTGGGTCTGCGGTGGCATCACGGGCGAGGCAGCGGGTGGGACGGCAGGGGGTGCAGGGGAAGGGCGGCCCGTTGGCTGCGGGGGAATCAGCTTCTGAGGGGTGCTTGTGGGGGCAGCAGCATTCGCCATGGGTCCTGGGAGGAGGCAAGGGGCCAGGGCGTCATGTTGAGCTCTGGGGCCCGTCCTGGGCTGGAAATGGAAAGCTGCTGAGCTGCTTGAGGCACTGGGGACAGGCAGACCCCGCCCATCTCCCAACTTTCACCCAGGGGTGTCCCTCACACCTGCCTTGGGCTCCAACCTCCTCCAGATCTCAGCCTCACCCTCGTCCTTCACACCCTCCACTGGGGCCAGCCCCAGGCCCCCAAGGCTTTTTTGTTCTGTCTGTGGCTCTACGGCAGCATTTCCTGTCATCTCCTCCTAGTGCCAACTAAATCCAATGGGAGCAATTTGCCCCTCAATGCCCATCGCTCAACCTCAGGCTCCAAGAGGACGGGTAATGAGTCCCACTGCCTCTTTGAGCCCAACAGATGGGAGCCTGCAGCACTTACTGAGCAACTACATATACAGGGCTCACGGACTGGGTGAAGGCCACGAACTGTCAGAGGAGGGATGAAACGACAGCCTTTGGGAACTGACTGGCTACAGGGGAGACCCAGGGCCCACCACAAGGAAAGTGCAGGCTGCAGTTCATTCTGACCACCCTCGGCCCTTTCTCCCTGCCGAGGCTCATCTCAAGGACCCAAGCTTGTGACGGGGAGTCAGGACACGGGTGCACCACCATGGAAGAGGGAGCTCACCTTCAGGCCAGGGCTTGGGAGGCCCTCCAGGAGGCTGGCCTGGCATCCCAGGGGGCACGCCTGAGGGTCCTGGGGGAGGCATGTTGGGCCCTCCCATACCTACATGTAGGGAGAAACAAGAGAGAAAACAGTGCGTCCCAGGTTTATGCTTGCGCCCAGCCCCGTGGGCAGCCCTGGCTCCAGGGGACACAGCAAATACACCTATTAACCAGTGGCCCCAGGGGAAGCGGGGAGCTGGGGAAGCAGCATTTAGCTGCCCCCACCACCCGAGCACCCAGAAGTGCAGTATGGGCCCGTGCAATCCCAAACACCCCAGTCGGCAGCAGAGCCCAGTCTGTCCACCCTGCCACCCACACCCCAGCCATTCGCTCTGAGACACCTGAGGGCCAGGGCAGCCAGCCTTACCATGAGGCCTGCTATAATTTGGAGTTGCCGGGCCGGGACCCGGGCCGGGGCCAGGGCCAGGGCCAGGGCCGGGTCCTGTTGCGGACACCGAGGGTGGAGGTAGCGTTGGCATCTGCTGCTGCATCCCGGGCATTGGCCGCTTGCCCTGCACCGCCATCTGCAGGTGGTCGGGGAGGGGCTGCCCCCTGGCCAGCATCTTGTAGGCCATGATCTGAGCTCTGAGCTGGTGCAGCTGGTTCTGGTTAAATGGGGTTGGGCCCCGGTTCTGCTGCCCCAAGGCCTGGGGGTCAGCACCATCCAGCGGGCCACCTCCTGGCCCGGAAGACATCTGGGGGCCCGAAGACGGGCCACTGGCTGGAACTGGACTAGAGGCATGCTCAGAGCCACCCAGGGGCGAGGGGTAACCTGCAGAGAAAGGCCAGCCCACTGGTCACTCGGCAGCATATGTCTGTGATTTTTACAACCTCTTCCCCCTACACCAGCTCCTACTCTGAGACAGGGCACGGCCAAATGGCATCCTTGAGTCAACCAGGGGCACCTGGAGGGCACACGCCAGAGGCACCTCAGCCCAGCAGCCAGTATGGTGGATTTGGTTTGGCCCACGTCACAGTAAGGTGCTTCTGGTTAATGCTGAGAACCGGTGCATGAAATCACGGCTCTCTCCCGGCCTCCGCCTGCCTGTCCACAGGCAGAGTCCACATCCTCGGGCTGGCCAGGCCCACCCCCAACATTTCCATTCCCAGTGGAGCCCCTGAGTTTCCCACCCCTGATGACAGCAAGGCCTTGGCAAGCCACCCACCATATCACTTCTCAATTGTCCTCGTACAGAAAAGGTACCTGCTAGGCTCATTAAAGCAGAGTCCCAGGCCCCAGGAATCTGTATTTCCAGTAAGTTCCTGGGTGGCACGGGGCTGCTGCCCTCCTCTATCACCCATGCTGAACATGGTCTGCCCCCCAACCAGCGTTTCCCCTTCCGGGGCTGCTCCGAGATGAGGTGGCCAGAACAGAGCACCAGCCACGCCATGCCAGACAGCTCTCTGTGGCAGGCCACCCACCCAGCTAAATCATCCTAGGTACTCCCTGAATGCATCCTGTGGGAACCCAGGGGAGGAAAATGATCTGAGGACTCTGGAGTATGACAAACACAAGACAGGAAGGAACGCAGTTCGGTACCTTGGGAGTGCTGGTCCATGGGGCTGGGTGGGGGCCCCATCCCAGCATGGCCCCCAGACCGCATCCCCATTCCTTTCATCTGGTTGTAGCGCGGGTCGTCTGACATACCCTTCTCGTGTATGGACTCCATGGGCTGCGAGAGGGACCATGGCAAGGCAGGGTCAGGATGTGGAACAGGAGGTGGCGGCGCGGCTATGCGCTGCCCAAGAGAAGCTCGAAGGCACCGAGAACAGCCACCCGACGACGACGCGCATCTCCCCAGTCCCCAGCATGACTACATGGCTCGGCTCCAAGGCAAGGTTCTGATACCTACTTAGGCCTCAAGACAGGTACACAAAATAAATGTCGCCCAGTGGAGCGCAAGCACCTGGGAGACTATGGTCGGGCAATCCTCATCTTCTACCATCCGGGACCTCCCGTGGCCACTGACACTTAGAAATGTCACCTTTTCTCATGGATGCTAATATGACCTTTTCTTTCAGATGTTGTATATATAAGGGAAGATGTCCTCTAACCACGTCCAGGGACACGCGAAAGAGACTTGTGACCTAAAGAGCCTTCTCCACCTGGCTGACTGAAGGCCCTGCTCAGCGCAGGTGAGTGGTAAAGAGAGTGGCTGAGGGGCATGCCTTGGAGAAAAGGGAACCTGCTGCTCGGCTCTGCGAGCTGCACAGGTGAGCCTGACAGCCAGAACGGGGGAAACCACGTGGCTAAAAGCCTTTTTAGGAATTTGGATGTTTTTCTTCATTACCGAAAGAAAACTTTGGAGTGATATTCCCAAATTTCGCATGCAGAAAGCAAAGAGCAGGAAACGGTGGGGCAGGTGCCCGCAGGGACCAAGACGTGCTGCTCAGGCCCAGGTCATGCGCCAGCACAGGCTGGGGTCCGACAAGCTGACCCCCCTGTTCACGGCCGTGGGCCCTGGGGTCGGGGGCTGAGCCAAGGCAGGCCACCTCCAACCAGAAGGCTTCCCCCATCCTCCAAGTAAGGCCCTCGGTCCAGAGGCTGCCTGCAGCCCTGGGGAGCAGGGGCCGCAGGCGCGAGGCGGACGCAGGGCTCCCTACCTTGTGCATCTGGTGCATGTTGTCCTGAGGGTATCCTCCAGGCCCCTGAGTGGGGATGGGGTGTCCTGCTGAGGGTGGCCCCGGGCTGGGCCCCATCATGCTGTGGGCAGAGCCTGGCGAGGGACCCGGGCTAGGGCCCAGCATGGCTCCAGGGGAAGGGCCAGGGCCCGGGGAAGGACCCGGCCGAGGAGTTCCGCCCAGGGGTGGGTCTGGAGTGGACATCTTCACGGGAGCTGCAGACAGTGGCCTCCTGCTGGAAGAAAGTCCTGGTCAGTCTGGGGTTCACGACCAAGGGCGAGGCAGGACAGGGATAGCAAGGGACAATCACACAGTCACATCAGAATCTACATCCGACAGGAAGCCGGCACCTTTCCCACCGGCCACCTGAACCTTTTCTCCATGATCGCTCTCAGAGGAAGTCCTACATCTCAGGCACACAAGATCAGTCAGTCTACCCAGGAAGGGGTGGACCACGCTCACAGACAAGCACTGCCCCACAGGGGCCTTCAGGGGCTCCTGCCATATTCCTGATCACGGCAGAGAGTGTCTCACGGAGGTGCTGGTCTCCCCTTCACACTGCTCTCCACTTGCTTATCTTCCTAACAGAAAGAACAGGACTATGGCTCAAATAGCCTCTGACTGGCCGGGCGCAGTGGCTCACACCTGTAATCCCAGCATTTTGAGAGGCCAACGCGGGCGCATCATTTGAGGTCAGGAGTTCGAGACCAGTCTGGCCAAGAAGGCGAACCCCGTCTCTACTAAAAATACGAAAATCAGCTGGACGTGCTGGCACACGCCTGTGGTCCCAGCTACTGAGGAGGCTGAGGCAGGAGAATTGCTTGAACTTGGGAGGCGGAGGTTGCGGTGAGCCCGGATCGGACCACGGCACTCCTGCCTGGGCAACAGAGTGACGCTCCATCTCAAAAAAAAAAAACACAAAAAAAAACAAGCCTCTAACTGAAATTCCATCAATTCAGCCAAAACAAATATTTATGGCAAATACTGCTGGTTTTCCACTGAAAGTAGTAAGACCAAGTTTCCCTTAAAATAAATGAACTCAAGTTTAAAAAGGATAAAGTATTAGACAAATAATGGCACTTTTTGGTCCCTGACACTTAGAAACGTCACCTTTTCCTTTAGATGCTAATATGCATAAGGGGATGTCCTCCAACCACCCAGGGACACATGGGAAGGGAAAGATACTTGTGTCTGTAAAGAGGCTTCTCCGCCTCGCTGGCTGAAGGCCCTTGCTGGCTGAAGACGCACACACACTCAGTAAAATTTCTCAATACATTCTAGGCTTTCATATAATCTTAACCATGGCAATTATTATCATTTAATAGTCTTTAAAACACAAATTCTAACAGCTACACTGCATTTCCTGGCTCTGACATCCTGGGTTTTTTGATAGCCCCTCTCTGGTTAAGCATGTCGCAAATCTCTCTTTTGTTTCTGCTGCCTTTTGGAATGAATCTCTTTGCCCCTGAACTCTCCGGCATACTTCTGGTTCTAAGGATAAATTCTGTAAGAAGTGTAGGAACATTTTTAATTCTCTTGATTTAAAAAGTTCTATTTTTTGGCCAGGCGCGGTGGCTTACGCCTGTAATCCCAGCACTTTGGGAGGCCGAGGCGGGCAGATCACGAGGTCAGGAGATCAAGACCATCCTGGGCTAACACAGTGAAACCCTGTCTCTACTAAAAATACAAAAAAAGCTTAGCCGGGCATGGTGGCAGGCACCTGTAGTCCCAGCTACTGGGGAGGCTGGGCCAGGAGAATGGCGTGAACCCAGGAGGCGGAGCTTGCAGTGAGCCGAGATCATGCCACTGCACTCCAGCCTGGGCGACAGAGCGAGACTCCATCTCAAAAAAAAAAAAAAAAAAAAAAAAAGTTCTATTTTTTGTTTTATTTATGTTTTTGAGATGAAGTTTCACTCTTGTTGCCCAGGCTGGAGTGCAATGGCGTGATCTTGGCTCACTGCAACCTCCGCCTCCCAGGTTCAAGCAATTCTCCTGCCTCAGCCTCCTGAGTAGTTGGGATTACAGGCACGCACTACCATGCCCGGCTAATTTTTGTATTTTTAATAGAGACGGGCTTTCACCACGTTATTCAGGCTGGTCTTGAACTCCTGACCTCGTGATCCTAACCGCCTCGACCTCCCAAAGTGCTGGGATTATAGGCGTGAGCCACTGTGCCTGGCCAATTTTTTTATTTCTAGTAGAGACAGGGTTTCACCACATTGGCCAGGCTGGTCTCAAACGTCTGACCTTCAAGTGATCCACCCGCCTTGGCCTCCTGAAGTGCTGGGATTACAGGTGTTAGCCACCGTTCCTGGCCAAAAATTACATTGTATTAGGTAATTTAGCAGAAAAAGTTTTAATTTGAAAGGTAGGGGTTTTTGTTTTGTTTTGTATATGCAGTCTTAATCTATCACCCAAGCTGGAGTGCAGTAGAGCCATCACAGCCCACTGCAGCCTTGACCTCGGGGGCTCAAGCCATCCTCCTACCTCAACCTCCCGAGTAGCTGGGACCATAGGAGTGCATCACCACGTCTGGCTAATTTTTCTTAATTTTTTTGTAGAGACTTTTTTTGTAGAGAATTTTTTTGTAGGGGTCTCTCTACATTGCCCAGGCTGGTCTCAAACTCTTGTTGATCCTGGCTCAAGGGATCCTCCAGCCTGGACTTCCCAAAGTGCTGGAATTACAGGTGTGAGACACTGCACCCAGCCATAGGGATATATTCTTAGACAAGAGATAAAAGGCTCAAAATGACCTCATTCCACTTTCATGGCTAACAGCAGGAGAGAGGACCAGGAAACTCAGCAGGGGAGGAACCAGTGACTGGCACTCCAGCCACTCCTGAAAAGATGGACCCTGACATGAACAAACCTAAACGTGTTACTGCGAGGAAATTCATCTGGAGGCAAAATCCGACCTGATTCTGCTCCATGTGGATATTCACACATTCTGCTACAGAAACAGGACCTGTCTGATTATGAGATGCCGCCCTCGCCTCTGCCATGTGACAACAGTCTGAACCTTGTGTTTACGTTACTAAGATGCTGATTTTAGAGCCTGAAGCCTCTGGCCCACGGGTATGTCTGCAGGGAGGATGCACTTGCAGCTACCTCTATAGGTGGGAAGCCTAGCAACGTAGGCACGGCCAGGACAGGGTGGAGGCACTGGCTCCTTGGTGCTCCCCTCTGGGCCTTCTGTCCCCACAGTCTTCTCAGGCCCACGGAGTGTTGCAATGAGGTAGGAAAAGGGACAACAGGACTGCCACATACTTCACAGATCCTGTGATATTCAGGGACCTATAGCTTCTTGCTCACTTGAAGGTCTTTATTCTAAGTTAAATAAACTGAAACTGACAGCAAAATGCAATCCAGCACGTCTGTAATCCCAGCACTTTGGGAGGCCAAGGCAGGGGGATGGCCTGAACCCAGAAATTCGACATCAGCCTGAGCAACATGGCAAAACCTCATCTCTACAAAAAACACAAAAATTAGCCGCGCTTGGTGACACATGCCTGTAGCCCCAGCTACTCGGGAGGCTGAGGTGGGAGGGTTATCCGAGTCCGGGAGGTTGAGGCTGCAGTGAACTGTGACTGCACCACTGCACTCTAGCCTGGGCAAAAGGGCAAGACGCTGTCTCAGAGGAAAAAGAAAAAAAGATCCAGGTCATTGAGGGCAAACCATCTTTTCCCTCTCTAAAGGTGGACAAACCAACGAGCGTACACTGGGAAGTGACTGAAATTATAGCTCTCCTCATTGTACATTTTTTTTTTGAGACAGAGTCTCATTCTGTCGCCCAGGCTGGAGTGCAGTGACGTGATCTCTGCTCACTGCAACCTCCGTCCCCGGGGTTCAAGCGATTCTCGTGCCTCAGCCTCCCGAGTAGCTGGGACTACAGACATATGCCACAACAACCAGATCTCCTAATCGTACTTTACACTCAGCATTAGAACTTCTTCCCTCTCCCTTCCATCAAATCATGCAGTGCCATCAATGCATCCGGGAACGGCTCCAACTCACAGCAGCGATAACTTCGTCAATGGACACAGAGTACACTGAAGATGTTGCCTCAAAAAACCATTTTGTGCCCGAATATGACAAGTCTGCTTTTTAGAAGCACGGGGTTTCACAGAGGCTTGTTAGAATGGCCTCTGCTCCTGAAAATGCTGCCTCTAGAGTCAGGCTGCAGTGAAACAGGAATGCGGGTGCCCCCAGCATCCACAAATTCATTTCCACATTGAAAGCTCAGACACGTGCAGAGTGACAGTAAAGGAGATCCAAACAGCCCGGGCGTGATGCAAAGCCATCCCCAGCAGTACCGCCCAATGCCAAAGCATGCGATGAAGTTGCTGGTGCCTGCACTTGAACAAGCACTGGCCGATCTGCAGCACAAAGTGGAGAGTCGTGGAGCGACTCCATGTCCTCAGCTCAGTACTGAGGGGAGCAGCGTATGATTCTGCTTACTCTCACTGACTTGTACACACCCTGATTGCAGGATCATAGGTGAACAGCTTGAAGAACACTGCATCAGACATCCCTCCTGACGTTCCAGAAGGCATTCTTGGGCCCCTCCTAGTCAATACCACTCTCCCAGGGAAACCACTATTTTGACTATCACTGTAGCTTCCTTTCACCTGTTATTGAACTTCCAATAAAATTACGGGTGTGGTGGGTCACATCTATAATACATATATAATATATACTTATAATATATAATCTATATAACATATAAATAATATAATGTTGGGGGCAGTGGGTCATACCTATAATCCCAGCACTTTGGGAGGCCAAGGCAGAAGGATCGCTTGAGTCCAGGAATTCAAGACCAGCCTAGGCAACATAGCAAGACCCCATCTCTACAAGTTTTTTTTTTTTTTTTTAAATTAGCTGGTACTCAGGAGGCTGAGTAGGGAGAACTGCCTGAGCCCAGGAGGTCAAGGCTGCAGTGAGCCATGATCGTGGGCAACAGAGAAAGACCCTGTCTCAAAAAAAAAAAAAAAAAAAAGACAATCACACAGGGTCACCATGTCTGGGAGAGTCATCCGTTCTTTTTATCTGAGCATTCTCATTTTCATAGACACTGTACTCTACCAGGTTCTGGACAGCACAAATCAAGCTGCTATGAGAGTCATTTGGTGAACACAGGCATTGGTTCTTCTTGGGTGTCCAAGAATGAAACTGGTGGTTATAAAGGGAGGCATAAACTTAGCTTTGCTAGTTTTCCAAAATAGTTGTATCATCTACACACACGGTCCCACCTCCCAAACAGGGACAGCATTCCAGTTGCTCTTCATCAACCCCAACACTTGCTGCTGTCAGTCCTTACAACTTTTAACGTTCTCATCAATGTCCGATCGCATCTTCTTATGGTCTTCATTTGCATGTCCCTCACAACTAATGGCACTGAGCACCTTTCCGTATGCTTACTGGCTATTGAGATATCTATCTATCTATCTATTTATTTAGAGACAGAGTCTTGCTCCATCACCCAAGCTGGAGTGCAGTGGTGTGATCTCAGCTCATTGCAACCTCCGCCTCCTAGGTTGAAGCGATTATCGTGCCTCAGCTTCCCAAGTAGCTGGGATTACAGGCACACACCACCATACCTGGCTAAAATATATATATATATATATATTTTTTTTTTTTGTATTTTTAGTAGAGACCGGGTTTCGCCATGTTGGCCAGGCTGGTCTTGAACTGATCCGCCTGCCTCAGCCTCCAGAAGTGCTGGGATTACAGGCGTGAGCCACCACATATGTGGCCAGTATCCACTTTTTTTTTTTTTTTTTTTGAGACAGAGTCTCGCTCTGTCACCCAGGCTGGAGTGCAGTGGCGCGATCTCGGCTCACTGCAAGCTCCGCCTCCCGGGTTCACGCCATTCTCCTGCCTCAGCCTCTCCGAGTAGCTGGGACTACAGGTGCCCGCCACCACGCCCGGCTAATTTTTTGTATTTTTAGTAGAGATGGGGTTTCACCATGGTCTCGATCTCCTGACCTCGTGATCCGCCCGCCTTGGCCTCCAAAGTGCTGGGATTACAAGCGTGAGCCAACGCGCCCGGCCGTATCCACTTTTAAAAAGTAAAAACTATCAGCCAGGTGTGATGGCTCATACCTGTAACCCCAGCACTGTGGGAGCCGAGGCAGGCAGATCATGAGGTCAGGAGTTCGAGACCAGCCTGACCAAAATGGTGAAACCCATCTCTACTAAAAATACAAAAATTAGCCAGGCGTGGTGGGGGCATGCCTGTAATCCCAGCTACTTAGGAGGCTGAGGCAAGAGAATTGCTTGAACCCGGTAGGTGGAAGTTGCAGTGAGCTGAGATTTCATCATTGCACTCCAGCCTGGGCAACAAGAGTAAACCTCCATCTCAACAAACAAAAAGAAAAAAAGAGAGAGAAGCTCTTAATTTTAACGAAGGCCAGTTCATCAAGTTTGGTCTTTGAGGTTTAACATTTCTGGGGTCCTATTTAAGAAATCCTCGTCTACTTTAAGGTCATGCTGACAGAGGAAGGGAAGGGATATTTGCAAATCCAGGGGGGACTGTGGCTTGCCTTCACCTCCCAGTGATTTACAACTGCTGATGGTGTCTCAATTACAAAGAAATGGCAAGGAAGGAAGATCAGCCAGGAGGTAGGGGCCTCAGCCTACTTGACGGTAACAACTGACTCGCCTCACTGGGCCCTCACCACCACACAGGGATTACAGTGGTCCTGCTGACAGATGACTCCCTGAGGCTCAGACAGGGAAGTGGAAGAGTTCAGGTCACAAGGCCAAGGACACAGTGGAACTCACTGCCATGCATCCCACACTCTGAACATGGACTGTGAAGCCACGGTGCCACCTGCCTCACGGGTAACCTCCCTGTGGCTCCACCTCCTCCTCCACAGGCTGGAACATCAAACAATCACTCACAGGCAGGAAGTGCCGGCTACTCAGCTGGTGAAATCAAGGTGCTCCATCTCTCGCCAGGTTTACTGAGCAGCTGCTTAGCACAGGAAAGGTATCGCACTAGGAGCATCACACAGATGAGGTCCTCGGATGCTCCCATCAAAATGTGAAGCAGAGGCTCCTTTCCCTGAACAGAAATGAGAAAACTGAGTCATGGGCTGGGCACGGTGGCCCATGCCTGTAATCCCAGCACTTTGGGAGGCCGAGGCAGGCGGGTCACTTGAGGTGAGAAGTTCGACACCAGCCTGGCCAACATGGTGAAACCCCGTATCTTCTTAAAAAACAAAAAGTAGCTGGGTATGGTGGTGCATGCCTGTAATGCCAGCTACTCGGGAGGCTGGGGCAGGAGAACTGATTGAACCCGAGAGGCAGAGGCTGCAGTGAGCCGAGATCACACCACTGCACTCCAGCCTGGGCGACAGAGCGAGAGTTCGTCTCAAAAAAAAAACAAAACAAAAACAAAAAAAAACTCGAGTCTGTAACTCAGCCTCCCCCCAGCACAAACCGCGAGTAACACTCCTGCCCCACAATGCTCAGGAACAACAGACCGGCTTCCCCTCTTGGGCATGAATCAGGTAGAAGCAGCTGGCTGGAGAGCAGCAAACCCCTAGGTGCAATCCAGGACCTGCTGTCAGCCATGACACGCCCACCCTGGCAATCAGTGCACACAGATTTGGGCGGCTGCCAACAATTTTGTTGTTGCTGTTGTTTGTTTGTTTGTTTGTTTCGGAGACAGAGTCTCGCTCTGTCACCCAGGCTTAGCGCAGTGGTGCGATCTCGGCTCACTGCAACCTCCACCTCCCCAGTTCAAGTGATTCTCCTGCCTCAGCCTCCCAAGTAGCTGGGACTACAGGCACACACTGCCAAACCCGGCTAATTTTTTTGTATTTTAGTAGAGATGGGGTTTTGCTGCATTGCCCAGGCTGGTCTCGAACTCCTGAGCTCAGGCAATCCGCCTGCCTCGGCCTCCCAAAGTGCTAGGATTACAGATGTGAGCCACCACACCCAGCCCACTTTTTTTTTTTTTTTTTTTTTTTTTGTTTTTTTTTTTTTTTTTTTTTTTTTTGAGACAGGGTCTTGCTCTGTCTCCCAGGCCGGAGGGCAGTGGCGCCATCACAGCTCACAGCCTTGAACTCCTGGGCTCAAGTGATCCTCCCATCTCAACCTCCCAAGTAGCTGGGACTACAGGCTCGTGCCACTATGCCCAGCTAAGTTTTGTATTTCTTTATAGAAATGAGGTCTCGCCGTGTTGCCCAGGCTGGTCGCAAACACCTGGGCTGAAGTGATCCACCCACCTCAACCTCCCAAAGTGCTGGGATCACAGGCATGAGCCACCGCACCTAGCCCAAGCCACAGTGCCTGACCCACAAACATCTCTTATCCCTCCTTGCTCCCACAGCCATAAGCATGATGTTGTTCTCAGCCCTCAAACTCCTCCTGGCCAGCTCACCCTCCCTGAAGGGCTGGGGTGAGCCCAGCCCTGTAGAAGCTGGATAGGGTGTGGGGCTGGGTGCACCTTGCTCCGGCGAGATGTCTACATGGGAAGGCCAAACGAGCATGGCCAGGAAAGGTGTCTAAGGACAAGGAACACCTCTCTCTCTACCCCTTCTTACCCCATCACCAATCATCCCTGCCCTTCTATACAGGAAACTAAGGATTTGACATTTTCAGCAAAGTCCTGGGGTGGCCAAAGGTCGTCCCTAAGGTGTCTTACACGGTGCCGCTTAGAGTCCTGCAATGGAGCCCTGAATGAGATAAGTCACTAGCAGGGGAAATTCACGCAGCAATGAAATCCATCGCAGACCAGGAGGCCACACCTACTCAGGTGGAAAAAGCAAAGGATAAGGGGATTCAGGGGCCAAAAGGGCGAGAATAGTTAGTACATGTGTGTGGAAGCCAAATCCAGATGTGTGCAGCCCTTGGATTGGGTGCTGCCAGGGCCTCCACAAGGAGAAAACAGAGCCTGGGAATCCAGGCCAGTGGCCAGAAGGAATGACCGGAAGTGAAACTACTCTGGCACAAGACTAAAAGCTAAAATCTAAAACACTCAGTTAAATGTCCAGGAGGACAGGAGATGAAAATAAGCTCTCAGGTTCCCTGGGCCAAAAGGTCTGGAAGTGGTGTGGCCATATTGCCTCAATTTCTTGAGAAGCTCCTCAATTGCCCAGCAATCAGAACCCCCACACAACCCATGCTGCAGAAGTCTTGGCACCATCAAAAAAGAATTGAGAGGCCAGGTGTGATGGCTCACACCTATAATCCCAGCACTTTGGGAGGCCAAGGTGGGTGGATCACAAGGTCAGGAGTTTGAGACCATCCTGGCCAACATGGTGAAACCCTATCTCTACCAAAATACAAAAATTAGCTGGGCGTAGTGGAGCTGGCCTGTAGTCCCAGCTATTTGGGAGGCTGAGGCAAGAGAATCGCTTGAACCCAGGAGGTGGAGGTTGCAGTGAGCCGAGATCGTGCCACTGCACCCCAGCCTGGCTGGGTGTGGTGGTTAATGCCTATAATCCCAGCACTTTGGAGGCCAAGGAAGGCAGATCACCTGAGGCCAAGAGTGCAGGAACAGCCTGGCCAACATAGCAGAATCCCATCTCTAGTAAAAATACAAAAGTTAGCCAGGCGTAATGGTGCCCGCCTGTAGTCCCAGCTACTTGAGAGGCTAAGGCACAATAATCACTTGAACCAGGAAACGGAGGTTGCAGTGAGCCAAGATCATGCCACTGCACTCCATCCTGAGTGACAGAGACCCTGTCTCAAAAAAAAAAAAAAAAAAAAGAAAGAATAACTATATATGCATATGGCCAGGTGTGGTGTCTCACAGCTGTAATTCCAGCACTGTCGGAAGCTGAGGCAAGCGGATCACCTGAGATCGAGACCAGCCTGG
>NW_026652287.1:43924288-43942995 GCF_009828535.3 Hylobates moloch | reverse complement strand
ATATGTGCATGTTAATCCATGCATAGAGATTACCCCAAAGAAAACATGCACAAACCGCTGTCAGTACAGCCAGTAGCTCTCTCTGATGGCATGTGATGAGGAACTTACACTTTCCATATCACAGATGTCTGGTGCTTTTTATTTATTTTTTACAGTAGGATCGATTACTTTTTATATTCAGATTTTTAAAGAAAAACTTCCAAGAAAAAAAAAAAGCCTAAATCAGAATACCCATGAAATAAATACCCACGAGAAACGCCCAGGAAGTGTCTTTGTGGAAATAAAAGAGAAAGATCAAAGGATGTGAGGACTACCGTGTTATTATTTTCAACTTCATCAAAATTATCATCTAAAATAGAAACATCTGTTGACATTCAAATGTGGAACGAGACTGCTTGAGGAAGAGAAGAGGTCTGGTCTCTTCTTTCACGCCACCCCTAGCTTTTGTCTTAAAGCCCTGCGGTGACCAGCCCCAGACAGGGCAGGTTGCTAACCGGCAATCAGATCCCTTGGAAATCTGTTTCTTGGAATTATGGTGGTTGTTTTCACCTTGCCTGAGAAACCAGCATTATATTTACGTTTGGCCCCAGGATATCTGCTATTGTGTTTTTTGGGGCTTGGGAAAATTTGCTCATGGACACATTTCAGCAGCAGACGATCGTGGGAGTCAGGTGATGGCAGAGGCTTGGGCGGAACAACAGCAATGGGCAGGATGGCTTCGGCAGAGCCAGCCCCGTTTACTACGCATGAACTACAAAACAAAATGTTCCCCTCGGTGGTCTATAAGAAAACCTCCGGGTGCAGTGGCTCACGCCTGTAATCCCAGCACTTTGGGAGGCCAAGGCAGGCAGATCACGAGGGTCAGGAGATCAAGACCATCCTGGCTAACACGGTGAAACCCCATCTCTACTAAAAATACAAAAAATTAGCCGGGTGAGGTGGTGGGCGCCTGTAGTCCCAGCTACTCGGGAGGCTGAGGCAGGAGAATGGTGAGAACGCGGGGGGCGGAGCCTGCAGTGAGCCTGCACTCCAGCCTGGGCGACAGAGCGAGACTCCATCTCAAAAAAAAAAAAAAAAAAAGAAACCACCCCCATCTGACCTGATGGTGCAGGGCACTCATCTGTGAACCCCAAAATTACATATGTGTGGGGCGTCTGTGGTCTTAGAGAATGAGTGGAAATGGGTTCCTCCTGAGGGCGACTGCACTTCTCCAACACTGACTCCTCTGTGGCATTTTACTTGCAACATAATTAAGTAGCAAAGCCCTGCCCTACATTTAAAAGGGAATACATTTCAGAAACTAAATCATATAATGGTGATAAATTACAATGTCTTCTCAGTTCTACCTACAAGGTAGGTGTGCCAAATTGTTACCAAGTATTATTCTTAGCACTGGAAATTACTATCATTTTATTGGCTGAAATCTCCCCTCTTTTTATTTTCATTCACTTGAAAACCACTGGCTGGGTGCGGTGGCTCACGCCTATAATCTCAGCACTTTGGGAGGCCGAGGCGGGCGGATCACGAGGTCAGGAGATCAAGACCATTCTGGCTAACACGGTGAAACCCCGTCTCTACTAAAAATACAAAAAAAATTAGCCGGGCGTGGTGGCGGGCGCCTGTAGTCCCAGCTACTCAGGAGGCTGAGGCAGGAAAATGGCGTGAACCCGGGAGGCGGAGCTTGCAGTGAGCCGAGATCATGCCACTGCACTCCAGCCTGGGTGACAGAGCAAGACTTTGTCTCAAAAAAAAAATAAAATAAAAAATTAGCTGGGCATGGTGGCGGAGGCCTGTAGTCCCAGCTACTAGGGAGGCTAAGGCAGGAGAATGGTGTGAAACCCGGTAGGCGGAGCTTGCAGTGAGCCAAGATTGTATCACTGCACTCTAGCCTGGGAGACAGTGAGACTCCATCTCAAAAAAAAAAAAGGAAACCGCTTAACAGCACCTACACAAAGGACCTAAAAGCATCCAGGACAGTTCTCTGCCTTAGGGGAGTGCCCTCTAACCCCGCAGGGACGTGTGGTGCCTACACTGCAAGCGTGCAAATGCTATCCTATCTATCAATTAAATGGATGTTTTTCAAGCTCTTCTGATCATGTCTCCGTGTGACAATGTGACCCAGCAGAAACATAAACGTAGAGTAACTGCATCAAGTGTTACAAATCCATCCTGACCGACGCTCCCTGTGGAACATCAATAACCCCATTTTTTTTTTTTTTTTTGTAGATGGAGTCTGGCTCTGTCACCCAAGCTGGAGTACAGTGGCACAATCTCAGCTCACTGCAACCTCTGTCTCCCGGGTTCAAGCAATTCTCCTGCCTCAGCCTCCCGAGTAGCTGGAACTACAGGCGCACGCCGCCATGCCCAGCTAATTTTCGTATTTTTTGTAGAGATGGGGTTTCACTATGTTGGCCAGGCTACTCTCAAACTTCTGAGCTGATGATCCGTCCACCTTGACCTCCCAAAGTGCTGGGATTACAGGCGTGAGCCACTGTGCCCGGCCCCTATTCTTTCTTTTCGGCTGGCCCAGGCCCACTGGATGGATGTCCTGCGCCACCACCGGGTCTGCTGTGTTATCAGCTATATATGCAACACTGAGCGTGAGAAGTGACACTGTGTGGAGACGGCAAGAGAAGTCCCCACAACAGGGGCACCCAAAGGCCAAGAGTGGGCAGGGAGATGCAGAATCCATACCTGCCCAGTGTCACTCGTGACAGGCCCTCTCCACCGCCACAGCAGAGGACTTACTGATGACTATCCCCAAATACTAACAGCACTGAATGCACCAAGCTGGTTCCAAACACCAGGCATCTGGCAGAGAACAACATAGTTCCTACCCGGCGGAGTGGACAGCAGAGTGACAGAAACAGCCAAACATGACACAATGTCACATAGAAAGTGGAAGTGTTATAAAAAAAAAAAAAAGTATTCAGGGCCGGACGTGGTGGCTCATGCCTGTAAACCCAACACTTTGGGAGGCCAAGGCAGCTGGATCACCTGAGGTCGGGAGTTCGAGACCAGCCTGACCAACATGGTGAAACCCCGTCTCTACTAATAATAAAAAAATTAGGCCGGGCGCAGTGGCTCACGCCTGTAATCCCAGCACTTTGGGAGGCTGAGGCAGGCGGATCACAAGGTCAGGAGATCGAGACCATCCTGGCTAACACAGTGAAACCCCGTCTCTATTAAAAATACAAAAAATTAGCCGGGCGAGGTGGCAGGCGCCTGTAGTCCCAGCTACTCGGGAGGCTGAGGCAGGAGAATGGCGTGAACCTGGGAGGCAGAGCCTGCAGTGAGCCGAGATCGCGCCACTGCACTCCAGCCTGGGCGACAGCGAGACTCTGTCTCAAAAAAAAAAAAAAAAAAAATTAGGACCAGGCTCTGTGGCTCATGCCTGTAATTCCAACACTTTGGGAGGCTGAGGCGAGTGGATAACTTGAGGTCAGGAGTTTGAGACCAGCCTGGCCATCATGGTGAAACCTCATCTCTACTAAAAATACAAAAATTAGCCAGCATGGTGGCAGGTGCCCGTAATCCTAGCTACTCGGTGTGGGGGCTGGGACAGGAGAATCGCTTGAACCCAGGAGGCAGAGGTTGCAGTGAGCTGAGATTGCGCCACTGCACTCTAGCCTGGGCGACAGAGCGAGACTCCGTCTCAAAAAAAAAAAAAAATTAGCCGAGTGTGGTGGTGCACGCCTGTAATCCCAGCTACTCAGGAGGCTGAGGCAGGAAAATTAAAATTGCTTGAACCCGGGAGGCGGAGGTTGTAGTGAGCCAAGATCGCACCATTGCACTCCAGCCTGGGCGACAAGAACAAAACTCCATCTCCCCCCTCCAAAAAAAAAAAAAAAAAAGTATTCAGGGTGGGCACGGTGGCTCATGCCTGTAATTCCAGCACTTTGGGAGGTTGAGGCAGGTAGATCACTTGAGGCCAGGAATTTTAGGCCAGCCTGGGCAACATGGTGAAACCTCGTCTCTACGAAAAATACAAAAATTAGCTGGCATGCGGCTGTAGTCCCAGCTACTTGGGAGGCCGAGGTGGGAGGGTCAAGACTGCCATGAGCTATGATTGCACCACTGTACTACCCGCTGGGTGACAGACCAAGACCTTGTCTCAAAGAGAGAAAAAAAAAAAGACACAAAGTCACATAGAGGGTGGAAGTGCTATAAATCTAATCAAGCAGAGTTCGCAGGGTTAACAGATGAGAGGCACTCCTTCTATGGTGGCCTGGGACATCTCAGTGATGAAGATGTCTGAGCAGAGATCTGTAGTGACATGGGCACCATGTGGTTATTTATCTACCACAGAGAAACAGCAAGTGCAAAGGCCCTGGACTGTGCTTGGCATATTCCAAGGCACAGCAAGTCAGCCAGTGTGGCTGGAGCAGGGAAGGTGGGAAAACACACTCCGTTTCTTTCTTTTTTTTTTTTTTTTCTTTTGAGATGAAGTTTCACTCTTGTTGCCCAGGCTGGAGTGCCATGGTGCGATCTCGGCTCACTGCAATCTCTGCCTCCTGGGTTCAAGCGATTCTCTTGCCTCAGCCTCTCAAGTAGCTGGGATTACAGGCACGCGCCACCACGCCCAGCTAATTTTGTATTTTTAGTAGACTGGGTTTCTCCGTGTTGGTCAGGCTGGTCTCAAACTCCCGACCTCAGGTGATCCACCCACCTCAGCCTCCCAAAGTGCTGGGATTACAGGCGTGAGCCACCGCGCCCGGCCCACACTCCGTTTCTCTACACTCTCACAAAGCACTTTTGACACCAACTCAGAGAAAACCAGTTTTCTTCTACTATACTCTCACAACAGAGAACAATTCTGTGACCAGATGTGTGGGTCTCTTCCAAGTAATTCTCCAAGTCTCCAAACACCAGCTGGGTGTCCTACAATTTAACTCAATTCGGACTCTATCTCCCACAAGTTAAGGACTTTATCGGCCAGATGCAGTGGGCTCACCTAACCACAGTGCTTTGGGAGGCCAAAGTGGGAGGACTGCTTGAGGCCAAGAGTTTGAAACCAGCCTAGGAAGCATAGCACCCTGTCTCTACAAAAAATGTAAAAATTAGCTAAGCCTGGCAGTGGTGCGCACCTGTAGTCCCAGCTACTCGGGAGCATGACATGAGCCCAGGAGCTGGACACTGCAGTGAGCTATGACTGTACCACTGCACTCCAGCCTGGGTGAGAGAGTGACACTCTGTTTCTAAAAGAAAAAGAGCTGTCCCACAAGACTGCTCCCACTACAAATGCCATTTGCACATCCCAGGGTCCAGTACTTCTGCCTAGCCACCTATAAATTGGGAATTCCCACAACCCCCTCCTCGGTTTGATTGATTTGCTAAAGCAGCGCCCAGAACTAAGGCAGGCACTTCACTTCCCATTAATGGTTTATTATAATGGATACGACTCGGGGTCAACCAGATGGAAGAAATACAGAGAGCTTCAATGGCCCCTCCGCGCGCGCCACCCTCTAACCACTTGGTCTTTCTGGTAACCAGCCCCATCCTGGGCTATCTAGGAGCCCCATCCTAAATCACCTCATGAGCATAAACTCAGCTGTGATCAAAAGGGGCTCATTATGAATTTTAAAAGACACACCTATCACTCCTATGACATGTGGCGCAAAGACCAAATATATTCCATACCATACCTCAGAGGGCAAGTGGGTGCAGCCACAGGTGGGGCATAGGGGAGAAGTCACAGGCCTTGAGGGCCGCAGCAAAGGGGCTCCAGGAGCATCCAGTGCAGTGGGGAGCTGCTAGAATGTTCCAGGCACGGGAGTGGCACGGTCTGATAATGACTTTAATTTCTTTGGACATGGTGATGGAATGGATGTGCAAGTGAGGGCAAGAGATGAGGCAAGGGTGAACACCAGGGTCTCGGCTGGGAAGTGCTGTTACAAACATAAAAAGGGGGCCGGGCACAGTGGCTCACGCCTGTAATCCCAGCACTTCGGGAGGCTGAGGCAGGCGGATCACCTGAGGTCGGGAGTTTGAGACCAGCCTGACCAACACGGAGAAACCCCGTCTCTACTAAAAATACAAAATTAGCCGGGTGTGGTGGCGCGTGCCTGTAATCCCAGCTACTCAGGAGGCTTAGGCAGGAGAATCGCTTGAACCCAGGAGGTGGAGGTTTCGGTGGAGACCCCGCCATTGCACTCCAGCCTGGGCAACAAGAGCCAAACTCCATCTCAAAAAAAAAAAGAAAGAAATATAAAAAGGGTCCGGGTGCGGTGGCTCATGCCCATAATCCCAGCACTTTGGGAGGCTGAAGTAGGCAGATCCTTTGAGCCAAGGGGTTCAAGACCAGCCTGGGAGATAACATCAAGACCTCCACTTCTAAGAAAGTGAAACCTAAAACATAAACTTTTCAATAAACATAACAAGGCCCCCCTTCCTCGAGGCTGACCAAGCCCTAGAGCAAGGCTTGGCAAAGCCAAGCAGGGCCGGGGTTCAGCCCCTGGTTCCTGAGGTAGAGGGTGGAGGCCAGGGAGATTCTGAGAGGAAAACAGAATTCTGAGTTCAAAGAGGTTAAGTCATGCAGAACAGAATCCTGCCTCAAGTCTCTTTGACTCCAGGGCCTGAGTAACTTGATTCAAGCCGAGGATCAAAACGAATAGGATGAGAACCTTGAAGGTCAAGGAAGGGCAGAACCAAGAGGAGGGGCAAGCAAAGAGCCACTCCCACAGGCGGGAGCACCCAGGAGATGCCTCCAGGAGGCGGGCAAGGCCTTCGGGTGCCCAGCCAGTCCAGGCTGTGCCAGAATCACATTTGATCATCACAGGGCCAGTTTCAGCTCCCTGGGCACAATGAGACATCCACTATGCCCCTTTACTGGGACTTTCGGAGCAAGCTGGGTCGCATACAGCAGACCCTCCCCTTCAAGTCTCCCGCTGGAACAGGTGAGCAGCAACTGTCACATCAGCCACCTGCTTCCTGAGCCACTGGGGCGTGACTTGCCAGTGGCGAAGAGAAAACTTAAAAAACCCCCAAGAGCTAGCACAGTGGATCACGCCTGTTCCCACGGCTAGTCAGGAGGTGGAGGCTGGAGGATCACTTGAGTCCAGGAGTTAAAGACCAGCCTGAGTAACACAGAGAGTCTCCGTCTCTAAAAAAATAAAAAGTGGGAAAAAAAAAAAAAAAAACCTCCTCAAGGAACCATTGTAAAGTCGATCACTATTAAAAACGGGGCCTGTGCTCCTCTATCACACACACAGCTGGATGCACACAGAGCAAAACGGTTCACAGTGACAAGTGTCCACATACATAAATGAAGCTATGCACCTTTAGGGAGGTAACAGAGTCCCCAAAAGCGAAGCTCTGGAAACCAGTCTGGGACTTAAAAAAACATTTGAGGCTGGGAGTGGTGGCTCATGCCTGTAATCTCAGCACTTTGGAAGGCCAAGGCGGGCGGATCATCTGAGGTCGGGCATTTAAGACCAGCCTGACCAACACGGAGAAACCCCGTCTCTACTGAAAATACAAAATTACTGGCCGGGCACGGTGGCTCATGCCTGTAATCCCAGCACTTTGGGAGGCCGAGGCGGGCAGATCACGTCAGGAGATCGAGACTATCCTGGCTAACATGGTGAAACCCCTGCCAGGTGTGGTGGCGGGTGCCTGTATTCTCAGCTACTCAGGAGGCTGAGGCAGGAGAATGGCGTGAACCCGGGAGGCGGAGATTGCAGTGAGCTGAGATCGTGCCACTGCACTCCAGCCTGGGAGATTGAGCAAGACTCCGTCTCAAAAAAATACATAAATAAATAAATAAATAAATAAATAAATAAATAAGAAGAAAAAAATTAGCCGGGTATGGTGGCGCACGCCTGTAATCCCAGCTACTCAGGAGGCTGAGGTGGGAGCATAGCTTGAACCTGGAAGGCAGAGGTTGCGGTGAGCCGAGATCACGCCACTGCACTCCAGCCTGGGCGAAAAGAGTAACTCTGTCTCAAGAAAAAAAACAACATTTGAAAGGGGCCAGGGTTGGTTTCCACCCTGCTAACATTTACCTGTTTTCTAAAGAAAGCCCCCTTCCAGCCGGGCACAGTGGCTCACGCCTGTAATCCCAGAACTTTGGGAGGCTGAGGTGGGCGTATCACGAGGTCAGGAGATCGAGACTATCATCCTGGCTAACACAGTGAAACCCCGTCTCTACTAAAAATACAAAAAAAAAAAAATTAGCTGGGCGTGGTGGCGGGCGCCTGTAGTCCCAGCTACTCAGGAGGCTAAGGCAGGAGAATGCTGAACCCAGGAGGCGGAGGTTGCAGTGAGCCGAGATCGCGCCACTGCACTCCAGCCTGGGCGACAGAGCGAGAGCGAGACTCCATCTCAAAAAACAACAACAACAACAACAATAACAACAACAAGAAAGCCCCCTTCCCCGAGGGAATTGGAGGGAAATCAATGTGTCCTTTCTCTCTGCCCTGTAACAACAAACCCAGCTACACCTGGCACTTCCATCCAGGCCCTTTCCCATACATAAAGAGTTGAGGCCACAATTCACATGCCCATCAATCCCACACCCTGAAAAATTAATGTCCTCAGGATGCAGTTAACAGAAAACTTCAATCAAGAAATCACTGGGCATACTAATGAGTCCTCTATGTCTCCTTAGGGTTGACACTTATGAGGGTGGCAGCACCTGAAGCTCCAGCCTCAGGCTTCATTCTGACCTGTTCCCTCTCATACCTTCCCCCAGTATTCCAGCAGCTCTTATCCTTCCCACCCCCCGGCTTTTTTTTTTTTTTTTTGGTAGAGATGGACTCTTGCTCTGTCGCCCAGGCTGGAGTGCAGTGGCACGATCTCAGCTCCCTGCAATCTCGGCCTCCCAGGTTCAAGCAATTCTCCTGCCTCAGTCTCCCAAGTAGCTAGGACTACAGGCGCACGCCACCATGCCCAGCTAATTTCTTCTGTATTTTCGTAGAGACGGGGTTTCACCATGTTGCCCAGGCTGGTCTTGAACTCCTGAGCTCAGGCGATGCGCCCACCTCGGCTCCCAAAGTGCTAGGAATACAGGGATGAGCCACCAAGCCCAGTCCAACCCCCAGGCTTTTTAAGATAGGGTCCTGTTGTGTCACCCAGGTTGGAGTGCAGTGGTGCGATCACAGCTTACTGCAGCCTCCACCTGCTGGGTTTGATCCTCCCACCTCAACCTCCCAAGTAGCTGGGACTACAGGCGTGCAACACCATGCCCGGCTAATTTTTTAACTTTTTTGTAGAGACAGGGTTTCGCCATGCTGCCCAGGCTGGTCTTAGATTCCTGGGATCAAGTGATTTGCCCTGCTGGGCCTCCCAAAGTGTAGGGATCACAGGCATTAGCCACCACACTTGGCTGAACATTTGATATTTTCAAAAAGCCGGCCGGGCGCGGTGGCTCACGTCTATAATCCCAGCACTTTGGGAGGCCGAGGCAGGTGGGTCACCTGAGGTCAGAAGTTCAAGACCAGCCTGGTCAACATGGTGAAACCCCCGTCTCTACTAAATATACAAAACATTAGCCAGGCATGGTGGCGGGCACCTGTAATCCCAGCTACTCGGGAGGCTGAGGCAGGAGAATTGCTTGAACTAGGGAGTCGGACATTGTAGTGAGCCAAGACCGCGCCACTGCGCTCCAGCCTGGGCAACAAGAGCGAAACTTCATCTCAAAAAAAAAAAAAAAAACCCATGCCACTAAACACTCTCCCCTTTCCAATGCCTTATGGTGAAATTTCAAAGCATGGTTTTCTTCACCACATAACATTTTGGTCAATGACGGACCAAATATACAATAGTCCCGTAAGATTATACCTTCCTCCTTGAATTGTCTAATTAGAAAAATTTTTTAAAGATCATAATACTGTATTTTTCCCATACGTTTTCTATGTTTAGATATATTTAGATACACAAATACCATCGTGTCACAACTGCCTACAATAATCAGTACAGTGACATGCTGTACAGGTTTACAGCCTGGGAACAACAGGTTATACCACAGAGCCTACGTGTGGACTAGGCTCCACCATCTAGACGTGTGTAAGCACACTCTATCATCTTCACACAACCACAAAATCATCTCACAACGCATTCCTCAAAATGTATCCCCGCTGTTAAACAATGTGCAGCCATTAAGGACAAAATGAAGGAGCTGATTCCTTTGCTACCACTTTGAAACATACAGAACTTACTACAAGAGGAAAAAGTATATTATCTGTGTCATCCCATCAGGCTGTTGCAGGAATCCTAATAAATGATGAGAGCTAACAACTGTTTAGCACTACGTGCCAGGCACCATTCTAAGCACTTCGCATTTGTCACTGGTTGTTCAGCTCTTGCAGCAGTCCTACAAGCTGGGTACTAGTACTGTCCCCCTTTGCAAGTCAAGAGTGGGATGTGAGCTACTAAGAACAGGACCCTTGTCTGCCCGTTCCCCATGGAATCCCCAGCTCCCCAGCAGTGCCTGGCACACAGCAGGCGCTCAATGTATGCTTGTTCGCCACATAAATGGGGAAGAGTGGCTGGGTCATTTCTTGCACAACTCCAGGGGGCACCATTCACATTGTGTTCTGTCTACAGGCACCATGAATGGGTCCCTCGGTGCCATGGCAGCCTTGATGACCGAGGGACGGAAAAAGACAAAACCAGGAGTCAAACCCAGGTGGTTGACTTGACAGCCCTTGTGGAAAGAAAATAACCCTAGGCCTCAGTTTCCTTACTGATAGAAAGTTCCACCAGATTGGCTGGGCACAGTGGCTCACTCCTGTAATCCCAGCACTTTGGGAGGCCGAGGTAGGCAGATCACAGGAGGCCAGGAGTTCAAGACCAGCCTGGCCAACATGGTGAAACCCTGTCTCTACTAAAAATACAAAAATCAGCTGGGCGGCCGGGCGCGGTGGCTCACGCTTGTAATCCCAGCACTTTGGGAGGCCGAGGCGGGCGGATCACGAGGTCAGGAGATCGAGACCACGGTGAAACCCCGTCTCTACTAAAAATACAAATAAAAAATTAGCCGGGCGTGGTGGCGGGCGCCTGTAGTCCCAGCTACTCGGAGAGGCTGAGGCAGGAGAATGGCGTGAACCCGGGAGGCGGAGGTTGCAGTGAGCCGAGATTGCGCCACTGCACTCCAGCCTGGGCGACAGAGCGAGACTCCGTCTCAAAAAAAAAAAAAAAAAATCAGCTGGGCATGGTAGTGCACGTCTGTAGTCCCAGCCACTCCAGAGGCTGAGGCACGAGAATCGCTTGAGACCGGGAGGCGGAGGTTGCAGTGAGTCGAGATCGTGCCACTGCACTCCAGCCTGGGCGACAGAATGACTCTGTCTCAAAAGAAAAAACAAAAAGAGGCCGGGCGCGGTGGCTCATACTTGTAATCCCAGTACTTTGGGAGGCCAAGGGCCAAGGTGGGTGGATCAGTTGAGGTCAGGAGTTCAAGACCAGCTTGGCCAACATGGTGAAACCCCATCTCTACTAAAAATACAAAACTTAGCCAGGTGTGGTGGTGCACGCCTGTGATCCCAGCTACTCAGGAGGCTGAGTCAGAAGAATCGCTTGAACCCGGGAGGCAGAAGTTGCAGTGAGACGAGATCGCGCCATTGCACTCCAGCCTGGGCAACAAGAGTAAGACTCCGTCTCAAAAAAAAAAAAAAAAAAAAAAAGGTAAGTAAGTTCCACCAGACATCTGCCCAAAACCCCAGTCCCTCCCATGCTCCCACCTCCCACAAACAGCCAAAACATGGAATGGTCTAAGGTTATCTCCTGGTGTTTTGAGGGTCCCCAAGGAGAAGCAAAGGTATACAAATAAATTGTAAATAAATACACCTATGTTGGAATGCTCCTCACTGACAAAAAGTTTAGAGACCACTGCACTGCCCTATATCACAATTCTGATGACATCACCTCCCCTGCTCAAAAGCCTGCACGATCAACATTTACGTCTCCTAAAGGGCTGGACACAAAATGATTTTAGGTGGCCCATTCAAAACCATTTATTACTTTCCTAACTATGCGTGAATTAATTTTTATTTATTTTTTTAGACAGGGTCTTGCTTCGTCACCCAAGCTGGAGTGCAGTGGCTCAATTATGGTTCACTGAAGCCTGGACCTCCTGCCCCAGCCTCTCAAGGAGCTTGGGACTACAGGGGCACCGCACTCTAGCCCGGGTGACAGAGCGAGACTCCGTCTCAAAAAAAAAAAAAAAAATCAAGTGTTCACTATGCATCAGGTGCAGCAGTGTGTTAGTGGCTTCCCATGTGACCTCATTCAACCCTCACAAGAAGCCTGTGAAGTTTCGGGCATCTCGTCCTACCTGTTTCACAAGTGGGGGGTCCTACTGCTAAGCGCCTCGCTTGAGGTTAAGCTACGATTTAGAGAGCTGGGTGTGAATTCAGGAGGTCTGATTCCAGAATGAGTACTCTTTACCACCACCCTACGCTAACCACCACCCCACACTTTGTAGGGGAGAGGAGGACAACTGAGGTTCAGGAAACAATGGCTTGGAAAGTTCAAAAACTGTTCAAACAACTAACCTGTATCCCTTACAATCCATCCCCAGTCCTGCACCAAGCTTTTTCTTTTTTTTTGTTTTTTTTGAGACAATCTTACTGTGGTGCACAGGCTGGAATGCAGGGGCGCAAGAATGGCTCACTGCGGCCTCCACCTCTCTGGCTCAAACAATCCTCCTACCTCGGCCTCCTGAGTAGTTGGGACCACCAGTGCATGCCACCACACTCAGCTAATTTTTGTATTTTTTGTAGAGATGAGGTCTCACTATGTTCCCCAGGTTAGTCTCAAACTCCTGGGCTCAAGCAATTCTCCCGCCTCAGCCTCCCCAAGTGCTGGGATTTCAGGTGTGAGCCACTGCACCCGGCCCTGCACCAAACCTTTTACACAGATGGTCACGCGATATTCCACAGGACCCCCTCATTCAATCCACATAAGTTCGCTAAAGACCTACTATGTGTCAGGCCCAGGGTACTGTAGGGCCAGCCAGGCAGACACAACCCCAGCTCTCACGGTGCTAGCAGTGACAGCTACACCGCAAAGGACCAAATTGATGTATGAGTGTAGCTGAGGGGAACAATGGCTAGTCCAAGGTGGCCAGGGATAGTCAAAATACAATCCTGGCGCGGTGGCTCACACATGTAGCCTAGCACTTTGGGAGGCCGAGGTGGGTGGATCACCTTAAGTCAGGAGTTTGAGACCAGCCTGGCCAACGTGGTAAAACCGCGTATCTACTAAAAATACAAAAATTAGCCAGGCGTGGTGGCGGGCGCCTGTAGTCACAGCTACTCAGAAGACTGAGGCAGGAGAATCGCTTGAATCCAGGAGGCGGAGGTTACAGTGAGCGGAGATCGGGACTCTGAACTCCAGCCTGGGCGACAGGCGAGACTGTCTCAAAAACAAAATACAACCCTACACATCCTCCCTGATTTTGAGGCCCCCTCTTCCAAGCAGCCCCCGTGATCTCTGGCTACCACCGATCCCCTGCCTGTCCGTTGTGTCCCTCTCACAGTGCAGGTTAAGAGCACTAAATGATAGCCCAAGAGAGTTTGTTCCCACATTTACCACCCGCTCCCCTCCAAGACTGCAGAGGCTCCAGGATCCAAACCCCCAACATCCAACAGTTAGTAGGGCCTCAAGAAGTTATTTGCTGAACAATGAGGGAGATTGGACCAGACAATAACAATAGTGCTTCCCGCTTGCCAGGAACCATTTTACAGGCTTTCATCAATTCCATTTGGGAGATTACCCCCTTTCACAAAGGAGCTTTCACAAAGGAGGAAAACTAAGAGGTTCAGAGAGGTTAAGCCACTTCCCTAAAGTGACAGTGTGCTAAGTGACTGACAGCACCAGGAATCAAGCTTGAATGCAGCCTATCAATCCAAACTCAAAACTTGTTTCAAATTCCTGCGAAGCGGCTTTTCCGCTTACTCCCTTTCTACTTTCCCCAAGGAGTCACTGATCAAAAAAAAAAAAAAATCAAGACTGGTGTCTTCAAGATCGCGACAAAACACTCGCCCAAAAGGTCCACGTTGAAAATAAAAGCCTTGATCTGAAAAACCAATTGGGAAGGGGAAAAAAGGATGTAAAAGAAAAGCAATGCTTTTACACAGCAAAGGATTTCCTCCGTGCTCCCCTACTTGTCGCCGACCCCATCCCCAACCCCAATTCGGGCAAACATTTTGAAGTCACTAACTGTAAGGCATTGGGGGATTCCTTTACCTTTCCTTGAAAATCTGGAATGACGCGTTTTTAAGACAATTTGAGGTCGGCTAGCCCAAGGGAACCGCTAATGCCCGTGTCCGGCCGACGCCGGACATATCTGGAGGTTTGGCTACTGAGCCCCGATCGCAGCTTCGCCGAAAACGCAACATTCGGGTCGGACCCGTTAACACGCAGCCAGAAAAGCCCCAACGCCTGCCTATTGTTGCAGTCGCTGTAATTGGGAGGGCGACTGTAGGGGTGCCGGGCAAGGGGGGCGAGCTTTGTCCGGCGACCCCGGCGAGAGCGCGCGCGGAGAGGATCGCGCGGCCTCCACGCGGCCCTGGCCTCCCACCCACCCCGCCGCTCCGCGGGGGCCACCGCTGCCGCGGCCTCGCGACACTGTGGCCTTCCCCACGCGCGCGGCTGCCGGCTGGGCTTCTTGACCCTCGGGCGCCGCCGTACCCCGGCCCCGCACAGGGCGCGCCGGCAGCCCCCTCCCCCCCCGGCGTCCCGGCTCCATTCAAACCGCCCTCCCCGGCCCCGCGCCGCACTGCCCCCGCGGCCCGCGTTCCTTACCGGGAGCCGCCGGCGCCTCCCCCGTCCCTCCGCGCGGGGCCGGGGGCAGAATGGGCGTCTCGCTTGTCTTCACGAAACAAAGAAGCCGCCGCCGCCGCCAAGCGAGGGGAAGCTTCGCGCGCGCGCGCCCGCCCGCCTCGGCCACCGCCCCCCCTTCACACACACGCGCGCCGCCCGCGTCCCCGCTGCGCGCGCACTCGCCGGCGCCCCTCCCCCTCAGCACCGCGGCGGCCTCTCCAGCTTCCGCCGCCTGCCCGGCCTCGTGCACGCGCCAGCCCGCCCTTCCGCTCCCCGCGCGCGTGCGCGCCTGCCCCTGGGCTGACAGGGGTGGGCGTGGCCCGGAGGAAGCACGCGCGTTCGATGCACCGCCCCACTCCGGCCGCGATAGCCCCGCGCCTGCGCACGCTTCGCTTTCTGCGCGCTGCGCGTCCTGACGCCCCGGAGCATGCGCAGAGCGGGCGCCACTGCGGCGGCGGCGGCGGTGGTGGCGGCCGCGGTGACGGTGGGGCAACTGGGGGATGGGATCCCGGTGGCCGTGGGGTCCGTGGGGAAAGGAGGTCCCTGAGGCTCAGAAATAGGAACCCTGGGCCGTAGGACGGGCCGCCTGGGCCAAGACCGGGCAGTGGTTTCCCGCGGGCCAAGGGCGCGCCTGGGAACTGCTTTGATCCCTGACCTGGGGCTGCGAGGCCTATTGGGGGAAGCTAGGCGGGGCCTGATCGTGGCCGCCTTCTCTGCAAAACTTCCCAAGTGCCATTAATTAGTTTAGCAAATATTTATTGATCTGCTACTGCGTCCCAGCCGCCGTGGAGCCCACGGTCTAGTGGGGAAGGAGGACAAGAAGCAAGATTAATAAGCAAAATAATGCAGTGTGAGAGGCCGGACTTGGTGGCTCACGCCTGTAATCCAGCACTTTGGGAGGCCGAGGCGGGCGGATCACCTGAGGTCAGGAGTTAGAGACCAGCCTGACCAACATGGTGAAACCCGTCTCTACTAAAAATACAAAAATTACCCGGGCGCGGTAGTTCACGCCTGTAATCCCAGCACTTAGGGAGGCCTAGGCTGGTGGATCATGAGGTCAGGAGATGAGACTATCCTGGCTAACACGATGAAACCCCGTCTTTACTAAAAATACAAAAAACTAGCCGGGCGTAGTGGCACGCGCCTGTAGTCACAGCTACTCGGGAGGCTAGGCAGGAGAATCGCTTGAACCCGGGAGGTGGAGATTGCAGTGAGCCGATATCGCACTATTGCACTCCAGCCTGGGCGACATGAGTGAAATTCCGTCTCAAAAAAAAATAAATAAGCCGGGCGCGGTGGCTCAAGCCTGTAATCCCAGCACTTTGGGAGGCTGAGGCGGGTGGATCACGAGGTCAGGAGATCGAGACCATCCTGGCTAACACGGTGAAACCCCGTCTCTACTAAAAACACAAAAAATTAGCCGGGCGTGTTGGCGGGCGCCTGTATTCCCAGCTACTCGGGAGGCTGAGGCAGGAGAATGGCGTGAACCCAGGAGGTGGAGGTTGCGGTGAGCCGAGATCGCGCCACCGCACTCCAGCCTGGGGGACAGAGAAAGACTCCGTCTCAAAATAAATAAATAAATAATACAGTGTGAGGTGGAGACTGGGAGGATCATGGACATTTTAAATAGGGCAGCCAGGGAAGTCGTCGTTGCAAAGAACACGTTTGAATGCAGACAGTCTGGTGGTGGAGAGAAACCTTCTTCCAAGAATGGAGGCCCTGAGCCTCTTAGTCTCTTCGGTGTGTTTTCTTTTTTTGTTTTTTTGTGTTTGTTTGGAGACATAGGCTTGCTGGGTCATCCAGCCTGGACTGCGGTTGCACGATCAGTACTCACTGTAGCCTCGACTTCCTGGGCTCAAGCGATCCTCCTGCCTCAGCCTCCTGAGTAGCTCAGACTACAAGTGTGGGACACCGCACTCAGCTAATTTTCTTAAAATTTTTTGTGGAGACAGTCACACTATGTCGTCCAGGCTGGTTTCAAACTCCTGGGCTTAAGTGATCCTCCCACCTTGGCCTCCCAAAGTGCTGGGATTACAGGCGTGAGCCACAGCGCCCGGCCAAGTAGTATTTCATATGCTCTCTCCAAATGCTAAGCATTGAGCTAGGAATACCCTGCAGCAATGCATGGAGGAGGCAGGGTTGCTGCCCATGGAGTGGACAGTATGACTGTTCCCTAATTGTCTTTTATGCTAATCATACTAATATGCAATAGTGTAAAGAAAAACAGGCCGGGCCGGGCGCGGTGGCTCACGCCTGTAATCCCAGCACTTGGGAGGCCGAGGCAGGCAGATCACCTGAGGTCAGGAATTCGAGACCAGCCTGGCCAACATGATGAACCCCATCTCTCCTAAAAATACAAAAATTAGCTGGGCGTGGTGGCAGGCACCTGTAATCCCAGCTACTCAGGAGGCTGAGGCAGGAGAATCACTTGAACCCAAGAGGCAGAGGTTGCAGTGAGCCAAGATAGCGCCATTGCACTGCAGCCTCTGCAACAAGAATGAAACTCCATCTCAAAAAAAAAACAAAACAAAACTAACAACAAACAAAAAATCAATTGACTCTTCAAGTGTGGATTTGTTTTTGGACTATATTCTGCTCATTGATCTCTGTCTGTCTTTATGTCAACACTACAGTACCTTGATTATTGTAGATTTGTAATGTCTTGAAATCACATAGTGAAGTCCTCCAACTTTGTTCTTTTCTCAAATTGTTTTGGTTACTCTAGGTCCTTTGGATTTCTGCATAAATTTTAGCATTGTCTTGTCAATTTCTACCAAAAAATATAATGGGATTTTGACTGGGATTGCAGTTAATCAGTAGATCAATTTGAGAAGAATCACCATCTTAACAAGATGTAGTCTTCTAATCCATGAACATAGTATATCTCTCCATTTATTTAAGTCTTTTCTCATTTTCATTAAACTTTCTCCTTTCAAGCCTTTCCTACTCCACTGAAATGACTCTTGTCAAAGTCACAGGGACCTCCTTGCAGCTAAATCCAAGGACCAGTGCTCATCTTCACCTTCCTTGACTTCCCTCTGTGGAACAATCTCCTCACTTCCAGGCTTCCAGGGCACCACTCTCCTGGGTTTCCTCCCACATCATCAGCTGGCCTTTCCCAGACTCTTGTGGCTTCCTCCTCCTCACACTGTCCTCTTAATAATGAACTGCCCTCGGGACCTTGGCCCCATATCTGCATTGACACCCTTGGCTTCCAGACTTTAAAAAAAACCATCTACAGGCTGGTCGCAGTGGCTCACGCCTGTAATTCCAACACTTTAGGAGGCCAAGGTGGGCAAATCACAAGGTCAGGAGTTTGAGACCAGGTCAATATGGTGAAACCCTGTCTCAGCCAGACACGGTGGCTCACGCCTGTAATCCCAGCACTTTGGGATCACAAGGTCAATATGGAGTTCGAGACCTAGTCAATATGGTGAAACCCCATCTCAGCTGGGCACGGTGGCTCACACCTGTAATCCCAGCACTTTGGGAGGCCAAGGCGGGTAGATCACGAGGTCAGGAGATTGAGACCATCCTGGCTAACACAGTGAAACCCCGTCTCTACTAAAAATACAAAAAAGTCAGCCGGGCGTGGTGGCAGGCACCTGTAGTCCCAGCTACTGGGGAGGCTGAGGCAGGAGAATGGCGTGAACCCGGGAGGCACAGCTAGCAGTGAGCCGAGATCCCACCACTGCACTCCAGCCTGGGCGACAGAGTGAGACTCCGTCTCTTAAAAAAAAAAAAAAAAAGAAACCCCTGTCTCTATTAAAATACAAAAATTGCCAGTTGTGGTGTCAGGCACCTGTAGTCCCAGCTACTCGGGAGGCTGAGGTAGCAGAATCGCTTGAACCTGGGAAGCGAGGGTTGCAGTGAGCCAAAATCGCGCCACTGCACTCCAGCCTGGGCGACAGAGCGAGTCTCCATCTCAAAAAAAAAAAAAAAAA
>NW_026652287.1:43837338-43894288 GCF_009828535.3 Hylobates moloch | reverse complement strand
TAGGATCAAAGATAGTCCACAAGTTTGAGGATTAAGTCACAGAGCTGGGAGTTACAGTTTGAATCTTGGTCCTGCCACAGCCTTGGAAAAATAAATTTTCTGAACCTCAGCTTTTCCTCTGTAAAAGTGAGATGCTGACTTAAACCAACACCTGTTCAACCCATTGATTATGAATGCAAGGGTCAAATGCCAAAACTTGAAAGTAGCAAACACACACAAACAAGTATCACAACAAAGATAGTTGTTTTATCACCTGGTTTTATTAACTTGCCCAGGCCACTGAGGTAGCATCACTCCCTTAATACTTCAGTTTTATGTTATTTTTTCTTTTTTTTTTTTTTTTTTGTGACGGAGTCTCACTCTGTTGCCCAGACTGGAATGCAGTGGCATGATCTTGCTCACTGCAACCTCCACCTCCCGGGTTCAAGCGATTCTCCTGCCTCAGTCTCCCCAGTAGCTGGGATTACAGGTGTGTGCCACCATGCACAGCTAATTTTTGTTAGACGGGGTTTCACATGTTGGCCAGGATGGTCTCGAGCTCTTGACCTTGTGATCCACCCGCCTCAGCCTCCCAAAGTGCTGGGATCACAGGCGTGAGCCACTGCACCCAGCCTTATTTTTTTCCTTACTAATTTTTCTACGTATACATATTTTGAATTCTCATTCAACACTTTTGGTAAATTTTTGTATTTTTTGTAGAGACGGGGTTTCGCCATATTGCCCAGGCTGGTGTTGAACTCCTAGGCTCAAGTGATTCGCCTGCTTTACCCTTCCAAATATTTTAGTTTTTGAGAAAGGTCTCACTATTTTGCCTAAACTGGTCTTGAACTCCTGATCTCAAGCAATCCTCCTACCTCAGCCTCCCAAAGAGCTGGGAATGGCAAAAACGTTACTTATCAAAATGAAAGGCCGGGTGTGGTGGTTCACTCCTATAATCCCAGCACTTTGGAAATGCGAGGCAGGCGGATCACCTGAGGTCAGGAGTTCAAGACCAGCCTGGCCAACATGGTGAAACCCCATCTCTATTAAAAATACAACAATTTGCCAGACATGTTGGCACAGGCCTGTAATCCCAGCTACTCAGGAGGCTGAGGCAGGAGAATCGCTTGAACCTGGGAGGCAGAGGTTGCAGTGAGCCGAGATTGTGCCACTGCACTCCAGCTGGCGAAACAGAGCGAGACCCTGTCTCAAAAAAAAAAAAAAAAAAAATCGAGAGAGAATAGATCATAGAATAAAAACATTTCAGCTCAAATTTTATTCAGTTAATTACTATTATTATTCTTTTTGTAGCATCTTGCTATGTCACTCCAGCTGGTCTCAAACTCCTGGGCTGAGGCGATCCTCTTGCCTCAGTTTGCAAAATGCTGGGATTACAGACATCACCATGCCAGGTCACAACCCAAACTTGAAAAAGAAAATCTAAGTGGTCTTAGAAGAGTTTGCAAGTCACCTGACCAATGTGGTACCTCCTTGAGGGCCTCTGAGGCCCAATGAAAAAGGCTTATATAAAAGGCTCATGACCAGCTCTGCCAGTGATGAACATGTGTCAAGTCTTTCTGCTGTCCCCAAACTCCTGGACCCAGGTGGCACTGAATTAGCTTCAGCTAATAAAGAACAAAGACGGGGGGGGCAGAAAGGTTCCCCAAACTTGTGCAAATCCAGTGAGAAAACACTTTGCACATCATCTGTCTCAGTTGTTCTGCAGGTGAGGCACACTCAGAACTACACCACCCCGGGCAAGCAGTTCGCCAGGACTCGGGGGCCTCAGGGTTTCATCTCGGGGCCTCCGCCTGCACCAGCGAGTGGGCCTGGCTCAGGGCGAGCCTGTCCTTCTTCTCCTTCTGCAAGACCTGCTCCTCCCACAGCGCCTGGTCCACCTGATCGTCGGTGAGCACGACAGGCCTGTACTTCTCATCGAAGAGGCGCTCGTTGGTCTCGGAATGCAGCTGCTGGGGCCCGACCACCCGCAAATGAGCCGGCAGGTGCAGGAATTCGTCGTCGTTGATGTCGCAGTCGCGCATCCGGGCCCCCAGCACCCACCAGCGACCCACGAAGCCCACGTCCAGGACCCGGCCGGGGAAATCGGTCCAGCGGGGCTGCAGGTAGCGGCAACGCGCCTGGTAGAGGCTTGCCTGGGCGTCGAAGGGTGCCTCGTACACCAGCGAGCAGAGTCCCAGGTTGACGTGGCGCAGGCGGCCACGGCCCCGCAGCCAGAGCAGCCGCTGCACGAAGGCTTCGGACTCGCGGTTGCGGGTGGCCGGCGCCAGCAGCAGGAGGGTCCCCGACGCCTCCAGCAGCGCCTCCTCGAAGGCACCCTCGCTCGGCGCCAGCGTGAAGCAGGCCGCCGCGCCGCCCAGCAGACCCATATACACGGCCGCGCGCCCCGGCCGGGCACTAGCCTCCGCCGCCGCATCCCTGCAGGCCTCGGCGTAGTCCCGGAGCAGCGCGCGGGCCCAGGACCCTGAGGGGAGAGGAGCGCGGTAAGAGTGATGTGGCCGCTGCGGCCACCCACCCTGCCGCCTTCCGCCGCTACTCACCCAGCCGCGCCCACACTCCCGGCTTCGCCACTACCGCGTCGCCTGCGTCTGCGCGGCGCCGGGACCAAAATCTCCTCAGAGCCGCCGCGGCCATCCTCTTCCGTCTTGGGGGGTCCTTGCTCCGGGAAGAAAAACTGATACCCTAAGAGCCCGGGAGTCTCTTCTGCGCAAGCGCCAACTTTACCGGAAGTGGCTTCTCAACGAGCGAGGATAGAAAGAGGACAGGCGCCGGATGTTGCTGTCAGGTCTCAGTCGGGTAGACTCTGACGGGTAGGCGAGACGCGCAGGCGCAGAGAGCGCCAGCCACGCCGGCCCAGGTGGCCTCAGGTGGGGGGGGGGGGGGGGGCGGAGCGCACCTGTAGGGACAGGACGACGAGTTCAAGCCTCCGTGGGTGCAGTTGGTCGCCAGGTAGGGCTGGGGGCTGAGGGACCGGCTCGGGGGCGGTGGGGAAGTGTGCCTGACCAGTCTCTGTCCTCAGCGAGGGATGCGGAGACGCCCCTGAATGACCATGGCATCGGCCGACGAGCTGACCTTCCACGGTGAGTGTGGCCCCGAAGTGGCCGGATCTCCTACTCCCGCCCCGCGCCAGAACCTCCCCCACCCTGCGGCTTCCAACTTCTCTACCCCGAAGCCTAGGCGGCTGTGAACCCTGACCCCCGAGTGAGACCCATCCCTGAGTCGAACCCCGCCCCCGCCCTGAACTCAGATCTCAGACCCGAGCCTCTCGTCCCCAGACCCTGACCCCATCCCAGGGCCAACCCTAACTTGCAGTTCCATTTTAGGAGGAAGGGAACAGATGTCGGCCGGATGCCTCCAAACTGAGGAAGTTGGCCCCCACCTTGGGGGAGATCAATGGCTCAGCAGAGCCTCTGCCCCCAGATGAGCATCGGCTTAGCTTGGGCCCAGTCGAGTTCTTTCCACCCCTCAAACGTGCGTTTGTCCCATATGCCTCCTCCACAGAATTCGAGGAGGCCACTAATCTTCTGGCTGAGACCCCAGATGCAGCCACCACCAGCAGAAGCGATCAGCTGACCCCACAAGGGCACGTGGCTGTGGCTGTGGGCTCAGGTGGCAGCTATGGAGCCGAGGATGAAGTGGAGGAGGAGAGCGACAAGGCCGCGGTGAGTCCCTGTGTCCTGCCTCCGTGCAGCCCCCAGCTGACCCAGGCTTTCCGGGCAGGCACTGAATGCCTGCCCGCAATGTGCAGCTCCTGCAGGAGAAGCAGCAGCAGCAGCAGCCCGGATTCTGGACTTTCAGCTACTATCAGAGCTTCTTTGACGTGGACACCTCACAGGTCAGGCCTGGGGAGGCAGATGGGATGGGGCTCAGGGTTCAGCCACTTTTCCCCTGGGCAGGGTGCTGGTGAAGGAACTGTGGTGCTCTCAAAGGGTTATGGTGGGACTGGTTATAGATCGGGACTATGGGAACACAGGGGATACACACAATCTTGTGGGTTAGAGAAAGGCCTCCTGGGGGAGGTGAGGAATTGGCTGAGACCTAAAGGAGACAGAAGGCTTCCCTGGGGAATAGGGGAGGGGAGCAGAAGTATATGTTCCAGGCACAGGGAACAGCATATGCAGAAGACCAAAGATGGGCTGGGCGCAGTGGCTCCTGCCTGTAATCCCAGCACTTCAGGGGGCCGAGGTGGGCAGATCACCTGAGCTCAGGAGTTCAAGACCAGCCTGGTTAACATGGGGAAACCCCGTCTCTACTAAAAATACAAAAATTGCGGGGTGTGGGGTGGCTCATGCCTGTAATCCCAGCACTTTGAGAGGCCTGGGTGGGTGGATCACCTGAGGTCAGAAGTTTGAGACCAGCCTGGCCAAACATGATGAAACCCCATCTCTACTAAAAGTACAACAAAATTAGCTGGGCTTGGTGGTGGGCAACTGTAATCCCAGCTACTCTGGAGGCTGAGGCAGGAGAATAGCTTGAATCCTCGAGGTGGAGGTTGCAGTGAGCCAAGATCGCGCCAGTGCACTCCAGCCTGGGCAAAAAGAGTGAGACTCTGTCTCAAAAATAAATAAAATAAAATAAAATAAAATAAAATAAAATAAAATAAAATACAAAAATTAGCCAGGTGCGGTGGTGGGCGCCTGTAATCCTAGCACTTTGGGATGCCGAGGCGGTGGATCACTTGAGGTCAGGAGTTGGAGACCAGCCTGGCCAACATGGTGAAACCCCATCTCTACTAAAAATACAAAAATTAGTCAGGCATGGTGGTGCACACCTGTAGTCCCAGCTACTCGGGAGGCTGAGGCACGAGAATCACTTGAACTTGGGAGGCGGAGGTGGTAGTAAGCCAAAATTGTGCCACTGCACTCCAGCCCGAAAGAGTGAGACTCTGTCTCAAAAAGAAAAAGAGGGGGCTGGGGCTCACGCCTGTAATCCCAGCACTTTGGGAGGCCGAGGCGGGAGGATCACGAGGTCAGGAGATTGAGACCATCTTGGCTAACACGGTGAAACCCCATCTCTACTAAAAATACAAAAAATTAGCCAGGGGTGGTGGCGGGCGCCTGTAGTCCCTCCTCCTTGGGAGGCTGAGGCAGGAGAATGGTGTGCACCCGGGAGGCGGAGCTCGCAGTGAGCAGAGATGGCACCACTGCACTCCAGCCTGGGTGACAGAGCGAAACTCCATCTCAAAACAAAAAAAAAGAGGGAAAGGCTGAGTTCTTTCAGGTGGGGCATGGAGAGAGAAGGGTGGAGGTCAGCAGAGAAGGAGCCTCTCAGGACAAGGGAGAAGCTCCTGGCAGACTTCCATCCTTGACCTTGGCCTTGCCCCCAGGTCCTGGACCGGATCAAAGGCTCACTGCTGCCCCGGCCTGGCCACAACTTTGTGCGGCACCATCTGCGGAATCGGCCGGATCTGTATGGTGAGTGAGGTTGTGCATTTGGTTCCTTGATGGATCACTCAACAAGTGTGGCCTGAGTTGCAGACGCCAGCGTATAGCTGTGGACAAATCAGTCACTCAGACAGTATGACTTACCTGCTGTTCAGGGAGACAGAGACATGAAGGACTGCAGAGGGTGGCGGGTAGAGAGCAGCAGAGCAGACAGGAGAAGCGGCCTTGCAGTTTTGCCGGGTACAGCAGGGCAGGCCTCCCTGAGGAGGGTGAGGGAATGAGCCTTGTTGGCAACGGGAGGGGTGGGGGAGACCTAGGAAAAGAGGGTTCCAGAAATGGCGTAAGCTTCATGGCAGGAACTTGTATGAACTGCAGGGCGGCATTGCCACTGGAGCGAGTGAGCTGCAGGGAGGTCACAGGCAAGGGGACAGATCACACAGGCCTCCCATGCTGTGGCAAGAAGAGATCTTTTTTTTTTTTTTTGAGACAGTGTCTCGCTCTGTCACCCAGGCTGGAGTGCAGTGATGTGATCTCAGCTCACTGCAATCTTTGTCCCCCGCATTCAAGCGATTCTCCCGCTTCAGCCTCCTGAATGGCTGGGATTACAGGAACGTGCCACCATGCCTGGCTAATTTTTATATTTTTATTAGGGATGGAGTTTCACCGTGTTAGCCAGGCTGGTCTCAAACTCCTGACCTCAGGTGATCCGCCCACCTTGGCCTCCTAAGTGCTGGAATTACAGGCGTGAGTCGCCGTTATCTGGCCGAGAGTGGATCTTTAAGTGTTCTCGGGGTCCCTCTCGCCATCATGGGTGGTGAGGGCAGAAGCTAGGAGGCTGGGGTGGAGGTGGCCACATGGTGGGAACTGTGGATGTGGAGAGTGGCACTGGATTCTGGAACGTGCTGGGGAAGTAGAAGAGACTGGCTTTGCGGCCAGATAGGTGGGGGTGGGGGGAGTGGGAGGTTAGGAGCCGAGGCAGGCTCTAGGGATTTCTGCCTAGACTACGGGATGGATAGAGTTGCTACGTAACCACTGGGCAGTGAGGGCAGAGGGCAAGGGTGTGGATGAAGCCGGAGATGCCCACCTGGGAGCTTGAACTGGAGTCTGCAGTGCTCAGGGCAGAGCCCTGGGCTCTAGAGGAGGCATAAGGCCCTGGGCTTGAAGGAGGTCACACCAGGGGTGAAGGCAGACATGGAAGGGGCCAAGGACTGGGCCTGGCTGCTCCCCATGGCTGAAGGGGTCAGAGAGTCAAAGAGGTGGTGACAGGGGTTGAGGAACTGGCACCAATGAGGTGAGACACAAGCCAAGGGTGTGCAGTCCTGACTGTTTCCGGGAGGGGGATGAACTGAGAGCCAGCACTGGGCTCAGCCACCAGGAGGCCCCCGGTGTCCTGGTGAGTCAGGCAAGGTGCTTAGGAAGAGGCTGGGGTCTCAGCACAGTTCAGTCAGGATACATGTCTGCTTGTCCTGGGAGCGCAGGGCCCAGGACCCTGACTGTGCCCCCTACCCCCAGGCCCCTTCTGGATCTGTGCCACGTTGGCCTTTGTCCTGGCCGTCACTGGCAACTTGACGCTGGTGCTGGCCCAGAGGAGGGACCCCTCCATCCACTACAGCCCCCAGTTCCACAAGGGTAAGCAGGCGGGCAGGCCCAATGCCTGGCAGGGCCCTGGGGGACAGGGGGTGACTGCTCACCTTGCCCCCAGTGACCGTGGCAGGCATCAGCATCTACTGCTACGCATGGCTGGTGCCCCTGGCCCTGTGGGGCTTCCTGCGGTGGCGCAAGGGTGTCCAGGAGCGCATGGGGCCCTACACCTTCCTGGAGACCGTGTGCATCTACGGCTACTCCCTCTTTGTCTTCATCCCCATGGTGGTGAGTGTGGCCTGGCGCGGAGTGGGTGGTGGCTGTGTGGGGACACTGGCATGGTCACCTGCCGCCTCATTCCCATAGTGGTGAGGGTGGCCTGGTGCGGAGTGGGTGGTGGCTGTGGGGACTGGCATGGTCACCTGCTGCTGTGTTGCTCCCAGGTCTTGTGGCTCATCCCTGTGCCTTGGCTGCAGTGGCTTTTTGGGGCGCTGGCCCTGGGCCTGTCAGCTGCCGGGCTGGTATTCACCCTCTGGCCCGTGGTCCGTGAGGACACCAGGCTGGTGGCCACGGCGCTGCTGTCCGTGGTCGTGCTGCTCCACGCCCTCCTGGCCATGGGCTGTAAGGTACGGGTCTGGGGTGGCCACGGGTGGGGCCGAGGGGCTGGAGGGGCGCGGGCTGGCCCTGCCTCTGACCCCAGGGGTCTTGTGCAGTTGTACTTCTTCCAGTCGCTGTCTCTGGAGAACATGGCTCCTCCACCCCAAATCACATCTCTGCCCTCAAACATCGCGCTGTCCCCTACCCTGCCGCAGTCCATGGCCCCCTCCTAGGAAGGCCCGGGTCCCACGGGTAAGGACTATTCCCAGCTGGGCTAAGGGGGCTGCCTTCCCACCCCGAGTCAAGGCGAGAGGTTCTGGGGCCACTCCCAGACATTCTTTCTTTCAGGCAACACCTAAGGGGACCAACCCCTCTGCCTTTCCTGCCCCCTAGACGATGACTGAAGGCTCCTTTGACACCTTGAGATGACTCTGCTACTTTCCAGACTTTTCTTACAAAGCAAACACTTTTATTTTCTATGCAAAGGTGATTCAGAGAATTTATATAAAGGCGGGTGAGGGGCAGCCGAGCAGGGAGCTTTGGGACAGGGCTGGGGCCCCCATATCCCCCCGGGACCACCTGCTTTCCCTCCTATGGCTCCCCTGGAACAGGAGGGAGAGCCAAGGGGGTGGCCCAGCCTGGACAGTGCCCGCTCCTGCCTGGGTGCACACACGGCGGGCCTGGGGCCGGGCCTGAGCTCCAGCATCTGAATCTGAGTTTGGGGGTATGAGAAACAGGGGAGCAGAAGGAGAAGAAAACTGCCTGTGCTGCAACACGTTTCCTCGTTTATTTTTTCTTTCTTTTTCTTTCTTTCTTTTTTTTTTTTTTGGAGGGAGAGGTCCCTGCAAGGTCCCTTCCCGGGCAAGGGAGGGACGGAAATGCCGTCACAGTAGTAGGGACTGGAGCGTCTACAAGGATGGAGGGGAGCTACTCAGGCCTAATGTTAGCTACAAGGAAAAAGGACGCCTTCTGTGACGGATCCTTGAGGTGTCTCTGTCTGCCCCAAGTGGCCGGCAGTGGCCTTCCCTCCGGGCCCAAGGCCTGCAGCCACCTGCTCTAACTCTGAGTGGGGGGGCGGGGGGGACCTGCAGGGGCTCGGGGACAGGACAGCAGCAAGAGGCAGGGGCCAAGGACGGAGGCCTTCCCGACAGTGGGGTGGGTTGTACATTCAAGTGTGAGGTGAACCCTTTGGTGGGGAGGGGCCCCTGAAGCCTCGGCGGGGCCACCCCTCCCCGCGGCGCCTCTGAGTCTAGGGAGAGGGGCTGCTGGCTCGGCCCGGCCGGCCTGGCTTCACAGAGGGTCTGCGGATTGACACTGGTTCTTTTCGTAAAAAAATAAAATTAAAAAAAGCAGCATGTCACGTCCGTTGTGACCGAGGCCTGGTCGTCGAAGGGGAGGCCCCGCCTGGCCAGGCTACCTTCCCACTGGAGACAAGCAGGGGGACAGGTGCTAAGGGACCTGGCAGGCAGGGCTGGCAGGCCCCATGGCGCCTGTTCCAGCAGATGACAAGCCCAGGTCAGGGTGGAGCGGGCAGGAGGGGGGATGAGGGCTCCCACGACATGATTTTGTGTAAAATATGGCAGCGACACACGCTCAGGGCCGGGAGGTGGGGGTTAGGGTGGGGACGGCGGCAACATCGTGTAAAAAAGTGTCCCAGTTCCCATAGCAAAGAGGACTGTGACCGGTTGTTCGGGCTTCTCCAGTACAAGGGGGAAAGCCGCCCGGCGGGGGGGCGGGCAGGGACATCATTTGGTTTCCTGGTGCTGTCAGTCCGCGGGGCGGGCCCCTAGCTCCCGTAGTGCATGGTGTTGGTTGGGATGGACATGGGCGACGCCATGGAGATGGCGGGGCCGCCCATGGTGAACTGGCTGTTGACTGCATAGTGGGCACTCGTGCCGCCACCACCGCTGCCCTGGGCGCCGGAGGACCCTGTGGGGCAGGCGATGGCAGTGAGGGGCTGCCCTGGCCCGCCCAGCCCCCAGGCAGAGTCACAGAGAGAGAGAAAGGGCAGGCAAGAGGGCAGGCGGGCGGCCGGACAGAGGATGGCAACTCACATGCTAGCTCGGCCCCCACGGGCCCTGCCCCCACCACCCTCATTACCTTGGACAATCCCCGTGCTCATTATGGAGCCCATCCGGGAGTGGGTGTGATTGACAATCCCCGTGTTGGCTGCGCAGCGAGAGGGAGGAAAGAAGGAAGGGAGACGGCGTCACCGCCCCCAGCCACCCAGCCCATGCGCAGCAGCAGGCTGCAGAGCGAGGCAGAGAGGACGGAGGGCCTTGGCCGAGAGCCCCCAGGAAGAGGAAAAGGTGAAAGGACCAAGCAGAGGCCGACCCTGGTCGCCACAGGCCCTTCCCGGCCGCTGGGCAGTCCTGGGCACGGCTCCCTGCTGCCCCTGGCCCTGGGGGACACTCACCTAAAGGAATCAGGTTGTTGTGGCCCACGCTGGAGCCACTGGCAATAACACTGCTCAGGTCATAGGCGGTCGGCATCCCTGTGTCCAGAGAGGGAGACATCAGGGCTGCAGGCAGAGGGGCCAGGCCTGCGGCGAGGGCGGCCTCCCAGGTTGGCTGGGCATGGGGGTGGGCCCTGCTTACCTGCCACGGCCATCCCGCTGCTGAGGTTGTAGGTGCTGCCCGTGTTCCACATGTTTTCCGAGGGAGATGTGTAGTGGGAGCCGGGTGGGGGTGAGGGCGTTGTGCCTGTGTATCTGTGGCAGAGACAGAGCCATGGGCAGGGGCGAGGGGGCTGCAGGGCTGGGGCAACCCCCTGTGCAGGCAAGGGGCCCCTCCTACCTGAAGAAGGGGTTTTTCAGATCCAGGAGGTTACTGGACTTGGAGCCGGTCTGGTCCACCTGGGCCACAATACTGATGTCGTAGCTCTGTCTGTGGAGAGGGTGCAGGCCGTGGCATGAGCTGCTGGGCAGATGGACCCCTGCCCCCCCACCACCTGCCCCAGGGAGCAGCTGCACCTTTTGTTGGCAATAAGCAGACATGTCCCTGAGAGCGTGTCCCCTGCCTTGGCGAACAGTGGTGACTGGAACAGGCACCGCACCTGGTACCAGTGGGTCAGGGGCTCTGTCGGGGCTGTGGACAGCCACACGGTCATTCTGTGAAGCAGGGACAGGTACATACTTGACTGGGCCAGCGCCACCACTGGAGCCACCACCTTGTGTGCCTTGAGTCCTCCCCAAGCACCTGTCCCCTCTGCCAGGGACCCCTGGGACCCTGAAGCAGAGAGGGGCTGGCCCCCAGGCAGTCCCAGACACATACATGAGCAGGCATACACATGCACACGAGGGACCCGCAACCACGAGATCCCTACTCACCCTGACATGTGCCAAGAGACAGATGCAGGCCCATGAGGGACAGACACTGGGAACACAGGAGAACACACACACACACACACACACACACACACACACACACACACACACAACCACCCACAACAGTCTCTTGCTCCGAGACAGGCTCTCACTCCCATTGGAAGGGATGGTGGAACCTGGAGCCACGTTCCACCCTCCCAGCCAGGTTGCAGCTGCAGGAAGCCCTGGGAGTGGGGAGGAGGCAGCACCGGCTGCTCTGCGGCACTCACATGGAGCCGATGAAAGCAACGTCAAACCAGAAAGCCAGGCCGTGGACCAGCCCTGAATGCAGCATGTGGAATTTGAATGGGATTTCTATCCTGGAAGGCAAAGGGCAGTGGCTGCTGGGGAAGCCAGACAGGCGCTGCCGAGAGAGAAGAGGGGGTGCCAGGTGCAGAGGCCCGGGGCCCCTGCCCACCATCTGCCCTGGGACGGCAGGATATTGGCGGGAGCCAGGGGTGGCCCTGACCTTCGGCCTGAGCCAGGCCTGGGAGGATGGAGTGTGGGTGCCAGTACCTGTGCAAATCTCCTTCTTTGGCTTCTAAGAAGTTCACCGTGTACTTGACAGACTTGGCCATCAGGATCCGGATGTCAAATGTGTCCTGGGAGAGACCACAGGTGTGACCTGGCATCTGACACCAGGGCCAGCATGGAAGGGGAGAGCCCTGCTCCTTCGCCCAGGTCTGGCCACGGCTTCTAGGCTGTGCAGCTAAAACTAGCTTGCTCTTCTCAGACACGCTGCGAGGAGGGTGAACTGGCACAACGCCACCGAGGGCAATTCGGTGACAGCTCTCAAAATGACAAGTGTTTATCCACATAAAAGATTTGGCACTACAGGAGTTTAACCTCCAGATACATGAACACATCAACAAACTTACATGTATAATTACAGATTGTCCGTGGTAGTGACACACTGGAAACCATCTAATTAAACCAATGATGGCTCTCCCATCAAAGACCATGTGGACATGAGAAAGAATGAAGAGGCTCTTTATGAACAGATGAGGAAAGATCTCCAAGCTAAATCGTTAAGCAAGTTAACCAAAAAAGCAAGTTAAAGAACTAGGTGCTAGCTGGGTGTGGAATTGTATGCCTGTAACTCCAGCTACTCAGAAGGCTGAGGCAGGAGGATTGCTTAAGCGCAAGAGTGTGAATCAAGCCTGGGAAACAGAGAGACCCTGTCTCTTAAAAACAACAACAACACTGGTGCTGCTGTCCACTCCCAGCGATGTTTATATCTGACTAACACACCTGCCATGAACTATGTAAACCGAATAAAATCCAAAGAAAAGAATAAACCAGCCGGGCGCAGTGGCTCACGCTTGTAATCCCAGCACTTTGGGAGGCCGAGGCGGGCGGATCACGAGGTCAGGAGATCGAGACCACAGTGAAACCCTGACTCTACTAAAAATATAAAAAATTAGCCAGGCGTGGTGGCGGGCGCCTGTAGTCCCAGCTACTCGGAGAGGCTGAGGCAGGAGAATGGCGTGAACCCAGGAGGTGGAGCTTGCAGTGAGCCGAGATTGCGCCACTGCACTCCGGCCTGGGCGATAGAGCAAGACTCCACCTCCCGGGGTGGCTTCCAGATGGAGGCCGAACCGGGGGAGTTGCAAGGTCAGGATTCACCCTGAGGCACGCGAAACCCCGTCGAATAAACCAGTTGTTGGAAGCACTGGTGACCAACCAGAGTGGCCAGGATTTTGAGGTTCAAGCTCCTGGAAAGGAGGGAAATGCCCTTTCTGGAGGGAGCCCTTTCTGGCCTCTGCCTTTTCCCCATGGGGAGGGCAGAAAACGGCCACCTTGATCTTTCAGCAGCTTCCCTGGGTGGGGAAAGCAAAATGGGAGCTCAGGGTTACCAAGGCAGCTCGGACTCAAGGGGCTGTGATGTCAAAGCAAAGGGAAATAAGTGCAGGAGGGCGAGGTGGGCGGTGCACACTCAGTGCACTTGTGAAACTGGCCAACTCCTGAGCTTTGAGCGGGGCAGGGCATCAGAGGCTAAGACACCAAGCAGAAAGCTGCTAATAAGAGGCTCAATGCCAGGTGCAGTGGCTTATGCCTATAATCCCAGTACTTTGGGAGGCCGAGGCGGGTGGATCACCTGAGGTCAGGAGTTCAAGACCAGTCTGAGTAACACAGTGAGGCCCCATGTCTACAAAAAAATAAATTAGCCGGGCATGGTGGCACACTCCTATAGTTCCAGCTACTTGGGAGGCTGAGGCAGGAGGATCACTTGCGTCTGGGAGATCGAGGCTGAAGTAAGCCATGAAGTGATTGAGCCACTGTACTCCAGCCTAGGCAACAGAGTGAGCCCCTGTTTCAAAAAACAATAAAAGCTAACGGGTGGTTCAGCAGCATATTGGTAATGAGGCTAACCACTGGGCTTGCATTAACATTACCGAAGGCTATACCATAAAGCAGCACCTTCTCAAACTGTGGCCTCTTCCAAGGCACCCTCATCATAATACAAAATTTTCATAATACCACCAAAATATTTCCTGCGTTTTTTACTCATTCACTCCCCAGTGATATCACAAAAGACTGAACACGCTGGACATGGTGGCTCACGCCTGTAATCCCGGCACTTTGGGAGGCTGAGGTGGGTGGATCACTTGGGGTTAGCAGTTCAAGACCAGCCTGGCCAACATGGTGAAACCCCATCTCTACTAAAAATACAAAAATTAGGTGGGTGTGGTGGTGCACGCCTGTAGTCCCAGCTACTCAGGAGGCTGAAGCAGGAGAATTGCTTGAACCCAGGAGGTGGAGGTTGCAGTGAGCCAAGGTCGTGCCACTGCACATACCAGCCTGGGTGAAAGAGCCAGACTCCATCTAAAAAAAAAAAAAGGGGGGGGGGCGGGGCTGGACGCGGTGGCTCATGCCTGTAATCCCAGCACTTTGGGAGGCCGAGGCAGGCGGCTCACCTAAGCTCAGGAGTTTCAGACCAGCCTGGCCAACATGGCGAAACCCCATCTCTACTAAAATTACAAAAAATTAGCTGGGAGTGGTAGCAAGCGCCTGTACTCCCAGCAACTCAGGAGTCTGAGAATCAATTGAGCCCGGAAAGTGGAGGTTGCAGTGTGCTGAGATCATGCCACAGCACTCCAGCCTGGGCAACAGAGCAAGACTCCGTCTCAAAAAAAAGAAGAAAGAAAAAGAAAATGAGAGAAAAAAATGGATGGGAAAGACAGAAAAGAGTATAAGAATCATCTGAGATATGGTGAAAAGGTCCACTGTACACGTAATTGGAATCCCAGAAGGAGAAAAGAGAATGGGGCAGAGGTAGTGTTTAAAGAAATATTATCCAAGATTGTCCAAGAGTCTCCCAAAACGAATGAAAAACATCAAGAGCAGGGGGGAAAACAGAATAAAACGGAACTTTTTTTTTTTTTTTTTTTGAGACAGAGTCTCGCTGTGTTGCCCAGGCTGGAGTGCAGTGGTGCGATCTCAGCTCACTGCAAGCTCCGCCTGCCTCTCAGGTTCACGCCATTCTCCTGCCTCAGCCTTCCGAGTAGCTGACTACAGGCGCCCACCACCACGTCTGGCTAATTTTTTGTATTTTTAGTAGAGACAAGGTTTCACCGTGTTGGTCTCGATCTCCTAATCTCGTGACCTGCCCGCCTTGGCCTCCTAAAGTGCTGGGATTACAGGTGTGAGCCACCGCACCTAGCTTTATTTTCCTTTTGATTTTTTAATCATGGATCTATGTATCAAAAATCTCAAGTAAAATCAATCAATAAATCACATCAGCTCAGCAAGGATAAATTCATCTAGTAATGGTTCTTTTTTATTATTTATTTTAATTTTAAAAATAGTGATGGCGTCTCGTGTTGCCCAGGCTGATCTTGAACTCCTGAGCCTAAATGCCCCTCCTTCCTTAGTCTCATCTAATAATGGTCCACATGTATTGCCTGTTTGCTGTGTGCTAAGCGTCTACATGCATTGACGCTTTTGGGCCAAATCTCTGTGAGAGAGCTCTGTGCAGGGCAGAGGAGAGGGCTCAGAGAGGGACCGTAGCTTCCTGAGGGCTGCACAGCTGCAGAGCAATGGCAAGTGATCACGGCAGCAGTGCCCTGGAGGCCCTACTCACCACCACAGGCTGCCGGAAATACTCATCCACCGCGGCACCTCGGAGGGCCGACAGGTCCACTCCGTGGAACGATGGCTGGTACCTGTGGACAGGCCCCACCCCCACAGCAAGGTCAGGGCTGCACAAGAGGCAGGTGGGGTAGCCCTGCCTTCTCTCCCAGTCAGCCCTCATCTAGCCCAAGTCTTTCAGAAAAAGAGGAGTGCAGGCTCCCTGGGGAGCTGGGGCTGTCCCTGAGAAGGCAGGCTGTGGGGCACAGGTGTGACACCCAGGGCACACTCACCAGAAGTTGGCCTTGGTGAACTGCTCCATGTAGAGCTGTTCATCCGTGAAGGGTGCAAGGTGGACGTCACCAATGGTGGGAAACATGTTTCCTGGGAGCGGGGCAGGGAGGGGTGCTGGCGTCAGGTGACACGTCCCACACTGCTTGGCAGAACTTCCAAAGGACTCCAAGACTCCCAACCCTGGGTGCTCCCAGCCTGTCATCCATTCGTTCCTGCACTCCTATGACAGTGGCACTGAGCACCTATTCTGATCAGTGTTTCATCACCACCACGGGTACTTGACCTACACCAGCTCACGGATTCCACCTGAGACTGGGAGGCCAGTGGCTCATCTTTATGTCCTATTACTAGACCTGGGAGGTGTGAGGGACTTGCCAAAGCCTTACGGGGAAGCAGGCAGTGCCCGGGATATGGCCAGGCGCTGCCTCTCAGGCCCTGCCGTCTGTGCATGTGTGCAGCCGGGAAAGCAAAGCAAAGTTGCTCTGGACAGAGGGAGGGGTGGTGGGCCCCGGGCTACCCCAACGCCGCTGGGGACCTCAGTTGAGGCCAAGAGCCAGGTGGGGGAAGCTGAATCCACACCACAGGGACTGCCTAGGTTCTGGCACAGGCACCCAGCCGGCAGGGTGGGCCACTTGGCCTGCCTGGTCTGGGCACACAGACTAAGGGAAGGGCAGGGCCTCCCTCTGTGACTCAAGGGTAGATGCATGAGTCAGGGCCAGCGGCAGGGAGGACGAGCGCCCCGCAGCCCCGCCTGCCCCAAGGAGTACCTGGCCTCCAGATGTGGGCCCCCCAGCCTTGCAAGCTAGGGGAGGAGATCCTGAGGTATCAGTGGGACTCTGCCTCCTCCTTATGCCACCAGGCTGTACCCGAGGCGAGAGCTGCAGGGCTGCAGCTGCTGGAACGGGGAGGGAGATGCACATGCTGGGGCTTCTGCCCTGGGGGACCTACAGGCACCATGGGAAGTGACCCAGCCTGGAAGGAACCTCTGGCTCCTGCTGACCAGGAGACATGTGACTGGGAGAGGGGAGGGCTGCCTTTAACCCCTGGAAGAGCTTCCTGAGCTGGACAGGAGTCCTCCTTGCACAGGCTTGGCCTCCCCTCTCCCTGCAAGCTGGCTGCTGGGCCGTGGGGGGCGCATGCAGCTGCCCACAGAGCCTGACTCCCGTCTGGCTTCACGTCCCATCAGGAGGGCCCCCTCCGCTGGGGCTGTCCCCACCCCTATCCCCACCATCAGGGCAGAAGGGGAGGAGAGTGGGGCCCACAGCCCCTGGAGCAGCCTTGCCTCCCATACTCACACCCAAGACATGAGACACAGCTGTGGGACACCACCTCCCACCTCCAGGAGCACAGCCAGCCAGGACCTGAGGGCCTGGATCCAGGGCGGGCCAGAGACGAGAGTGGAAGCTTCGCCCCCACCCCTGCCTGCACAAGCCCCACCAGCCTGCTGCTGCCCATGCTCCATCCCATGGCTGCTACCCTGGCTGGGGACCTGTCCCCCTCCACACGCACACACAGCTGCTTCCCTGTACAGAAATGCTCAGACACGCACGTACCTAGCATGAGAAGAGCCACAGACACATGCCTCAGGCATCAGGGCTGCACAGACCCCAAGACAGATGGGCAAATAGAAACAGTCACCCAGGCCAGGCACAGTGGCTCATGCCTATAATCCCAACACTTTGGGAGGCTGAGGCGGGAGGATCACCTGAGGTCAGGAGTTCATGACCAGCCTGACCAACATGGTGAAACGCCGTCTCTACTAAAAATACAAAACTTAGCTGGGTGTGGTGGTGCACACCTGTAATCCCAGCTACTCGGGAGGCTGATGCACAAAAATCGCTTGAACTGGGGAGGTGGAGGTTGCAGTGAGCCGTGAGCCGAGATCGCACCACTGCACTCCAGCCTTGGCAACAAGAGTGAAACTCTGTCTCAAAAAAGGAAACAGTCACCCAGTGACCAGAGGCCATACTTAGAGGCATGGATGGGAAGTGACAGATGGGCTTGCCAGACAGCTACCTCACCTCCTCACACACGTACACACGCACCCACACCCCTGCATTTGCACACATGCTCGCCCACCCCACCACCTGGACTGTGAGGAGAGCAGGGCTTGTTGGGGAACTGCTGACCACAGAACCTGTCCCAATCCCCACTCCCAACCAGAGGCTGTCCTGCAGGAGCAGGACATGGGATGGCAGAGGTGCCAGGAGATCCTCTGTACTTTGTCTGGGCGGGTGGGCAGCTGGGTGTCTGGACGTGTTTGGGGCCCAGGGCTCCAGAGGCCACAGCTGGCTGGAGTGGGGTTGGGGTGGGAGTTGGGGAAAAGCCCAGGCTTCCCTACACCCCGGGCCACCGACAGCAAGCAGGGAGCTGAAGCACTGATGGCCTGGCTCAGTGGCAGCCAGGGGCTCCACCGAGGGTCCCGGCCTGTGTACCCCCCAGTGCTCACCGCTGGGCTTCAGGTACTTCTTGGCATGGAGGTAGCTCTCCAGCATGCGCTCGTTGAAAAGCATGTAGCCCATGGGCTCCGAGATGATGATGTCCACCTGCTCGGGGAGTGATACCTCCTCCACCTTGCCCGGGATGACCACGATGCGGTCCGTCAGGTTGTTACTCTTCACCAAGACCTGCAGGCGGGCAGGGCCATGTGGGCTTCCCTGTGTCTTCCTGCCGTGGGGCCCTCCCTAGACCTCCTCTCAAGGGACAGCCTCCATCCGCACATGGCCATCGGGTGCCCCTCTGCCTCTTTCGCTGGCGCCCCAACCATGGCTGCGATTGGCCATAGCCTGTTAAGAGCTCACTGTGGGCCGGGCGCGGTGCCTCACGCCTGTAATCCTAGCACTTTGGGAGGCCGAGGCAGGCAGATTGCTTGAGCTCATAAGTTGGGAGGCTAGCCTGGCCAACATGGAGGCTCTACTAAAAATACCAAAAAAAAAAAAAAAAATTTTTTTTTTCTTTTTTTTTTTTTTTTTTTGAGACAGCTTCTCACTCTGTTGCCCAGGCTGGAGGTGGTAGTGGCGCCATCTTGGCTCACTGCAACCTCTGCCTCCCGGGTTCTAGCGATTCTCCCACCTCAGCCTCCCGAGTAGCCAGGACTACAGGCACCCACCACCACACCTGGCTAATGGGGTTTCGCCATGTTGGTCAGGCTGGTCTCGAACTCTTGACCTCAGGTGATCTGCCCGCCTAAGCCTCCCAAACTGCTGGGATTACAGGTGTGAGCCACCATGCCTGGCCTAAAAATACAAAAATTAGCCAGTTGCGGTGATGGACGCCTGTAATCCCAGCTATTCAGGAGCCTGAGGCAGGAGAATCACTTGAACCCGGGAGGTGCAGGTTGCAATGAGCCAGGATCGCACCACTGCACTCAAGCCTGAGCAACAGAGTGAGACCCCCCCGCCCAAAAAAAGAGAGAGTTCACTGTGACCCCAGCCCTGCCTCAGGGCCATCCCCTGCTGCGGCCTCCTAGGTCCCCCAACCTGCGTCGACAACTGCTGGTGGCTGCAAAGAGGGGGACGAGCAGACATCACAACAGCCACCAAAACTAAAGCTGGACGCACCCCCAACCCAGTGATTCCAGGGCTAGGGTGTGTCCTACAGACACAACCACAGGTGGGAGAGGGGCTCAGGACAGCAGCGTCGGCCACGTGAAGACCTGGAAGGAGTCTGAGTGTCGCTGCGGACACAATGCAGCTAAAGCAACAGCGGCACGGCTGGGCAAAGGAGTGCTCTGCGGCGGCAAGACAGAGCAAACATGGCCCCTCCACGACCCTGGCCCCACATCCATGACAGAGGCAGAGCAGGGAATGGAGGGTGCAGCCCCCGCTGGTGTGAGAGGACGCTCACGTCTACAGCCACAGAACAGCTCTGCTCAGACTTTGTGGCCGTAGCTCCTCTCTGGTGATGGGGCTGGGGGTGGGAGCCAGGAGTGGGGGAGGAGAGCATGCTGTTTGCTCTTTTTTAGCTTTTATGTTTTGAACTTTGTGAAGGAAGGTTTCAGTGCAAAAAAAAAAAAAGAAAACAGGAAAATGACATGTGGCCCTGACTGCCGGTCACGAGGGAAAATCATCTCAGGCCCTGAAGCCCCTCCCCGAAATGACTGTTTTGGGGACAACAAAGAGAGCAAAGCACACAAGTAATGTCCCCAAGCCCCTGGGGGTTCCCAAGCTTCTCTAGGCTGGGGCCGGCATGGCACTCATGGGCGAGGACAAGGCTGGGCGGGCACCAGCGGGCCACTGACCTCGGCGTGCTGGGCCATGGTGCTGGCCTCCACCGCGTAGATTTTCCGTGCTCCAGCTTGGGCGGCAAAAAACGACAGGATCCCAGAGCCACAGCCAACATCAAGAACGATCTGAGGGAGGAGTGGGAGGTGAGAGCGAGACATAGGAGGTGATGGTGATGGGGAGGTGACAGTGATCATAAGGGATGTGCACATCATGAGGCGTCTGTCTTCACTCTCAATGTTTGCCCTCTATGGGCTCTTGGTCAAAATGAAGCGAGAACTCAAGAGGAGCCATGGGCCACTCCTCTGGGAGGAGAAGCCCTGGGGAAGCTCCCACTCGGCCCCAACCCTGTGGCCTGCAGGCCTCCGGATCGTCTGGGGTGAGAGGCACGGGCCTCCCCTGGAAGCTCACTGGCAGTTGAAAAGCATTTTTCCGGGGCCTCCGCAGTTCTAGCATGGAGGAAAGGGGCCCGAGGTGTTGGTGGCAGTGTCTCCCAGCTCCATGCTGACTCATGCCTGGAGAAGCAGCCCCTCTTGGCTGGGGCAGGTGAGCCGCCCAAGCCCTGGGGCCGGCTGGGCTTCCCGCAGGGCCACTGGCCTATGATGGTCACTCATGGCAGAGTCCAGGCCAAGGTCTGGGAGAACACACCACCTGTTCTGGATTTGTGGGATTGCTTCCACACGAGCAGACCAAGGGCAGACATTCCTAGTGGTGACAGGCATGAGCTTTTGAAGGACAAATGCTCTGGGCACGGTGAGTGCCTACAGGGGAAGCTGGGGTCAGATGGGAAGGCCTCAGGGTACCGATCAGAGCTCCAGATGAACCAGGAAATGGATCTCCATCCTTGGAGAGCAGGAAGGGACTTCATCAACGGAGGACGTCCTTCCCAGACCTCAGCGGTCAGGAGGCTTGGGATGGCCCTGCTGGGGCAGACACTGTCGTGTCAAGACAACTCCTCCCCAGGGCCCAGGGCCTACTGTCCTCTGGGACGGTAAGCGATGCTAGGGGGGCATGAACCAGGCGCTGGATGAGGCAGATCCATGCAAATCCACGTGGAGAGATCCCCCAAATACTTGGGAGGTAAAAAACAGGCTCCCATTTGATTCAAAAGAGAAAACAGGCTGGGTGCGGTGGCTCACGCCTGTAATCTCAGCACTTTGGGAGGCTGAGGCGGACGAACTGCTTGAGGCCAGAAGTTTGAGACCAGCTTGGGCAACACGGCAGAACCCCATCTCTACTAAAAATACAAAAATTAGCCGGGCATGGTGGCACATGACTGTAATCCCAGCTACTTGGGTGGCTGAGGCACAAGAATCGCTTGAACCCAGGAGGCGGAGGCTGCAGTGAGCTGAGATTGTGCCACTGCATTCCAGCCTGGGTGACAGAGTGAGAATCTGTCTCAAAAAAACCCCCAAAAAACAGAAAGAGAAAACAAAAACTCTGAGTAAGCCAGGTGCAGTGGCTCATGTCTGTAATCCAAGCACTTTGGGAGGTTGAGGTGGGCGGATCATGAGGTCAAGAGATCGAGACCATCCTGGGCAACAGGGTGAAACCCTGTGTCTACCAAAAATACAAAAATCAGCTGGGCTTGGTGGCGTGTGCCTGTAGTCCCAGCTACTCAGGAGGCTGAGGCAGGACAATTGCTCGAACCTGGGAGGTGGAGGTTGCAGTGAGGCGAGATTGTGCCACTGCATTCCAGCCTGGTGACAAAGCAAGACTCCATCTCATAAAAAAAAAAAAAAAAAAAAAGGTAGACACCAAAAACTCTGGCAAATGGGATGAGAAGGGAATACATTATACAGTTCTACTTTTTTTTTTTTTTTTTTTTTTTAGGACGGAGTCTTGCTCTCTTGCCCAGGCTGGAGTGCAGTGGCACAATCTCAGCTCACTGCAACCTCTGCCTCCCAGGTTCAAGCAATTCCCCTGCCTCAGCCTCCTGAGTAGCTGGGACTACAGGTGCCTGCCACCACGCCCAGCTAATTTTTGTATTTTATTTTAGTAGAGATGGGCTTTTGCCATGTTGGCCAGAGTGGTCTCGAACTGCTAACCTCAAGTGACCCACCTGCCTCAGCCTCCCAAAATGCTGGGATTCCAGGTGTGAGCCACTGTGCCTGGCCGATTTCTACTTTTGAATACAGATGCTCTGCTCTGCTCTCTCTCTCTTTAATCATGAGTGCACATTATTTGGTGATATCAAAAAGCTTATTTATTAGTTTTGTTTCTGAGGCAGGGTCTCGCACTGTGGCTCAGCCTGGAGAGCAGTACCCCAATCACAGCTCACTGCACTTTCAACTTCCCGGGCTCAAATGATACCCCTGCCTTGGCCTCCCAAAGTGCTGGGATTACAGACAGGTGTGAGCTACTCTGCCCAGCTCAATAAAATAATTCTAAAATATACGCTGATGTCTGCATGGGGAAAAATCTGGAAGAAGAGAGCTCATACCGAGGGGTAGCGGCTGTCTTGGAGGGAACTGATAGAGGCCTCTCAAGCCTATAATGTACATGCTGTGTTGAGTTTATATATCAAATGCATTTGTTTTTCTTGCTTTTTGGTTTTTTGTTTGTTTGTTTGTTTTGTTTTTGAGATGGAGTCTCGCTCTGTTGCCCAGGCTGGAGTGCTGTGGTGTGATCTCAGCTCACGGCAAGCTCTGCCTCCTGGGTTCATGCCATTCTCCTGCCTCAGCCTCCTGAGTAGCTGGGACTACAGGCACCTGCCACCACGCCCGGCTAATTTTTTTGTATTTTTTAGTAAAGACAGGGTTTCATCGTGTTAGCTAGGATGGTCTCGATCTCCTGACCTTGTGACCCGCCCGGCTTGGCCTCCCAGAGTGCTGGGATTACAGGCGTGAGCCACCGCACCCGGCCTTGTTTGTTTGTTTTTTTTTAAGAGACAAGAGTCTCACTCTGTCGCCCAGGCTGGAGTGCAGTGGTGCAATCATAGCTTACTGCAGCCTCAAACTCCTGGGCTGAAGCGATCCTCCTGCCTCAGCCTCCACAGTAGCTGGGATAAATGCATTTCTAATCTGAGAAAATTAAAGATAAAATCAATGAGCAAAGAAAAAAAAAAAAAAACAGAGACAGAAGCAGAGAGGTGGGCACATGCACGGGCCACTCACCTTGTCCTTGAAGTCAGTGTGGTTTTGCAGGATGGCGCGCTGGTAGGTGCCTGTCCGCACGTAGTCCTGCATCATGTTCTGCTGCTGGGACAGGTAGCCATAAAACTGGAACAGAGACACACCAATGGCACGGGGCACAAAGTGGCATGAGGCAGCCAAGGCCCTGGCCAGCCCTGTGATAGAGCAAGGGGCCATCTTGAGCACAAACCTCCCTCGGGAGGCCGTGCACCCTCTGCCTGGGCCCCACTAGCAGCTCCAGGAGAGGGAGCAGGAAGCCGGAGGGCAGCCCCCAGGAGGACACCGCCACTATCACTGCAGCCAGTGGCAACAGCTGGATGCCGCCTGGACCTGGAAGCCACCCAGGAGAACTCAAGATTTGCCACAGGCAGGGTTCTGGCATCGGGGGCCACCTGCCCCATCTTGAGGGCCCCAAAGAAGAAGAGAAGCGGATCGAACAGAGCCCTAGAACTCAGAGCGCCAGGCAGGTGAGGTGTGGTGTCTCTCTGTAAGACAACGGGCGATCGGGAGGCAGCGTGGCACCTGGGCAGGGGCACAGGCTTTGGCATCAGGCAGACCTGGCTTCCCATCTTGGCTCTGTTGCATAATAGCTGTGTGACTTGGAGCAAGTCACTTAACCTCTCTGAGCCTCAGTTTTCTCATCTGTAAAATGGGGACAATAATAGCACTTACCTCCTAGCGTTGTTGGGAAGGTCCAAGTGCTTCTGTGCATGTGACAGCGCTTAGACCAGGGCCTGGCATACAGGGAGCGCTCAGGACATTGCAACTGCTCTACCGTTATTCACAACACCTGTGGCCCTGAGCTCCACCTGTGCTCAGATCCTTCCAGCAACCCTCTCAGGCAGGCACCTGCATCTCCGCTTCACAGATGAGGAAACTGAGGCCCAGCCAGCGGAGGAAACCTGCCCAAGGCTACATGGCCAGTAAGGGACAGAGCCAGGACGGGAACTTGGGTGGGCCTTTCCTGTGCTGCGTGGCCTCCTGTGGGCGGGTGGCAGGGGGGCTGCCAGGGGGAGGCGGCCTGGCTGAGGATGAGTGCAACCCACCTGGAAGTACTGCACGGCAGAAGACTCCTCCGTCCGCTCGCTGAACACGGACCGCTCCAGGGTGTGGCCCCGGCAGGTTTTCAGGATGTTGTAGAAGGAACAGAAATCTGGAACAGGGAAGCCAAGTCACCGGGGGGGCGGTCAGCAACCCAGCATGTGGCCATCTGGGAGGGAAGGTTCTGGATGGCCGTATGTCCTGACATTTCTCCCTTGAACATACAGGGCTGGTGATTTCTCTTCCCCGAAAAACAATTTTCAAAGTTCAAAGAAAAGATGAAGGGCAGCCATGCCTGCACCCTGGTGACTGACATGAGAAGAGGGCAGGTAGCCTGCATGTGGGGCTGCTGTCTGGTGGGAGTGGGCCTGGGGATTCCTCACCAAAGGGCAGCTTGGTGAAGCTCTCAAGCACACGCCCACTGGCCCGGGAGTCAAAGCTCTGACAAATAAGCCCAAGTCCACCCAGAAGCTCAGGGCGGCATCTGTGTGGGGGCAGCAGACACTGCAATGTCCAGTAAGAGGGGACTGGACAAACCCCAGGGGCACAGAAAAGCACAGTAGAGGCCAGGTGCAGTGGCTCATGCCTGTAATCCCAGCACTTTGGGAGGCTGAGGTGGGCAGATCAGTTGTCAGGAGTTTCAGACCAGCTTGGGCAACATAACAAGACCCTGCCTCGTTAAAAAACAAAAACAAAAACAAGAAATAAAAAATTAAGGGGGGCCAGGCGTGGTGGCTCACGCTTGTAATCCCAGCACTTTGGGAGGCCGAGGCGGGCGAATCACGAGGTCAGGAGATCGAGACCATGGTGAAACCCCGTCTCTACTAAAAATACAAAAAATTAGCCGGGCATGGTGGCGGGCACCTGTAGTCCCAGCTACTTGGAGGCTGAGGCAGGAGAATGGCGTGAACCCGGGAGGCGAAGCTTGCAGTGAGCCGAGATTGTGCCACTGCACTCCAGCCTGGGCGACAGAGTGAGACTCCATCTCAAAAAAAAAAAAAAATTAAGAAAAGCACGGCAGAGAATCACCAATCACCACCCTTCCCCAAGATGCAACGGTATGTGGCCCTTTAAAACAGGCTCTATCTATTTGGCTGGGCACTGTGGTTTTCAACTGTAATCCCAGCACATTGGGAGGCTGAGGCGGGTGGACTGCTTGAGCCCAGGAGTTTAAGAGGCCAGCCTGGGCAACAAAGCAAGACCCTGTCTCTACAAGAAATAATAAGCCGGGCATGGTGGCTCATGCCTGTAATCCTAGCACTTTGAGAGGCTGAGGCGAGTGGATCACTTGAGGTCAGGAGTTCGAGACCAGCCTGGCCAACATGGTGAAACCCTGTCTCTATTAAAAATACAGAAATTAGCCAGGGGTGGTGGTGGGCACCTGTAGTCCCAGCTACTCAGGAGGCTGAGGCGGGAGAATCACTTGAACCCAGGAGGTGGAGGTTGCAGTGAGCCAAGATTGCGCAACTACACTCCAGCCTGGGTAACAGAGTGAGACTCTGTCTTAAAATAAAATAAAATAGCCGGGCGCGGTGGCTCACGCTTGTAATCCCAGCACTTTGGGAGGCCGAGGCGGGCGGATCACGAGGTCAGGAGATCGAGACCATCCTGGCTAACATGGTGAAACCCCGTCTCTACTAAAAATACAAAAAAATTAGCCGGGCGTGGTGGCGGGCGCCTGTAGTCCCAGCTACTCGGAGAGGCTGAGGCAGGAGAATGGCGTGAACCTGGGAGGCGGAGCTTGCAGTGAGCCGAGAGTGCGCCACTGCACTCCAGCCTGGGCGACACAGCGAGACTCCGTCTCAAAAAAAAAATAAATAAATAAAATAAAATAAAATAAAATAAGTGAAATAATAAAATAAAATTAAATTAAATTAAAATAAAATTAAAGCTGTATTTATTAACATAGAATAATAGCCACTAAATTATATCAAGTAGAAAACAAAACAATATTTAAAAGACAATCTCTTTAAAAATTAAAAGACACGTCAGGCAAGGTGGCTCACGCATGTAATCCTAGCACTTTGGGAGGCTGAGGCAGGCGGATTACCTGAGGTCAGGAGTTCAAGACCAGCCTGGCCAACATGGTGAAACCCCCGTCTCTACTAAAAATACAAAAAATTAGCTGGGTACAGTGGCACGTGCCTGTAATCCCGGCTATTGAGGGCGCTGAGGCAGGAGAATCGCTTGAACCTGGGAGACAGAGGTTGCAGTGAGCCGAGATCGCGCCACTGCACTCCAGCACTCCAGCCTGGGTGACAGAGCGAGACTCCGTCTCAAAAAAAAATTAAAGACACAGTTCGAGATGAGCAAGTTCTGGAGATAGGTGGTAGTGACAGTTGCACAACAATGTTAATGTGCTGCTTGCTACCAACCTACACACTTCAAAAGGGTTAAAATGACCAAATTTCGTTATGTAGATTTTAGCACAACTTTTAAAAACTGACAGAACTGAAATAAAAAATATTAAAATACAAATAGTCTTAAGAGTGGGAATGGCCGGGTGCAGTGGCTCATGCCTGTAATCCCAGCACAGCACTTTGGGAGGCTGAGGCGGGTGGATCACTTGAGGCCAGGAGTTTGAGACCAGCCTGGGCAATATGAAAAAACTCCATGTCTACTATAATAAAAACACAAAAATTAGCCAGGCATAGTGGCACAAACATGTAGTCCCAGCTACTCGGGAGGCTGAGGCATGAGAATCGCCTGAACCTGGGAGGTGGAGGTTGCAGTGAGCCAAGATAGCACCACTGAACTCCAGCCTGGGCAACAGAGTGACACTCTTTCTCGAAAAAAAATAAAAATAAAAATAAAAGGGCTGGGTGCGGTGGCTCACATCTGTAATCTCAGCACTTTGGGAGGCTGAGGAGGGCGGCTCACTTGAGGCCAGGAGTTCGAGACCAGCCTGGGCAACACATCGCTACAAAAAATTAGCCAGGCGTGGCAGCTTCACACAGGTGGCCCTGAGGGCTCAGGCTGCCCAAGGTACATCTGGGTCACTGCACAGCCTCCTTGAGACAAGGGAGAGGCCGGCAGTGGCTATGGGCAGTCAGCCTCCCCACCTCCAGCTGTCCCTGTACCAGCCCCCGTGTCAACCACTGGGCTCACTCCAGCTCTCAGGTAACCGAGCCTGCAGCGGGACCTTCAGACCGTCTCCAGCCCTGGGCATCCCTCGACACCTCCACTGCTACCCTGGCTGTATCCACCTGGGGTTCTCCCACCTTTAGTCAGGAATCTTGTGTCCACCTGTGCCCCCAAGGTGGGTTGGTTAGGCCCTTCTGGTGGCTTCTCTGTACCCTGAGCAAACTCTTCCTGCCTCTAGGACCTTGTCTCACTCCATCCCCTAAACTCCAATCACAGCTGGCCCAGGGCTGGCCACTGCCAGAAAGACTGGGCCCAGGTGGTCAGGATGGGCCTCTTGGAGGTGGGGACATACGAGCCAAGCCCCAAAAGACCCAGAGGAGCCGGCGAGGGAGGGTCTGGGATCCAGCATTTGCCCAGGCAGTGGAGTGTATTCTGGGCATATCTGCGTGTGGGAATGCGGTTTTGAGGGCAGCGGAGCCTTCTCAAGGATGCACGGGCCACCCCTTAGCCAGGCTCCACGCCCCTGCCCACCAGGGCTCTGGGCACTCTGGGCTGGTGTCACCGGAATGGAAGGAGGGCCACGTACCATTGGGTGTGGCGAACTGGATGAGGACACTGTTGCAGCCCAGGGTGATGATGAAGGACTGCTTGCCCACACGGCTGCACTCTGTCTCTCGGGACACTGAGCACTTAAAGACACACACATCTTCATCTACGAGAGAAGACAGGCTGGCGTGAGCGATGCAGCCCTGTTGGCTGCCTTCTTTTGAGCCCGAGTCCCTGTCGCCCTCCTGCTGCCTCCCCTTGGTGCCCCCAGATTCTTCCAGAGTGCCACAAAACCACCCTGGCAGCACTGCCGGGTGCCCTGACTGCCCAGCCCACATTGAAGACAAGGGAGCGGCTGATCAGACAGCAGGAACACAGCCTGTGTCCTCAGGACGACCAGGGATGAGACAGGGGCACGGTGAAGGCTGAGGTGGGCAGACAGGGCCAACGAGGCATGGTGCTGGCCCACAAGAATTCAGAGCTGGAGCTGCCTCTGCCCCGCTCGGCTGAGCCCTTCTGTTCTTGGATGGGCGCAGTGCAGTGACTGCATGTGGCCAGTGGAGCCAGACCGCCGGGTTCACACCCTATCCACGCCATTTTTTCACTGTGACACAGGCAGGTCCCTCAGCCTCTCTGGAACTGGGGTTCTCACCATCAGATGGGGCTAATGGCAGGGCAGTGGACTAGTGAATTATGACACTGTCTCCCTGTACCCATCATGATAGCTGTTACTAGTAATTCATTCCACAAACCTGCGGCCACTCCACTCCAGCCAAATGGTGAAACTTAGCGATGCCAGGAACGGGCCGGCCCAATCAGGCGCTGTGCCCGTCTGCCGTACTGCAGTGGGACAGGTGCATCATCTGTAGTATTCTTGGCAAAAATGTTTGCCCTAGTCCCATCTTCAAGGGACAATAGAAAAGGACAGGTTGTGGGGCAGGCTACAGGACAACCAGCCTGGTCTCCTCGAACAGGCCAATGTCAGGAAAGACCAAAATGGTGGGAGCTATTCCAGAGTGCAGGAGACAAGAAAGAGGGGAGTGCCCAACGCAATGCAAAGTGGGACCCTGGGCTGGAGCCGAATGAAAAATGTTTTTAAAAGTTATAAAGGACAACTGGGGAGGCTGGGCCCACACCTCTAATTCCAGCACTTTGGGAGGCCAAGGCAGGAGGACCACTTGAACCCAGGAGTTGGAGATCAGCCTGGGCAGCATAGCAAGACCCTGTCTCTACAAAAAAATTTAAAAATTAGGCAGGCGTGGTGGCATGTGCCTGTTGTCTTAGGGACTCAGGAGGCCGAGGTGGAAGGATTACTTGAGCCTGGGAGGTTGAGGCTACAGTGAGCCATGACTGTGCCACTGCATTCCAGCCTGGCTGACAGAGCAAGACCTTGTCTCAACAAAATAAATAAAGAACAACTGGGGAGCTGGACAGAGTGGCTCACACCTGTGGTCCCAGCTACTTGGGAGGCTGAGGTGGGAGGATTGCTTGAGCCCAGGAGGTTGAGGCTGTAGTGAGCTATGATGGTGCCACTGCGCTCTAGTCTAGGCAACAGAAGTGAGATCTTATTAAAAAACAAAACAAAACAAAAGACAACTAGGGAAATGTGAGCGTGGACTACATATTCCATAATTTTAAGTTATTTGGATGTGACAATGGTATTGTGGTTTTGTAGATAAATGCATATTTTCTTAGAAAACACATGTGGAAGTATTTATCGCAAATTCCCATGACGTCAGTAGCTTGCTTTGGAATAGCCCACCACAACAACAACAACATGAGTGCAAATATCGCAAAAGTGTTCTCAATCACCCTGAATGGCCAAAACAATCTTGAAAAAGAATAAAGTTGGAAGATTCCCATGTCTCAATTTCAAATTTTACTATGAAGGTACAGTAATGAAAACAGTGTAGTGGTACTGGCAAAAGAAAGGAGACACAGATCAATGGAACAGAATCAAGAGTCCAGAAATAAACCCTTATACTTATCCTCAATTGATTTTTGACAAGGATGCCAAGAACATTCAATGGGGAAAGAATAGTGTCTTCAACAAACACTGTTGAGGAAACTGGATAACCACAGAGAAAAGAATGAAGTTAAACCCCTACCTCACACCATATACAAACAAAACAGAACTCAAATGGAGCAACGACCTAAATATAAGAGCTAAAACAAGGCCGGGCGCGGTGGCTCACGCTTGTAATCCCAGCACTTTGGGAGGCCGAGGCAGGCGGATCACGAGGTCAGGAGATCGAGACCACAGTGAAACCCCGTCTCTACTAAAAATACAAACAATTAGCCAGGCGTGGTGGCGGGCGCCTGTAGTCCCAGCTACTCGGAGAGGCTGAGGCAGGAGAATGGCATGAACCCCGGAGGCGGAGCTTGCAGTGAGCCGAGACTGCGCCACTGCACTCCAGCCTGGGTGACAGAGCAAGACTCTGTCTCAAAAAAAAAAAAAAAAGAGCTAAAACAAGAAAACTCTTAGGAGAACGAGTTGCAAATCATCTATTGTTAAGTATTTAGTGTCCAAAATATATAAAAAACTATTTTAGGGTCAGGCACGGTGGCTGACACCTGTAATCCCAGTACTCTGGGAGGTGGGCAGATTACTAGAACCCAGGAGTTTGAGACCAGCCTGGGCAACATGGTGAAATCCCATCTCTACTAAAAATATAAAAATATTAGTCAGGTGTAGTGGCGTGTGCCTGTAGTCCCAACTACTTGGGAGGCTGAGGTGGGAGAATCACCTGAGCCCAGGAAGTTGACACTGCAGTGAGCAGAGATGGCAACACTGCACTCTAGCCTGGGTGACAAGAATAAGAGCATGTCTCAAAAAAAAAAAAAAGAAAAGAAAAAGTCTGGGTGCAGTGGCTCACGCCTGTAATCCCAGCACTTTGGGAGGGCAAGATGGGTGGATCATGAGGTCAGGAGATCAAGACCATCCTGGCTAACACAGTGAAATCCTGTCTCTACTAAAAATACAACAAAACAAAACAAAATTATCTGGGTGTGGTGGCAGGCGCCTGTAGTCCCAGCTACTCAGAAGGCTGAGGCAGGAGAATGGTGTGAACCCGGGAGGTGGAGCTTGCAGTGAGCCAAGATCACACCACTGCACTCCAGCCTGGGCAACAGAGCAAGACTCTGTCTCAAAAAAAAAAAAAAAAAAAAAACAACAACAATGATTTTTTATCTCTTTTTATTATATTTATTTTTTGAGATGGAGTCTCACTCCATCACCCAGCCTGCAGTGCAGTGGCACGATTTTGGCTTGCTGTGACCTCTGCCTCCCGGATTCTAGGGATTCTCCTGCCTCAGCCTCCGGAGTAACTGGGGGACTACAGGTGTGTGCCACCACGTCCAGCTTGTTTTTGTACTTTTAGTAGAGATGGGGTTTCACTATGCTGGTCAGGCTGGTCTTGAGCTCCTGAGCTCAAGTGCTCTGTCTGCCTTGGTGTCCCAAAGTGCTGGGATTACAGAGGTGAGCCACTGCGCCCGGCCTATATATTTTTAATATATATATATTTATATATAAGCCACTGGGCTGGGCCAAGAACTTTTTTAACTCAACAACAAAGAGATAGCCAGGGCTGGGCACAGGCTCATGCCTGTAATCCCAGCACTTTGGGAGGCCAAGATGGGAGGATAACTTGAGGCCAGGAGTTCAAGGTCAGCCTAGGCAACATAGTAAGACCCCATCTCTACAAAAAAAATAAACAAAATTAGCCGGGTATGGTGGTGCATGCCTGAGATCCCAGCTACTCGGGAGGCTGAGGTGGAAGGATTGCTTGAGCCTGGGAGCTCAAGGCTGCAGTTAGCTATGATTGTACCTGTGAACAGCCACTGCACTCCAGCCTGGGCAACATAGCAAGACTCCATCTCTTTAAAAAAACAAAAACAAAAACAAACAAAAAAAAACAGCTGGCCAAGTGCAGTGGCTCATGCCTGTAATCCCAGCACTTTGGGAGGCCGAGGCGGGCAGATCACCTGAGGTCAGGAGTTCAAGACCAGCCTGGCCAACGTGGCGAAACGCCGTCTCTACTAAAAACACAAAAATTAGCCAGACATGATGGCGGGTGCCTGTAGTCCCAGCTACTTAGGAAGCTGAGGCAGGGAGAATTGCTTGAATCAGGGAGGTGAAGGTTGCAGTGAGCTGAGATAGCGCCATTGCACTTTAGCTTGGGCAACAGAGCGAAGCTCCGTTTCAAAAAAAAAAAAAAAAAAAAAAAAAGGCTGGGCGCAGTGGCTCAAATCTGTAATCCCAGCACTTTCGGAGGCCAAGGCAGGCAGGTGATCACAAGGTCAGGAGATTGAGACCATCCTGGCTAACATGGTGAAACCCCGTCTCTACTAAAAATACAAAAAATTAGCCGGGTGTGGTGGCTGGCGCCTGTAGTCCCAGCTACTCGGGAGGCTGAGGCAGGAGAATGGCGTGAATCCGGGAGGCGGAGCTTGCAGTGAGCCAAGATCGCGCCACTGCACCCCAGCCTGGGCGACAGAGCCAGACTCGTCTCAAAAAAAAAAAATAAAATAAAAACAAAACAAAGCAAAAAAACCCAACAGACACTCGTATGCAAGCATTCACAGCAGTACTTATTCATGACAGACACAAGATGGAAATACAACCCAAATGTTCATAAACTGACAAACAGATAAACAAACATGGCTTATCTATAAAATGAAACATTATTCAGCCATAAAAATAAAGGAAGCACTGAGCCATGCAACAACATGAATGAATAGCAGAAACATCATGCTGAAAGAAGCCAGACACAAATGATTGTATTTATGTGAAATATTCACAGTAGGCACACTGCTGGTGGCTGAGAGCTGGGAGAAGGCAGGAATGGGGAGCAACTGCTTAATGGAAGTGGGGTCTCCTTTTGGGGTGACAAACATATTTTGGGAGTAGACAGAGGTGATTGTTATGCGACATTGTAAAGGGGCTGATTTCCTGTTATACGATAACAGCTCTTGACCTCCCAGGCTCAAGCCATCCTCCCACCTCAGCCTCCCGGGTAGCTGGAACCTCACGGGCGTCCACCACCCCTGGCTAATTTTATTTTTTTGTAGAGATGAGGGTCTCACTATGTCGCCCAGGCTGGTCTGAAACTCCTGGGGCTCAAGTGATCCTCCCACCTTGGCCTCCAAAGTGCTGGGATTACAGGTGTGAATTTTGCTTCAATAGAAAAAGAAAAATGGGCCGGGCGTAGTGGCTCACGCCTGTAATTCTAGCACTTTGGGAGGTGGGCAGATCACTTGAACCCAGGAGTTTGAGACACACCTGTCCAAAAAGGCAAAACCCCATCTCTACTAAAAGTACAAAAATTAGCAAGGCATGGTGGTGGGTGCCTGTAATCCCAGCTACTCAGGAGGCTGAGGCAGGAGAATCGCTTGAATCCAGGAGGTGGAGGTTGCAGTGAGCCGAGATGGCACCACTGCACTCCAGCCTGGGCGACAGAGCGAGACTCTTTACGTCTCAAAAAAAAAAAAAAAATTAAAAGAAAACTGTTCCTAAGTGATGAGTCCAGGTATGAGGGCCTACAGATATGAGACCTGCAGGGCAGCTCCCCAGCCACACCCAGCCAGTCCTGCCAGACTCTCTCCCACCCCAGGAGCCAGGTGCCGCCCTCCTGAGAGGGCAGGGCATGGAGGAACCTCCTGAGCCCTGCCAGGAGGAGGGTGTCAGCAGGCCACTGCCCCAGACTCACAGCCTCACCACACCCACAGAGGCCCCAAGATAAAGGGCTCCCAGCTGTAGGTGGGTCCCAGGAAGGGACATCCAACCTTGGCATGGTGCCCACACTCATACCCGTCCTGGGGCAGGAGATACTGTCGATCTGTTGGCCACACCTGGGTGACAGCAAGTGGGCCCAGGGAGGCCTGTTTACCAAGCAGCCTGGCAACCTGACGTTGCCTGAGGCGCCCCTCTCTGACCTGGCGCCAGGCAGGCAACTACAGGACCTGTGGCCAAGTGAAGCCTGGCTGTACCCAGCCAAGGCTAGGGCTGGGCTTAGGCCAAAGATGCCGGGGCTGAGGGCAAGTGGATCGCTTCATCACAGCAGCAGCTGCTGAAGCCCGCGGAGCCGGCAGCTTCTCAAAGTCACAGCTCTATCCCCAAGCTAGTCCCTGGCACACGGCACGGAAGACACCTGGGAAATACTGACAAACCAAAAAAAAGAAAAAAGAAAAACAAGCTAGACCATGTTCCTCTCTTTGTTCAGGAGACACCCGAGCCTCTGAGCTCTGTGCCCATCATTCCTCATGGCTCTCTCTGCCTTGGCCCCTCCCCACGGACACACTCAATCCTCTAATCCCTACATGGGCCAGGCCCCAGGCCTCTGCACATGCTGTTCCCACTTTCTCCCTTCCTCTCCCCTCCCTCTGCTACTATGGGTCCAGTGGGCCATCGCACACCTGGCCCAGGGTCACCTGTGAGCAGGCAAGGAATGCAAGCCTGTCTCCTGGCTCACGAACAGCACCCCAGGAGGAGGGCAGAAGGGAGCCTTGGGGCCCGGGATGCACAGGCGTCTGGATCCAGCAGTGGTGATTCAGTGCTCGCCACAGATGCAGCCCTGCCCGCGGGAAACTCACTGTGGCATCCTCTCAAGGCCAACAACCACCTCCCAAAGCGGCCATTCAGCTGGGGAGAAGCAGTATGGGAGCTGCGGAAGGGGGCAGGACCCCAGGATTCAGAAAGGCCCTCTGTGTCGGCCTCTAGAGACTAATCGAAAAAGCACCACTGTTGCGGCATCAGCCAACGCATGTTGGGGACTGTGTGCACATGGCCTGGAGAGGTGGGGGACAGGCTGCAGGGCTAGCAGGCAAGGGTGACCAAAAAGCAGACTCCAGAGCCAGGAGGCTGTGGTGAGTTCAGGCCAATTGAGGCCAGGCCAGAGTTGGGGTATCTTTTTTTTTCGAGACTAAGTCTCACTCTGTCACCTAGGCTGGAGTGCAGTGGCACAATCTCAGCTCACCGCAACTTCTGTCTCCCCGGTTCCAGCGATTCTCCTGTCTCAGCCTCCCGAGTAGCTGGGATTACAGGCATGCACCACCACACCCGGCTAATTTTTGTATTTTTATTAGAGACAGGGTTTCACCATGTTGACCAGGCTGATCTCGAACTCCTGATCTCAGGTGATTCGCCCACCTCGACCTCCCAAAGTGCTGAGATCACAGGTGTGAGCCGCCGTGCCTGGCCCAGAGCTAGCATTTCTTTATCCTGCAGTAAAAGGAAAGGGACTGGGATCTCCAGGTGGAGTCTCCAACAGGGAACGTGAAGAACACGAACCCAGACTGAGTGTTACGCTTCGGCCACCCCTGGACCCAGCCTGGGGCTATTGGCTGGCCTGCCGCGCTGCACTTGGCCCTGATGAAGCAGTGGGGCCAAGGGAGGAGGGGCTGAAACTGCAGGGAAGGGGGTAGAAAAACTGCCCCATCTTTGAGGCAGCCTTTCTTGCTCCCCAGGAAGCAGCTCCTCGCCATGTGAATCCAGGTCACAAACCCCCAGTTGCCATGAGCCAGGCCTGCCCACACCCTGCAGAGGCTGGGATGTCACATGACGTAAGAGTGACAACACTCTAAGGGCCAGGCTCTGTTCCAGTGCCTTATGTCGACCTCCTGTTTCCTCTTCTCATCACCTCTGGGAGTACCTACTCTCACTATGCTCTTATTTGCTCAGAGAGGTTAAGTATCTTGCTCAAGGTCACACAGCAAGAGTGGCTGAGGTGACTGGCACCAGCATGCCCACTCCTCACCAATGCACCACCCGATGTCTCTGCGCTTCCTAGAGCAGGGCTTGGCTGACTTTCTGTGTAAAGGACCAGACAGTAAATATTGTGTGCTTCCTGGGGAATCTGATCTCTGCTGGGGAATCTGATCTCTGCTACAATTACTCTATTCTGCCTTGCAGCAGACAATATGTAAACAAATGAGCATGGCTGTGTGCCCATAAAGCTTTATTTGAAAAACCCGGAAGGATTACAGGTGCAGAGCAGAGGCTGGACCCTCAGCGTTTTCGCCACCCACTTCCTTATCTGCTCACCAGGCACTAGGCAATGGAGATAAGCTCCCCATCCTAGAGGCGGTGGCAGACAGAGATCCCCAGGTGGTGGACTCTGTAGGTGCCTGGAGGTGGCACCTGACCCAGCCTGGGAAGGAGACTGGGGACAGATCTGCCAGTGAGGGGAAGTGCGCACGAAGGCAGGGAAACAGGGGTGGCCAAGACAGTGCGGTGAGCCCTGGGAGGCTGCTGGGACAGACCTCCATGCAACGTGGGTTGATGTGGGTAGGGGCGCTGTGGAGGGACCGCAAGAGGCCCCAGTGGACTGGTGGCTTGGCTCTGGGCAGCACTGGGAGGGATCTTGCACAGGGTGGGGAGAGACCTGTCATCACACAGGATAGGGGAGGAGCCAAGGGCTATGGCTGGCCAGGCAGGAGGCAACGGGGGTGGGGAAGAGGGCAGCTCTTGGAGGACCGGCTGCTGTTCCCCACCTGCCTTAAGAGTTAGCATGCTGCACATCTCCTTATTGGCCCCCCAGGGCAGCAGAATCTAGGGGACTCTAAGGTATAAGGACTCCCTAGCCCTAGACTTGAAGAAAATACACTAGAGAATGGTGGGCGGGGCAGCAGCAGCTCCATGGCAGCCCTGGGTCCCAGCATGCAGGAGGGTCTTGGAAGAACAGGGAGACATCTCTCAAGGGTCTCACTGAGCAGATGGTCCTGGTACCATGCCTCAGTCACCTCCCAGTCCACCCTTCAAGCCGCACAGTGTCTAACACAACCCGCCTGCTTCACACCACCCCACGGTTCCCCAGCACCTTCCGGAACCAGCCCCCTGCCAATGTCCGCAGTCTCACTGCTGCCCCCTGGGTCACTCCAGCCAAACCTCGCTGGCCTTCAACACTCCCGGTCAAGATCATGGGCAGAGGTTCTCTGGCCTCTGATGCTCCTTAGAGATCACCCTCCCCTCTTCCCCTGCTTCCTTGTCACTTCCTCCTAGAGGTCCTCCAGCATTTCCCGGACAAGCCCTCACTGCCTCGCAGCTCCTTATTTAACGCCTACCTGACAGCCCCACAAAGCGCAGATCCAGGGCTCTGGGCATAACTCACACAGTACCTAGCACACAAGGGGCACTCATGGGTACTGACCAGAATGCCCTCCCCGGGATAGGGGTAGGGGCAGCCCAGCCTCTTCCCTAAGCACAGGGGGCAGTGGGTTCAGGGGTCCAGGTGTCCAAGTTGGAATGCTAGCCTGCCCTCACCGTGAGCATGGCCTTGACTGGGGAAGTGGCTTCACCATGCAGAGATGTTTAGCATCCGGTGGCCACACAGCAGCACTATTTGTTCACCTACTTCCCCTCCCCCTTGCTTCCAGAAAGCAATGGAACAAGCAGGGGGTCTTTGGGCCCCTGAGGCTCGTTAGACCTGGGTCAGGGGGACCTGGAGTCCCTTCAAACCTCCCATCCCTAGGCCGGGCACAGTGGCTTGCGCCTGTAATCCCAGCACTTTGGAAGGCCAAGGCAGGTGGATCGCTTGAGGCCAGGAGTTTGAGACTAGTCCGGCCAACATGGTGAAACCTTATCTCTACCAAAAATACAAAAATCAGCCAGAAGTGGTGGTGGGCGCCTATAATCCCAGCTACTTGGGAGGCTGAGGCACGAGAATAATTTGAACCTGGGAGGTAGAGGTTGCAGTGAGCAGAAATCACACCACTGCCCTCCAGCCTGGGTGACAGTGAGAGATTCTCTCTTAAAAAGAAAAAAAAAGAGAACCTCCCATGCTGTCGTGACATCGGGGCCACATTCTTTGGCAGATAGAGAACAAGGAGGCCGGCTGGGAACAGTGGCTCCTGCCTGTAATCCTAACACTTTGGAAAGCTGAGCGGGGAGGGTCACTTGAGCCCAGGAGTTTGAGACCAGCCTAGGCAACATAGTGAGACCCCATCTTCTACAAGTAATAATAAAAAAATTAGATGAGCATGGTGGTGCACACCTGTAGTCCCAACTATGTGGGAAGCTGTGGCAGGAAAATCCCTCGAGCCTGGGAGGTCAAGGCTGCAGTGAGCCGAGATCGTGCCACTGCACTCCAGCCTGGGCGACAGAGTGAGACCCCATTTCAAGAAGAAAACAAAAGAGAGAGAGAGAAAACACAAGGAGGTGGAGGGCAAGAAGAAAAGCAGCAGCAGCTCGGGGGGGAGAAAAGCCACATGTCAAGCTCTTGCATCTCCAGGGGGAACACAACTGTAGCCACCAAATGGAGGAATAATTAAAGCTATTTATCCCGGCAGACCTGGGGCGGGGGAGTAGCTGGTGGCTGTAGAAGCCGTTGTCCAAATGGTACGTCTTTTATTAAATCGCCTCCTGCTGCCAAAGACAACATGGGCTCTTCACCTTCCAGAGGAAAACATTCCCGATCAAAGGAGGGGAGGAGGGTGAAAAAAAAGAGCACATCCCCCCCCCCCCCCCCCCCGCCGTGGCCAACTCCCGTCCCACAGGCACAGAAAAAAACATGCTTACTGAAGCCCACTCGGCTGGCATCTCTTTGCTCAGCCTGCTCCGCCCGGACCACGTGCAGGCACAGAGGACCTGGCGGTGAACCAGAGAGCCACCTCCGGCCCTCCCATGCTGGGAGTCCATAATGGGAAGCAGACAGCACTCAGCAGGGCAGTGAGGGGACAGACAACAGGAACTGGCAGTAAGCACTGAGAGGAGGGAAAGCACGGAAGCTGATGCACGCGGACCAGGCCCAATTCAGATTCCAGGAAGACTCGGGAGGAGGCGACACCTGAGCCAGGACCCACTGCCCTGGCAGAGGTGACCTTGTTTCCAAACTAGGAACCAGAAGCTTCCCCCTGTTCCTGCATGGCTTGGCACTCATGTGCCCAAGAGGCGGCAGAGATGACCCTAGGGTCACCCAGCAGGGAGGTGGCTGAAAGGATGGGCTTTGGCATCGAGGAGGACTTGGGTTTATCAAGGAGGGACTGGGTTCAGGGCCGAACCCACTGTTCTGCAGCCCTGGCCTCGGCTTCCTCATCTGTCCAACGGCCACCCTGACACATTCCAAAGGGTGAGGTGACATAACCCACGTGGAGGGCCTGGCAGCCCGGCCCCAGGGCACCATCCTGGAACTTCACTAGGTCAGAGCCCACATGCAGCAGAGTCTGGCAGGGCTTGGATCCCCTGAACTAGCACCTGCCTTGACCCTTGGCCTCGGGAGCCCCATCTATAAAATGGGCACAATGACAGGGGGCAGTAGCTCACGCCTGTAATCTCAGCCCTTTAGGAGGCCAAGGCAGGCAGGTCACAAGGTCAGGAGATCAAGACCATCCTGGCTACCACGGTGAAACCCCGTCTCTACTAAAAATACAAAAAACTAGCTGGGCGTGGTGGCGGGTGCCTGTAGTCCCAGCTACTCAGGAGGCTGAGGCAGAAGAATCACTTGAACCCAGGAGGCGGAGGTTGCAGTGAGCCGAGATCACACCACTGCACTCCAACCTGGGGAAGAGAGTAAGACTCTGTCTCAAAATAAAATAAAATAGGCACAACAGGGGCAGTGGCTCACGCCTGTAATCCCAGCACTACGGGAGGCCGAAGCAGGTGGATCACGTGAGGTCAGGAGCTTGAGACAAGCCTGGCCAACATGGTGAAACCCCATCTCTACTCAAAATATAAAATTAGCTGGGCGTGGTGGTACACGCCTGTAATCTGAGCTACTCGGGAGGCTAAGGCAGGAGAATCACTTGAACCTGGGAGGCAGAGGTTGCATTCCACTCCAACCTGGGCAAAAAGAGCAAAACTCCATCTCAAAAAAAAATAAATAAATAAAAATAAAAATAAATAAATAAAATGGGCAGGGCCGGGCGCGTTGGCTCACGCCTGTAATCCCACCACTTTGGGAGGCTGAGGTGGGTGGATCGCCTGAGGTCAGGAGTTTGAGACCAGCCTGGCCAACATGGTGAAATCTCGTCTCTACCGAAAAAAAAACAAAAAACTAGCCAGACATGGTGGCGGGCACCTGTAATCCCAGCTACTCAAGAGGCTGAGGCAGGAGAATCACTTGAACCCAGGAGGCAGAGGTTGCAGTGAGCAGAGATCATGCCATAGCACTCCAGCCTGGGCAACAAGAAGAAAACTCTGCCTCAAAAAATAAAATAACATAAATAAAATAGGCACAAAATGGGGATGAAAACCCCTCCCTGCAGTGAGGATTCCTAGGTAATAGAGGGAGCGGGAGGTGTTAAGTACTTCATAAACAAGAGCAGCTGCTGTTACCATCATCAGCAACAGATCAATGCCAGCCTCGGAAGAGAATCGCAAACCCCAGAACCCTAACCCGGCCTGGCCTCCCTCTCCTGCCGTAACCTGAGTCGGATCCTCCGATGTCGTCCTGGGAGAAGCTCTGGAGCAGCTGTCTCCAGGTGCTGCCCAGCCCCGGGTATCTGAGGACCATGAGGTCACCCTGGGCTCCTCTGGCGCAGCCCTGGCCTCTGGGCGAATCCCATCCCCACTCCAGCACTGGAGCTGGGTGTCCAGGAGCCCTGCAGCCATGGCTCTGAACGGGCACTGCCCCAGCACATCAGAGCTATGTCTGAGCAACTGATCAAAAACTTCTGGCCCAGAAATCCCTTTGCAGAGCCTTATGTATGCTACAAGCTCTACTTGCAGAGATATACCTGGATCTGAATGCACCCAAAGCAGAAAACTGAAATATCCATGAATTAATCAAAGAATGAATAAATGAAGATGTGGCAAATTAAAAGAAATCGATTTCCATCGGTACACAATGACATGTTAAATGATCGAGCCACAAGGTAAGGGACAGAGTGGTGTAAAACCTATGCACCACAGGTGTACAGATGGGCGGGGAAGGGACAGAGGGAGGAGGGGCAGTGCACACTGCATTCATGGGGCTTGTCTGGAAACACAATAAAGTGACTTCAGTGCTGCCTCCGGGAAGCAAGTCATACTTTTCAATCCGCACCCTCCTCTGCCATTGTGTGAACGTGCATAACTTGAAGCCCAGCAGGTTGGAGGAGATTTATGCGTGCGCGCTTGTATGTGCCTCAGAAACCACAGGTCACGGGCAGTGCGGAGGGAAGGAGAGACTGACTTTTCATGTTACACCCTCCTGAGTGGCTTGAATTTCTCCCTTGTACATAAAAGATGGCCAGACAAAAGGCAATGGCGAAGACTGGGGCGGAAAGGAAGGGCCGGCATCTACGCAAGTTATCTGGGCCCCTCCCTAGAGTGGGCAGACCGGACTGGGGACCACCCCCCCAACATCCTTTTGGACCCTGCTGGCTGGGGGAGGGGAGTGGGAATAGGCCCTGAGCCTCTTCTGTGACCCAGCTGGAGGCTGGCGGACAACCCTGCTTTCCTCAGCTTGGAATCTCCCAGACCAAGCCCTACACCCACCCCGAGGCCCTCAGTGGGTGTGATGGAGGTGGGGCAGTCAGCCCAAGGGCAGCGGGGCTCCCTGACCTGCATTCCAGCAAGGGAGGCCAACTAAAAGAGCCAAGTGCAGTTAAGATCCAGGTTTGAACCTGAGCTCTGCCACCTGCAAGCAAGGGACCATCACCTCCTGACACCTCAGCTTTAGTGTCTAGAAAAATAACACGTGGTTCACTCTGTAGCCATGAGGACGAACCCACCCATGCCCGGCCCAAGACCCATGGGCACACAGTCGTGTGGCACTGGCACAAAACACCAGTCTTGGTCCCTGTGTCCCCATAGCGCTCTGGCTCAAGGCAAAGGGTCCAGAGAAGGAGCCACCAAGAGAGTTCTGGACACAAGGCCATGTTGGGCCGAGAACAAGTGTCTGGCCCTGTCCCCCAGGTGGCCACCCCTGGGACCCAACCCATCTGGCACGTGGCTGACAGAGAATCAGCTTCACACACTGCTTGGAAACACTTGACTCAGTTTTGGTCTCCCTCTGTCATCCAGGCTGGAGTGCAATGGCCCGCCCGGTCATAGCACACTGCAGCCTCGACCTCCTGTGCTCAAGAAGCAACTCCCGCCTCCACCTCCTAAGGAGCTGGGACTTAGGAAGGATAGAGCTATACCAGGAAAAAATTTATATATATCTATATATGTGTGTGTGTATATATGTGTATATATATGTATATATGTGTATATATGTATATATATGTGTATACGTGTATATATGTGTGTATATACGCATATGTGTATATATGTGTGTACATACGCATATGTGTATATATGTGTGTATATACGCATATGTGTATATATGTGTGTATATATGTGTATATACATACACATATATCTATATAGATATAGATATATGTAAATAAAACAAAGTAGCTGGGACCACAGGTATGTACCACCACACAAAACTAATTTTTAGGCTGGGCGCGGTGGCTCACACCTGTAATCCCAGCACTTTGGGAGGCTGAGGCAGGTGGATCACCTGAGGTCAGGAGTTCGAAACCAGTCTGACCAACATGGTAAAACCCCATCTCTACTAAAAATACAAATATTAGCCAGGTGTAGTGGTGGGCGCCTGTAATCCCAGCTACTTGGGAGGCTGAGACAGGAGAATCACTTGAAGCCGGGAGGCAGAGGGTGCAGTGAGCCAAGATCGCGCCACTGCACTCCAGCCTGGACAACAAGAGTGAAACTGTCTCAAACAAAAACAAAAACAAAAAAACCTAATTTTTAAATTTTTGTAGAGACAGAGTCTCCCTATGTTGCCCAGGCCGGTCTCAAACTCCTGGGCTCAAGCAATCCACCTGCCTCAGCCACCTGAGTACCTGGGACCCCAGGCTTGCATGCATCACCACGCAAGGCTAATTTTTTATTTTTTTGTAGAGATGGGGTCTTGCTATTTTGCCCACGCTGGTCTCAAACTCCCAGCCTTAGGCGATCCTCCCGCCTCAACATTTACATCCCACCAGTAAAGCTTAAGCTTTACAGGTTACAGGTTAGCTTTTCAGGCCATTTATGGCCCCTCCAAAAGCCGACCACCAGAGTTAGTATAAGGCTGTTCCCCGGGGAGGGGATTGGATGGGGGGGCTTCATTCCATGGGCAAGTTTTCCTTAAAATGAGGGAGGGAAGTGCACAGGTCTTGGCTGCATTCGTCTTCATTCCTTCAAAAATATTTCATGAGAAAAAGCAGCCACCTCTTCTGCTGGCCCAAAAGGCCAGGGTCCACGGTTGGATCCAGGCTTGGAAATGCACTGGCAACTCACAAAGTCAAAGTGATTCAACACTACTTCAGGAGTCCCCAAGAATGTAGGATTACAGAAGGTAGTAAACAATTCTGGGTCGGGCACAGTAGCTCACGGCTGTAATCCCACCACTTTGGGAGGCTGAGGCAGGTGGATCACCTGAGGCCAGGAGTTCGAAACCAGCCTGGCCAACTTGGAGAAACCCCGTCTCTACTAAAAATACAAAAAAAAAAAAAAAAATTAGCCGGGCGTGGTGGTGAACACCTGTAATCCCAGCTACTTGGGAGGCTGAGGCGGAAGAATCCCTTGAACCGGGGAGGTGGAGGTTGCAGTGAGCCGAGATTGCACCATTGCACTCCAGCCTGGGTGACAAAGCGAGACTCTGTCTCAAAAAAAAAAAAAATTCTGAAATTGCGCAGTGACAGGACACTGGGCGGTGTGTGGGCAGGGCTGAGAGGCAGCCACCTAGGGAAGACAGGTGTCTGTGGGTGTCCTGTTGGCATCTCAGGTAGGCCAAGGCCTCCATGGTGCCCCCAAGCACTACTTGGGGCAGCTGCCCTTTCCCCCTGCCCCAGACTGCCAGGTCAGATCTCAGGAGACGGAGCACTCAACGCATGCCCTATCTAGGTGGGCTCTGGAGAAAGCCCCCTGAACTGAGGACACCCAAACCTCATAAATCACTGTGAAGCTTCTTGAGTCAGAGGCCTGGGGGCACTCAATAGGGGGCTCCCTCTAAGGCTGGTCCCTAAGCTCCACCTTCAAGGGTTGACAGCTTCCCCTGTAGTCCTGGCCTGTGGGTGACAGTCTGCTCAGTTGTGGGGTGTGCGAAGGGCAACCCCAAGAATAGAAGGCCAAGACAAAGAAAGAGCTTGGCTTTTCTGAAAAAGAGACGGGGCACCCCCTTCACTGGGAGCTATTACATGCAAATGTCTCCTGCATCCATGCTAATCAGCTGCCACCGCCTGGGGCTTTGTGCACTACAAAAGAGACAGCAGATGTGAGCTGGGGTTCCACAGCCCCAGAAAGCACGGGAGCTTAGTGGATAATTATGAAAAGCATGGGGTTGCGGATGCGGGGCGGGGGGAGGTGTGCAAAGCCACAAAACCGGCCTGCACCAGCCCCCTTGCTCCACAAGCTGTCTGCTGGGCCAGCTCGCCCAGTCTTTCTTCTCCCGCAGGCCAAGACTTTGAAGCTGTGATTTATGGAGCCCCAGGAAGCACTCTTAGGTGTTGGCTGTGCAGAGCCTCGGTTAGTGCTCAAACCACCCTCCAGGTCGACCTTAGTCCTATTTTTAAGAGGGGAAACCAAGCAACAGAGCGATGACAGGCTCTAGGTGGCTCAGCTGGGGACCCAGAAGCTGGTCCAAAGACAGCCAAATTCCATCCCAGCCTCCAGAGAGCCAGCCAGGAGGTACTGGGGGCCACGCTCAGGGGACCAGGTTCCACCTGTGCTCTGGGCCTGGGCAATGCCAGGCCAGGCTAGTTGACCCCTGAGCCTCACCACTACAAGGAGGCGATCAAGCCTGCTTCCTGGCGCTAAAGAGGGTCCATCACATTGTGACACATGGCAGGAGCTGGGCTGCAGCTCTCCATGGGGACTAGGCCAGCAGGAGAAGCCCTTTGCAGAGGGGACACCCACAGTGGCCTGGAAGGTCAGGTTGAGTGAGGCGTGTCACGGAGCAGCAAGAAGACCCCAGGCTGCTGAGGGGGATCATCTCCCAGAGCGACTGGGACCCTCCACACCCTGGCTCTCATTGCCAAAGACAGAGAGCTCAGTGCAGCAAGCTGGGCTGGGGCCTGCCTTCAGGCTGGCAAAAGGGCCTCACCCAGAGGAGGCGAGTACAGGGGGGCGCTCCAGAGAGGCTGGGGCGAAGGCAGCCTCCAATGGAGGAAATCGCAGTTGGGTCAGGGAGAAGCTGCCCTGGGGCTGAGGCCCACTCGAAGTCCCTGCCTAGTGCACCTCTTGAAAGAGTCTGAGTCAGAGTAATCCCAGTGCTTTGGGAGGCCAAGGCAGAGAGATGGCTTGGGACCACGAGTTTGAGACCAGCCTGGGTGACAAAGCGAGACCCCATTTCTACAAAAAGGAAAACATTAAAAAAAAATAAAGAATAAGGAAAGGTTTTGACCATCAGCCAGAGACACAGGATGTCCTGGGCCACAAAGCTGCAGGAAGGGCCTCTGCCAGGTCCCAGGGCGCTCCAGGAGCCCTTCTGGCCCCATCGAGGCTCAGAGAACAGTATGTTTGGGTTAGGAAGGCCGCCTTCTGCCTCAGGACCTGCAGGCTGCTTCACCAGGTGTGATTCCGGATGTGGCACGGGCGAGGGGGGCAGACACTACTGATGCCACAAAGAAATCAGACACATGGCAAGAACCAGGTGAGATGGGAGACTGGCTTTGGCGAGCTCTGGAAGAGGTCACCATGGCCAACATGGTGACACAGGACAAGGACCAGGAGCAGCAGGGATGAGCCTTGGGCAGGCACTTCCTCCATGGCCTTGCACTGCCCTGTGGAGGAGTCAGAGACTGGGAAAAGTGACAGGAGGGGCTGCAGGGCTGGTGGCCAAGTGAAAGGCTCAGGGCCAAACCTGGGTTCACATCCCAACTCTGCTACCAAACTTTTAGTGCCTCAGTTTCCTCTTATAAAAATTAGGGAGTGAGCAGGGCATGGTGGTGCCCCCTGCAGTCCCAGCTCCTCGGGACACCGAGGCAGGAAGCCCAGCTCCTCGGAATGCTGAGGCAGGAGGCCCAGCTACTTGAGAGGCTGAGGCAAGAGGATCATTTGAAGCCAGGAGTTTGAGACCAGCCTGGACAAAATATTGAGACCCCATCCTTTTTTTTTTTTTTTTTTTTTTTGAGATGGAATCTCATTCTATCATCCAGGCTGGAGCGCAGTGGAGCCACCTTGGCTCGCTGTAACCCCTGCCGCCCAGGTTCAAGTGATTCTCCTGCCTCAGCCTCCAGAGTAACTGAGATTACAGGTGCCTGCCACTGTACCCGGCTAAATTTTTTGTATTTATTAGTAGAGATGGGGTTTCACCATCTTGGCCAGGCTGGTCTTGAACTCCTGACCTTGTGATCCACCTGCCTCAGCCTCCCAAAGTGCTGGGATTACAGGCGTGAGCCACCGCACCCAGCCCCCATATCTAAAAAAAAAAAAAAAAGAAAAAAAAGATAAAAGATAAAAATGAGGGAGCGAGAGGGGCATGATGACTCACGCCTGTAATCCCAGCAGTTTGGGTGGTCGAGGTGGGAGGACTGCGTGAGCCCAGGAGTTGAAGAGCATCCTAGGCAACATAGTGAGACCCCGTCTCTACAAGAAATACAAAAATTAGGCCGGGCACGGTGGCTCACGCCTGTAATCCCAGCTACAGGCTGGGAGGCTGAGGCGGGTGGATCACCTGAGGTCAGGAGTTCAAAACCAGCCTGACCAACATGGAGAAACCCCATCTCTACTAAAAATACACAATTAGCTGGGAGTGGTGGCACATGCCTGTAATCCCAGCTACTGGGGAGGCTGAGGCAGGAGAATCACTTGAACCCGGGAGGCGGAGGTTGTGGTGAGCTGAGATCACACCATTGCACTCCAGCCTGGGCAACAAGAGTGAAAATCCATCTCAAAAAAAAAAAAAAGAAAGAAAGAAAGAAAAAAATTAGCCAGGTGTGGGGCCACCTGCCATCCCAGCTACTTGGGAGGCTGAGGTAGGAGGATGAACTGAGCCTGGGAGGTTGAGGTTGCAGTGAGCTGTGTTTACACCACTGTACTCCAGCCTGGGCAACACAGCAAGACCCTGTCTCAAAAAAAAAAAAAAAAGAAAGAAATGAGGGAGTGAGCTGTGGCTGCTGCGGCTCCCTGTGGGGGGCTGTCCTGATAGCGAGACCAGTCAATGAACATGAAGCTCCTGGAACCAGGCCTGCCTCGCGCGTCATTCGTGCTCAGCAAACATTAGCTATGATAGCACCTGGCAGCACCAATAAACAGGACTTGGAGTGTGCGAACAGGAGTAAGAGCCAGGCATCCCATCATCCTGCATCTAGGGGCTCCAGGGCTCAGAGGCAGCGCCAGGCTCCTGCGGAGGGTCCCTCAAAGGCACAGCATGGAAATCTGGAAGCTCCAGCCTATCTTCGCCTTCCCATCCTGTTCAAGGAAGAATGTGGCAAATTCTCTGGAATGTCCCTCCTCAGTCGGCAAGAGGCCCCCCAGTCTTTGATTATTTATTCACATGCCCCCTGCCCGGGATGGTTAACAAGAGCATCCCTCTTTCACGAGAGCCAAGGGCCTTTCTGCAGTCCTCGCCAGGAGTAGCACCCATGCCCACGCCGCCGGGCAGGTTTTCTATACATAAAACCACTATGCTTGCACATGTATAACACATCCGGCAAAAATGAACCCCAGCTCCGAGAACACAATTAGCGGGAGAAAGACCTGCCAACGACTTAAAGGAAAACAGCTCAGACCCACGCCTGCCAAAGCTAATGAATCGCTTTAAAGAGACAGACAAAAAGGAAGAATAAAAGGGGGTTCTCCTGGCAGGGGTCGGGGGACACAGAGCCCCCCAAACCAGTCTGGACCTGTTTACAAGAATGCCCTGCCTGGCAGCAGGGGACATACGATGAGAGGAACAGACAGGGAAAGAGGGGCTGTCTCACTGAACAAACCTACCCAGAGGGGAACAAGTTCCATGTCTGGCTTTGGGTGGTGGTGACATGGGTGTCCATAATTGTCAAAAGCATCAAACAGAACTAAGGCCTGGGCGTCTGTATGTACTGACTAAACAACAATTAACATAAATAAGCCACCAGGCATGATGGCTCACGTCTGTAATCCCAGCACTTTGGGAGGCCAAGGCTGGTGGATCACCTGAGGTCAGGAGTTTAAGACCAGCCTGGCCAACATGGTGTGAAACCCCGTCTCTACTAAAAATCCAAAAACTAGGCAGGTGTGGTGGCACGTGTCTGTGATCCCAGCTACTCGGAAGGCTGAGGGAGGAGAATCGCTTGAACCCGGGAGGCGGAGGTTGCAGTGAGCCGAGATCATGATACTGCACTCCAGCCTGGGGGACAGAGCAAGACTCCGTCTCAAAAAAAATAATAAAAATAAAATAATAAAATAAAGAAGCGATGCAGAGAATCAACACCAGAGGAGACACAGGAGGGCCCAGAATCTCTAGACCCAACTCCTTCAGCCCTGGGTTAGGCCTGGTCTCCATTTCCTTCATGTAACTGGTTTTTGGGGAACAAAGGCAAGTACAGGGGGAGGGGGGCAACTAGGGACTCCAGATTCTTCAACCAAAAGTCAGAGCTGTGTAGTGTCAAAGCGGCAGGCTGGGCTGGGCACAGTGACTCAGGCCTGTAATCCTAGATCTTTGGGAGGCCAAGGAGGGGAGGACTGCTTATGTCCAGGAGTTTGAGACCAGCCTGGACAACATACTGAGACCCCACCTCTATGTTTTTTTTTGTTTTTTTTTTTGAGATGGAGTTTTGCTCTTGTTGACCAGGCTGGAGTGCAGTGGTGTGATCTCGGGTCACCACAACCTCCATCTCCTGGGTTCAAGAGATTCTCCTGCCTCAGCCTCCCGAGTAACTGGGATTACAGGCATGCGCCACCATGTCTGGATAATTTTTGTGTTTTTAGTAGAGACGGGGTCTCCACGTTGGTCAGGCTGCTCTCGAACTCCTGACCTCAAGTGATCTGCCTGCCTCGGCCTCCCCAAGTGCTGGGATTACAGGTGTGAGCCACTGTACCTGGTCCATAATTTAAAACAAACAAACAAACAAACAAAAAACCAGAGTCTCGCTCTGTCACCCAGGCTGGAGTGCAGTGGCATGATCTTGGCTCACTGCAACCTCCGCCTCCTGGGTTCAAGTGATTCTCCTGCCTCAGCCTCCCAAGTAGCTGGGATTACAGGTACACACCACCATGCCCAGCTAATTTTTGCATTTTTAGTAGAGATGGGGTTTCACCATGTTGGCCAGGCTGGTCTTGAACTCCTGACCTCAACTGATTCACCTGCCTCAGCCTCCCAAAGTGCTGGGATTACAGGCGTGAGCCACCACTCCCAGCCAATTTTTTTAAAAAATTAGCCAGCCGTGGTGGCGCATACCTGTAGTCCCAGCTACTCAGGAGACTAAAGCAGGATTGCTTGAGCCCAGGATTTCAAGGCTAACAGTGAGCACCACTGCACAACAGCCTGAGGAACACAGCGAGACTCCGTCTCTTAAACTAAACAAAAAAGTGGCAGGGCAGGCACCATGGATTTTTTGGGCAGATCTGGAGGCTGCTGAGGGTCCGCCCTGCATGATTCTTTTTTTTTTTTTTTGAGACGGAGTCTCACTCTGTCGCCCAGGCTGGAGTGCAGTGGCGCGATCTCGGCTCACTGCAGGCTCCGCCTCCTGGGTTCACGCCATTCTCCTGCCTCAGCCTCTCCGAGTAGCTGGGACTACAGGCGCCTGCCACCACGCCCGGCTAACTTTTTTGTATTTTTAGTAGAGACGGGGTTTCACTGTGGTCTCGATCTCCTGACCTCGTGATCTGCCTGCCTCGGCCTCCCAAAGTGCTGGGATTACAAGCGTGAGCCACCGCGCCCGGCCCGCCCTGCATGATTCTTGAGACTGATTCGTGAAGCTCCCCAAGCAGGTCCCCAGAGTGAGATCAGGAAGCAGATCCAGAGGGTCCCAGAGAAGGCCCCTGGGACAGATAAACCACACTGGGGAAAGGGACTCCTCCTCAATCACTGGGGATGAGGGAGTCTTGGGCAGGATTCCCAAGGCTCCTCTGTGTTCTATCTACCCCCACACCTGGCTGCCTTGGGATACATCTTCTCTTCCAGGCCACATAGCAGGCTTAGGAGACCAAGGATTCACCTATGTTGGGTGTGGGCCAATCCTCGAAAGCCCCCTCCATTTAATGGGACGAAACTGGAGGGAGAACCACAGTTCCCTGGACAAGGTCGCAAGGTCACGCCAAGGTGAGGCTCCCATGTGTGCTAATCAGGACCGCCTGCAGCCTCTAACCCAGAGAGTGCTGGGAGGTCAGGGACGGCATTCCAGCTAGGAAAGGCAGACAGCAGCAGGGCTGACCACAGAGACCCTGTGGGCCCCTGGGTCCCCCTCCTTTGCAGCTCACCTCTCTCTGGCCAGGCCAGCCTCTCCCCTACCTCTCCTTAGCTGCCATTCTCTTCAAGGTGCTCCCTGGACCACTTCCCCAGCAGAGGAGATGGGGTTCTCTGTCTGCCTTCTCTCTGCTCCCCAAGACTGAGGTCGGGCATGGTGGCTCATGTCTGCAATCCCAGCACTTTGGGAGGCCAAGGCGGGCGGATCCACTTGAGGTCAGGAGTTCGAGGCCAGCCTGGCCAAGATGGTGAAACCCCATCTCTACTAATAAATACAGGGTGAAACCCTGTCTCTACTAAAAACACAAAAATTAGCCGGGCATGGTGTCACACGCCTATAGTCCCAGAGAGTCGGGAGGCTGAGGCACAAGAATTGCTTGAACCTGGGAGGCAGAGGCTGCAGTGAGCAGAAATCGCTCCACTGTATTCCAGCCTGGGTGACAGAGTGAGACCCTGTCTCAGAAGAAGACTGAGAGTGCACTGGAGATGGGGGGGCTGTGTCCGACTTGGGCAGGGCTCTGTACACAGTCCAGCCACAGATGTCTACTCTGGCCAAGGCCACTTTCCACCAGGGAAGCCACTCACCGAATCCTCCCACCAATAAGGAAGCTGAGATTCGGGGACACTGAGGCATTTGCCCACGATTGCCCTGCCAGGAAAGTACAGCGGGCCAGAGCACGGCTGGAGCCCAGCCTCCATCACAGGCGTCCCTTGCCTCCCCATCCCCCCCACTGTGTGCCCTTGGCCATGCCAGGCCCACAAGTTCATTCCCAGAGGAGGTCTTCCCTCCTGCAGTGCCAAACGCTATTTTAAGCACTTTACTTCTATCAGCTCGCCACTCACAACCACCCTCTAAGGTAGAGGATGTCAAGATCTACAACTGACAGCCAAGGAAACTGAGGTACAAAGTGGTCACCGGGATGCTAAGGAGTGGATCAGGACTTGCCAGCTGGCCCCTGCTAGAGCTCTTACCACAAGCACGACTCTGTCCTCAGCCTCCCTGTAAGCAGAGCCCCTCCCCCAGCATCCTGGAGCCCCTCAGCTTATTAAGTGATTGCTGATTTAGCGCTCATCAGGCAATGTCCCCAGGCCTGCAAATGTGGGACCTTGTGTTTATCTCGGGTGTCACCACATCCCTGGGCTCCTAAAACAGTAACTGGTGCACAGCAGACGCTCGGTGAATTTCCGCTGACCATTTCAAGCTGGCTGGATGGCAGCTACCGCACTATGGAAACGGCGAGTCCACTTTTGCTGCATGTTTCTGGCTGAATGAATGAAAGGGTGGGTCTCAGTGGGCTGGGAAAGGTCGCCGTCCCCCCTGCTCTCTCTGCAGCTCCACTGTCACCTCCCCCAAGACCTGCCATCTGGCTGGCCCCTCCCCCACCCCAGCCCTCCAGGGGGCTGCTCTCTAAGGTCACCTGTGACTTCCTGATCAGAAATCCAGTGACTGCCCCTTGGCTCCCACTCTGACCTCTCACAGCATCTGACCTCGCTGACCTCTCCTTCCTGCCCTTTCAAAGCTTCTTGACTGTCCCCAGAGAGGTGTCCCGGCCCTGCGCAGAGAGCCCCCCAGTCCCTTACCAGCCGGGGCAGACTCCACTCCCCAGTCTGGTGCTGGTCCCCTCCAGGGACTGGTACCCTTTCTCAGTCACAGACTCCACTCCCCAATCTGGTGCTGTCCTCCAGGGACTGGTACCCTTTCTCAGTCACAGATCCTTCTGAGAAGCTGACCGAAATCAGGGGAGGTTCTGCACAGAAAAATGTGCAGAGAATCCACAGCTACACCATGGCCAATTTATGGAGCACTTACTTCAGGCCAGGCACACAGGGCAAAGCTTTTCTTTTTTTTCTTCCTTTTCATATATCACAAGTCATCAAGCAAGAAGCATTTTTTTTAGAGACAAGGTCTTGCCCTGTTTCCTGGGATGGAGTGCAGTGGTATGATTATGGCTCACTGTAGCCTCAAGTTTCTGGGCTCAAGCAATCCTCCCGCCTCAGCCTCTGGAATAGCTGGGACTACAGGCATGTGCCACCATGCCGGCTAATGTTTTTTAAATTATTTTTTAAGAGATACAGTTTCACTGTGTTTCCCGGGCTGGTCGTAAATTCCTGGACTCAAACTACCCTCCTGCCTCGGCCTCCCAAAACCTGGGATTACAGGCATGAGCCTCTGTGTCCAACTGGGGTGAAGTATTTTACACGTGTTTCCTCCCCTCCACGAAAACCTCCAGGGAGGTGCCACTGTCACCCCCTTTCAGGGAGAGAAAGTGAAGTTCAGAGGCTCATCCAAGGTCACAGCCACTGATTCTTGTCCTTTTACCCCTTTGCAAAACTGTGTCCAATTGTGAGGGGCTCATGGGACGGCCCCCAGGGGCCATCCACAGACCAGATTAAGAATCCGAGCCCCGGGCCGCCATGACTCATTCCCAGAGGAGGTCTTCCCTCCTGCAGTGCCAAACGCTATTTTAAGCACTTTACTTCTATCAGCTCGCCACTCACAACAACCCTCTAAGGTAGAGGATGTCAAGATCTACAACTGACAGCCAGCACTTTGGGGGCCAAAGTAGGAGAATCGCTTGAGCCCAGGAGTTTCACATCTGCCTGAGCAACATAGTGAGACCCTGTCTCTACAAAAAAAAAAAAAAATTAGCCAGGCATGGTGATGTGCGCCTGTGGTCCCAGCCGTAGAGAGGCTGAGGGTGGGAGAATCCCTTGAGCCTGGGTGTTCAAGGCTGCAGTGGGCTATGATCGTGTCACTGCACTCCAGCCTGGGTGACACAGCAAGACCCTGTCTCAAAAAAAGAAGAAGAAAAAAAAAAATCTTAGCTCTGAGCTGACGGAACTGACGGAAACCCCTCCCAGCCTCAACTTGCCACCTCAAGCAGCCAGGTGTGGCCCAGGTGGGCCCCTCCATCCTGCCCTCGCTTAAGTGGCTGCTTCCCCGGATGTCTCTGCAAACTCACCACCTCCCAGGTTCTCCAGCAGACCTTAGAAGCAGAGCGGGTTTCCACAGAAAGGAGACACACCTGCCACAGAGGTCTTCCTGAGCCTCTCCACCTGCTAAATCCAACCTGGTCTGAGGTGTGTGAGGCTTGGCATCTCAAAGTCATTAGCAAGTTCACACCACACTCCAGCTTCTGTTGAAAGGCCTTGCCCACCCATCTCATCCAGACCCCCCACACAGAGGGCCAGCGCTTGGTGACCAGGAGATGCTCACAGCACTGGCCACCTTCCATTAAGATCTCACCTGAGGCCGGGCGTGGTGGCTCATGCCGGTAATCCCAGGACTTTGGGAGGCCAAGGCGGGCAGATCACTTGAGGTCAGGAGTTTAAGACCAGCCTGGCCAAAAGGGTGAGACGCCCGTATCTATTAAAAATACAAAAATTATCTGGGTGTGGTTGCACGCACTTGTAATCCTAGCTACTTGGGAGTCTGATGCAGGAGAATGACTTGAACCTGGGAGGCTAGAGGTTGCAGTGAGACGAGATTGAGCCACTGCACTCCAGCCTGGGTGACAGGGCCAGAATCCATCTCCAAAAAAACCCAAAAAATCCTCAATTCCAACCCAGCCCTGTTTCCACTTTTAGACCCTCCACTTCTCACAGGGACCCTGTGCTCCAAGCCACGTGGCTGTCTCCAGCCCTGGCCCACTGGAGCACCTCTCCATAACCCAGAAACGTCCTTCCCAACATTCTGGCCAGGTCCAGATCCTACCCACTGTGGCCAAGGTGACTCCCTGTATGTTCTTTGTCCATGGAAACTGGAACCCTAAATTCAGCTGAGCACATGGCCGCTCAGATTGAAAACTACATTTCCCAGCATCCCTTGCAGCTGGCAGTGGTCATGTGACTACATTCTAGCCAACAAAATGAAAGCAGAAGCACCTTGCATCAGCTACCAGGAACGTTTCTTAACAAACACCTGGATGTGACCTTTGCACCCTTTCTCCTTTGTCCTGCTGTCTGGAAGCCAGGGTGTAATGGCAGGACTCCAGCAGCCATGCTGAAACCTGAGGACAAGACCTCACCTTAAGAATGGTGGAGGATTGGCCTGGGGCAGTGGCCTGTAATCCCAGCACTTTGGGAGGCTGAGGTGGGTGGATCACCTGAGGTCAGGAGTTTGAGAACAGCCTGGCTAACATGGCGATACCCCATCTCTACTAAAAATACAAAAATTAGCCAGGCGTGGTGGCACATGCCTGTAGTCCCAGATACTTGGGAGGCTGAGGCAGGAGAACCGCTTGAACCCAGGAGGTGGAGGTTGCAGTGAGCCGAGATTGTGCCATTGCACTGCAGCCTGGGCAACAGAGTGAGACTCCGTCTCAAAAAAAAAAAAAAAAAAAAAAAGTGGAGGACCTGGATCTGGGAACTTCCAAGAGCCCAAGAGACTTTGGCACCTGCCAATCTTCACACTTTAGCACGAGAGCACAAAAAATAAAACGCCATCGTGTTTAAGCCTCTGCTACTTTGGGTCTTTGTGATGAACAGATAAATGTCACTGAACCACCTATATATGCAGTTAAGGTGGGCATCCAGTCGCCCAGAATGCCAAAGCCATCTCTGCTGCCTGCCAACCACATCACTTTGGCCAGTCAAGTTCTTTCATTTCTGTTTTTCCACCAGTAAATTGCGGTTGGTATCTCTGACCTCACAGAACTCTTTTCAGAATAAGTGGTAACATATAGTAAACACCACAATTGGCACAAGGGGCTCACACAATTCAGAAGTGTGCTCTATTCGGCCTGAGTGAGTGGGACCCTTCACATCCAAAACAAAGGAAGGATTTTTTGGTTTCTCTTTTGGCTGGGGCCAAACTCCCCACAGACCCCAACTCCTGCCTGCCTCATTCATTTATCCCAGGGGTCTACAAGCTTTCCCTGCCTCGGGCCAGTGAGTAAATATTTCAGGTTTTGCAGGACACTGTGGCCTCAACTGATTATTGTTGTTTGTGAATTGGGTTTTAGTTTTTTTCCCTAATCAACCTCTCAAAAACTGTAAAAGCCTTTCTTAGCTTTGTCTGTATAAAAATAGGCCACACCAGGCCCAGTGGTTCGTGACTATAATCCCAGCTACTTCTGAGGCTCAGGCAGGAGGAGGATGGTTTGAGGCCAGGGGTTTGGGGCCAGCCTGGGAAACACAGCAAGACTCTGTCTCTGTCTCTAAAAAAATTGCTTAAATTAGCCAAGGGTGGTGACATGTGCTTGTAGTCCCAGCTACTTGGGAGGCTGAAGCCAGAGGATCACTTGAGCCCAGGAGTTAGAGGCTGCAGTGAGCTACTAAAATACAAAAAATTAGCTGGGCATGGCGGCATGTGCCTATAATCCCAGCTACTTGGGAGGCTGAGACAGGAGAATCGCTTGAACCTGGGAGGCAAAGGTTGCAGTAAGCCGAGATTGCACCACTGCATTCCAGCATGGGCAACAGAGCGAGACTCCATCTCAAAATAAATAAATAAATAAATAATAAAATACAGGCTGGGTGCGGTGGCTTGCACCTATAATCCCAGCATTTTGGGAGGCTGAGGCAGGCAGATTATTTGAGGTCAGGAGTTTGAGGCCAGCCTGGCCAAGATGGTGAAACCCTGTCTCTACTAAAAATACAAAAATTAGCCAGGGTGGTGGCACAGGCCTGTAATCCCAGCTACTCAGGAGGCTGAGGAATGAGAATCACGTGAACCTGGGAGGTGGAGGTTACAGTGAGGTGAGACCATGCCATTGCACTCCAGCCTGGGCAACAGAGTGAGACTCCGTCTCAATACAAAATACAAACACAGATAAAAATAGGCCACAGGCTCAATGTGGCCCATAGGCCTAATTTATACCACTGCCCTTTCCCTAGCTGCCCCCAAGGTCAAGCATTTTGAGTCAACACAAGTTTATGCACAGTCTGGTACAGGGTAAATGCTCAATAAATGACAGTATCCATTAGCAACATGCAGGCACCGCTGAAACACAAATGCCTTTCTGGGGTTACTAACTTTCTCTGTTGTCACTCCAGCTTGACACCGAGATGTCCTAAAGATGGGGTACATAACAAGCTCTTCTGTACCCCTGCCCCAGCTGTCAGGGGGATCCCAGAAGTGTAACCAAAGGAAGTCACAAGGGCCCCCAGTTCGGTGACAGCAGGCCATTCTTCACCTTCTTTGGACAAAGGGTTTTTCTCTGAACTTTCCACCCCCTGGCATGCCCCCAACAAACTGAAGTTTAGCCCCCGATGGAGCCCATGCTGCTGTGTAAGCTTCTGAGCCAAGGGGATGGGAGAGTCTGGAGCATTGGCCACACTGACTCGTGCTGACCAAGAAAGAAAAGTGACACAGTCATTTCCAGAAAGAGCACCACAGGGCTGGGGAAGTGAGAGTTTGTTCTGTTCTCTTTCCCGGCACCCCTCCCTGAGAAACTGCCTCCTTTCCAAGGGAAGGCAGCCTATGCCCAGGAACTCCAGAGGCCATGCCAAAGCTTCCTCAAGCCCAGGAAGCCCACACCAAAGGGCCTCCCCCTCTGCCCAGGGAAAATGGCCTGGTGTTGGTAGCTGCCATTTGGCCAATCTCATGGACGTAGGCCAGGGTGACTTCAGATGGCAAGAAGAGCTGGGGAGGGTAACTGTTCACTACAGAGTGACAGAGACAGGCCCTTCTGCAGCTGTCATCCTTCCCCTGGAGGGTGCAGACGTCAAGGAACAAGGCTGGAAGTCCTCCCCACGTGCCTCTCCTGGGCCTCCTATGTTAGGTACAGGTCATGGCCCAGGAGTCCCTCCCACGGCCGGTGAGCCAAGACAGCGGGGCAGCCCTGGAGCATAGGGGGCTCCTCCTAGAAAAGCTAGCTCATTCCCATGCCACACCAATGAACATGGCTGTCAGTAACATGGACACAAATATTTATTAGCCGGGTGCAGTGGCTCACGTCTGTAATCCTAGCACTTTGGGAGGCCAAGGCAGGAGGACTGCTTGAGCCCAGGAGTTCAAGACCAGCCTGGGCAAAATAGTGAGACCCCATCACTAGAAGAAACTTAAAAATTAGCCATATGTGAGGTTGGTGGCGGTGGCTCACGCCTGTAATCCCAGCACTTTAGGAGGCCGAGGTGGGCGGATCACCTGAGGTCAGGAGTTCGAGACCAGCCTGACCAACATGGAGAAACCCCGTCTCTACTAAAAATACAAAAAAAATTAACCGGGCGTGGTGGCACATGCCTGTAATCCCTGTAATCCCAGGACTTTGGGAGGCCAAAGCAGGCGAATCGCTCGAACCCGGGAGGCGGAGGTTGCAGTGAGCCGAGATCACGCCATCGCACTCCAGCCTGGGCAACAAGAGCAAAATTCCATCTCAAAAAAAAAAAAAAAAAAAAA
>NW_026652287.1:43818421-43832484 GCF_009828535.3 Hylobates moloch | reverse complement strand
GCCGTGCAGGCCGAGGCCGAGCCGGGCAGCGCCGCCTGCCGGCCACGCGCCGCCTCGCCGCCGCCGCCACCGTCGCCGCGGCCCGACCCCGTGGCGCAGCGCCCCCTGCCGGCCGTCCTGGGCGCGGGGAGCTAGCGAGCGAGCGAGAGGGCGCCCCGGGGGGCGGGACCGGCTACGCCCCGCCCCGCGAGAACGGTCGCCACTTTGTGAGGTGGCTCCACCGCCCGGGAACTGCGGGGCGGGAGGGTGCGTCGGGGGCGGTGCTCGGGCGCGCGGACACGCCCCGTACCCCGCCCCGCACTAACAGCCGCGCGACGTGATGCGGCTTCCCTGCCCCGACCTGGGCACGCCCCTGAGACCGGGCCCCGCCCCCGGGGCCCGCCCGGCTTTGTGAGGCAGCCCGCAGGGAGGCGTGGCCCAGCCGCGACGAGACCCCGCCCCCGTGCCTGCCCGCGCCCTCCCACCCGGACTCGCTTTGTCAGGCGCCCCGCTCTGGGGATGGGCGGGGGAAAGGGCGTGGCCAGCTCCCGGGACTCGCCCCCCCACCCCCCCCCCCCCCCCCGCTCCCGCCCCCGCCCCGACCATTTCCGATGAGCCCTGGCCTCCAGGAGCAACCTGAGCCCGGTTGAAAGGACCCCTCCCAGACATTCGACCGCTCCTCCTCCCTTCCCCATCATCTCTGCCCACACTCCCTTCTTCATCCTTAATGTTTGACTGTCTCCTTTCGCACAAGATATCCTTTGACCTCCTCCTCTCTGAGCCCCTCCTCCAACGATGCTGAGCCCAGCCCGGCCCGGCGCAGGGCCCCTCTCCCGCCACATAAACCCGTCTTCTCTCTGCATCCCCCTTCATTTTGGGTGGCCCCATCCCTTTTGGGCGACCCAGTGAGCTTGGGCCACTTCCCAGCACTCCAGCTTTAACTATTCCCTAGACCTCATTTACGCCTCATTCCTTTTTTTTTGCGACGGAGTCTCGCTCTGTCTCCCAGGCTGGAGTGCAGTGGCTCGATCTCAGCTCACCGCAACCTCCGCCTCCCGGGTTCAAGTGATTCTCCTGCCTCCGAGTAGCTGGGACTACAGGCATGGTCTACCACGCCCAGCTAATTTTTTATTTTTAGTAGAGACGGGGTTTCACCATGTTGGTCAGGCTGGTCTTCAACTCCTGACTTCAGTTGATCCGCCCGCCTCGGCCTCCCAAAGTGCTGGGCCTACAGGCATGAGCCACCGCTCCCGGCCCCTTTTGTTTTTTGAGACAGGGTCTCACTGTGTTGCCCAGGCTGGAGTGCAGTGGTGACATCATAGCTTACTGCAGCCTCAACCTCCTGGGCTCAAGCAATCCCCCCGGCCTCGGCCTCCCAAAATGCTGGGATTATAGGTGTGAGCCACTGCGAGGGGCCCTCATTCTCTTTCATGTCCCTCACCCCTACGCCCCTGTCATTCCACCTCCTAAACCCTCTAATGCAAGTACCGTTGCAGAGACCCCGGCATGGCACTGCTGCACTGCCCACACCCCCAGGAGCCTCCGCATACACCACCCTGACTGCCCTTGAGAGATGCTTCAAATTTGGTGAATTCAGGCACGCTCCACCCCCCAGCCATCCAACCATGGGATCCAGAGGTCCCCAGCTTGAAGGATTCCACTCCATAGAGGCCTAGGAACACCTTGACCCGTGTTATAATTAATAACTTAAGCAAGCCAGCAGGCAGACACACAACACACCCAAGGGCACCCTATGCTCAAAAACCCAGTGAGGAAGGGAGGAATTCCACGGGTGTGCAGAGACCTGGGACGTCTTATGGCCCAGCTGGGGGACAAGAAGGGGTCCTGACATCTCCTTCTCTGGTGGTCCTGAGGAGCTGAAGGTCGAGAGGGGAACTTCCTGTTGTCTGTCTAGTGCCAGGCCCATGTTTGTGTCCCCTCTCCCACTCCTCTGTGATGAAAATCCCAAGGCCAGGGTTCCCTTTCCTTTCCTCTGTCCAATTCCCTGAGAAAGTGGCCGACAGAGCCCTCCCGCGAAGTAGCTGGAGGGACCTCAGGCCCCCGAATGTCTGGAGACAGAGGGGTCCCCCAGTCCTCAGCCTCACTGGCAGGCCCGGAAAGTGCTGAATTCGGGGGTCTCAGGCGACGAGGATGTAGAAATGGGCCTCTTCCGGGTCCTGGAGTTGCTGGGGGTGGCAGTGGTGCCTGAGTGATCATCCAAGGTGGCCGGGTCTTCTTCTGGCATCGTTTTCTTTGTCCATGTAAGAAGAAACACAGAAGTGGGTGATTTGGGGTTTCAGGATCTAGGGTTTCTCCATGTTCTGAGCCTGAGACTCTGCCAGCCCAGCAGGTCCTTTCTCATCCCGCCCCCACCCACACCCACCTGTCCTGGTCTTCCCTTCTCCTGCCTTCCTCTCTGCTAAATTGGGGACCAGAGAGCATGGATTCAAACACCAGTTCCTTCACTTTATAGCAGTGTAACCTCAGTTGTGTGGCTTCACCCCTCTATACCTCAGTTTCCCCTTCTGCAAAACGGGGAGAATGCTAGTACCCACCACTTCCTAGGGCTGCTATGAGGCTTAAAAGAGTAAAACTGATAAAGCAAATGGCACATCATAAGCTCTTCTTTGCTAAGTGAACACAACCATTAATATTATCTCCTCTGTTGGGCGCAGTGGCTCACGCCTGTAATCCCAGCACTTTGGGAGACCGAGGTGGGTGGATCACCTGAGGTCAGAAGTTCGAGACCAGCCTGGCCAACATGGTGAAACCCTCTCAGAAAAATACAAAAATTAGCCAGGTGTGGTGGTGCACGCTTGTAATCCCAGCTAATCGGGAGGCTGAGGCAGGAGAATCACCTGAACCCACGAGGTGATGGTTGCAGTGAGCTGAGATCCTGCCACTCCACTCCAGCCTGGGGAACAGAGTGAGACTTGGTCTCAAAAAATAAATAAATAAATAAAAAATAGTATTATCTCCTCCTCCCCTCCCATTCTGGGCAAAACATTCCTCAAATTCCCTGATCCTAGGTAAAGAGAGATGAATTTGCTGGAACTGAAGCCACTCAGTTGACAGCAGGCTGGGGGTTCCACCCACAGTCCTGTCCCTCCAAAGCTGGGTGACCCTAGGCCCATTATCAGCCTCAGTGTCCTTGTTTGTAAAAAGAAAATAATCGATCCCACCTGAAAGGGTGTTACAAAGTTGCATATCAGGCACTCAGCAAGGCAATGGGGAAAGCTAGAGACAGGTCAGCTGCTGCCTTATCATTTCAGCTAACGACAAAGCAGTATAAGGCTTCAAAAGGAAACTAGAAGTGAAAGCAGAGACTCCAAAAGAAATTTGCATACCCATGGTCATGGCACAGTTCTGCACAACAGCCAAAAGGTGGAAACAACCCAAGTGTCCATCAACAATTGAATGGATCAACAAAACTTGGTGTATCCATACAATAGAATATGATTCAGCCTTAAAAAGGAAGAACAGGCTGGGCGCGGTGGCTCATACCTGTAATCCCAGCACTTTGGGAGGTCAAGGCAGGCGGATCACCTGAGGTCAGGAGTTCGAGACCAGCCTGGCCAACATGGTGAAACCCCATCTCTACTAAAACTACAAACATTAGCCGGGCATGGTGGCAGGCGCCTGTAATCCCAGCTACTTGAGAAGCTGAGGCAGGAGAATCGCTGGAGCCCGGGAGGCGGAGGTGGCAGTGAGCCAAGATTACACCACTGCACTGCAGTCTGGGTGACAGAGTGAGACCCTGTCTAAAAAAAAAAAAAAAAGGGGCCGGGCGCGGTGGTTCAAGCCTGTAATCCCAGCACTTTGGGAGGCCGAGGCGGGCGGATCATGAGCTCAGGAGATCGAGACCATACTGGCTAACACGGTGAAACCCCATCTCTACTAAAAATACAAAAAAAAATTAGCCCGGCGTGGTGGCAGGTGCCTGTAGTCCCAGCTACTCGGGAGGCTGAAGCAGGAGAATCGCCTGAACCCGGGAGGCGGAGCTTGCAGTGAGCCGGGATTGCGTCACTGCACTCCAACCTGGGTGACAGAGCGAGACTCTGCCTCAAAAAAAAAAAGAATGTTCTTCCTTTTTTTTTTTTTTTTTCTGAGATGTAGTTTTGCTCCTGTTGCCCAGGCTGGAGTGCAATGGCGTGATCTTGGCTCACAGCAACTCTGCCTCCCAGGTTCAAGTGATTCTCCTGCCTAAGCCTCCCAAGTAGCTGGGATTACAGGCATGGGCCACCATGCCCGGCTAATTTTTTTTTTTGTAGTTTTGGTAGAGATGGGGTTTCTCCGTGTTGGTCAGGCTAGTCTCGAATTCCCAACCTCAGGTGATCTGCCCGCCTTGACCTCCCAAAAAGTGCTGGCATTACAGGCATGTGCCACCGTGCCTGGCATGAAGGACATTCTAACACAGGCTACGTATGGCATGGATGAACCTTGAGGACATCAAGCTCAGCGCAACAGGCCAGTCACAAAAGGAAAAATAGCATGTGAGCTCATTTCTATGAGATGTCCAGAATAGGCAAATCCACAGAGACAGGAGAATGGTGGGTGCCAGGGGCTGGGGGAGGGAGAACGGGGAGTGGGTGTTTCACGGGGACAAGTTTGGGAGGATGAGAAATTTCTGGGCCAGGCACGGTGGCTCATGCCTGTCACCCCAGCACTTTGGGAGGCCGAGGCGGGCAGATCACTTGAGGTCAGGAGTTTGAGATCAGCCTGGCCAACTTGGTGAAACCTTGTCTCTACTAAAAATATACAAAAATTAGGCTGGGTGCAGTGGCTCATGCCTATAATCTCAACACTTTGGGAGGCTGAGGTGGGTGGATTACCTGAGGTCAAGAGTTCAAGACCAGCCAGGCCAACATGGTGAAACCCTGTATCTACTAAAAATACAAAAATTAGCCAGGTGTGGTATCAGGCACCTACAATCCCAGCTACTTGGGAGGCTGAGGTGAGAGAATCGCTTCAACCCCGGAAGTGGAGGATGCGGTAAGCTGAGATTGCACCACTGCACTCCAGCCAGGATGACAACTGTGAAACTCCGTCTCCAAAAAAAAAAAAAAAAAAAAACTTTAGCCAGGCGCCGTGGCATGTGCCTGTAATCCAAGCTACTTGGGAGGCTGAGACACGAGAATTGCTTGAACCGGAGTGCAGCAAGCTAAGATCGTACCACTGCACTCCAGACTAGGCAACAAAGTGAAACTGTATCTTAAAAAAAAGGCCAGGCCTGGTGGCTCACGCCTGTAATCCCAGCACTTTGGGAGGCCGAGGCAGGTGGATCATTTGAGGTCAGGAGTTCGAGACTAGCCTGACAAACATGGTGAAACCCTGCTTCTACTAAAAATACCCAAAAAAAAAAAAAAAAAAAAAAAATTAGCTGGGTGTGCTAGCGCTCGCCTGTAATCTCAGCTACTCGAGAGGCTGAAGCAGGAGAATTGCTTGAACCTGGGAGGTTGAGGTTGCAGTGAGCCAAGATGGCACCACTGCACTCCAGCCTGGTGACAGAGCGAAAGTCCGTCTCCAAAAAAAAAAAAATTAGCCAGTAATGGTGGCAGGCACCTATAATCCCAGCTACTTGGGAGGCTGAGGCAGGAGAATCACTTGAACCCAGGGGCGGAGGTTGCAGTGAGCTGAGATCATGACACCTCTTTACTCCAGCCTAGGCGAAAGAGCAAAACTCCATCTCAAAAAATTAATAAAATAAAATTTAAAAATAAAAAAGAAAAATAAATAAATATATAAATAAAAATAAATTAGCTGGGCATGGTGGTGGATGTCTGTGGTCCCAGCTACACGGAAGGCTGAGGCTGGAGGATCTTTTGAGCCCAGGTGATCAAGGCTGCAGTGAGCTATGATGGTGCCACTGCACTCCAGCTTGGGAGACAGAGCAAGACCCTGTCTCAAAAAAAAATTGGCGGGGGTGGTGGGTGAAGGTACAGATCCACCTCTGCGTGTATTTGCCATGTGCAGCTGCTAACAGTGGTTACCTGTATGTCTGCAGAAAGGAATACCAATGGATGAAGAGGCGTGGCTTAGTAAGAAAACTTTATTGTATATTTTGACATGTGAATGCTTTTCATACGGAAATTTTTTGTTTGAGACAAAGTCTTGCTCTGTCACCCAGGCTGGAGTGCAGTGATGCAATCATAGCTCACTGCAGACTCAACCTCCCAGGCTCAAGCAATCTTCCCACCTCGGCCTCTTAAAGTGATGGGATTACAGGCATGAGCCACCATGCCTGGTCCTTAATTTAAGAAAAAAAAAAAAAAAAAAAGTAAAAAAACAAATAAAAGGTCGGGCATGGTGGCTCATGCCTGTAATCCCAGCACTTTGGGAGGCCAAGGTGGGCGGATCACCTGAGGTCGGGAGTTGGAGACCAGCCTGGCCAACATGGTGAAAACCCGTCTCTACTAAAAATACAAAAATTAGCCGGGCATGATGGCAGGCGCCTGTAATCCCAGCTACTCGGGAAGCTGAGGCAGGAGAATCGCTTGAATCCAGGAGGCAGAGGTTGCAGTGAGATCACGTCACTGCACTCCAGCCTGGGTGACAGAGCAAGACTCTATCTCAAAAAACAAACAAAAATAAATAAATAAAAACTACCTCAAAAAGTGGGGAAAGGGGGCATCACCAGGCTGGTGTTCTGTGCGGTATGGATTCGCATGAAACATTTAGATAGAGCCCTGCCTGCCGGGTTTTTCTTATGGCCTCAGGATTTATTCTGGAAGCAGAGACCTCAGAGGGCTGCACAGGCCCGTGCCAAGCCCCCTTCCTTCCTACCATCTGTATCCCAGGCACTCCTAGTCTATCTCTAGAACTGACCTCTCTCCCGAACTGCAGACTCCCCTCTCCATCTGCTCCCAGGCGCCATGGGTTGCAGTGGCTGACTCCATACTCCTGACCCTCCAAGTCTCGCCCTCCTTGGCCTCCCTCTTCTCCCTTGGCCCCCTCATCAAAAATCAGCTCTGTGTTTTCTCTCCCCTGTATCTCCCCTAACCTCCATCTGATCACTTCTTCGAACTCCACTGCCAACATTTTGGACCAAACCATCCACCCCTTGGTGCACACTTGGCCCCAGCTCTTCAGTCTCCAGGCTCCTGCCTTCCCCTGATCCCCGCTTTCCCCAAATCTGTCCTCCTGCAGAAGCCACCAGAGGGCGCCTGTGTGCACCTGAATCCGGTCCCCTCCCTCCTATACTAGGAACCCTCCCGGGGTCCCAGCTCAATAGCAGTAAAGTCAAAGTTCTCCATGGGGTCCCCTTCGACTCCTCACTCCACCCCAGCTTACTGGGCTGTGCCAAAAATGTGTCCTCAGCCTGGATCAATCATCCCCAATCTTCCCCACCTCGCTTGTCACCCATCTCAGACTTTCCTGATCTCCCGTCTAAAGCAGCTTTTGCAGCCAGCCAGCATGGTGGCTCACACCTGTAATCCCAGCACTTTGAGAGGCCGAGGCGGGTGGATCACCTGAGGTCAGGAGTTTGAGACCAGCCTGGCCAGCATGGTGAAACCCCCGTCTCTACTAAAAATACAAAAATCAGCTGGATGTGGTAGCATGTGCCTGTAATCCCAGCTGCCCGGGAGGCTGAGGCATGAGAATTGCTTGAACCTGGGAGTCGGAACTTGTGTGAGCTGAGATCATGCCACTGTGCTCCAGCCTGGGCGACAGAGCTAGACTCTGTCTTGAAAAAAAATCCCTCCCTCTGCTTTTGGGGGATATTGTTCCCCAATGTCACACAGTGTCGGGGCTGGGATTTAAATCTGGGTCTATGGGACTCTCTGCACAGCTACATTTTGGGGTAGCCTTGGCATTTGTACTTTTTTATCTGTTTGTTTGTTTGAGATGGAGTTTTGCTCTTGTGGCCCAGGCTGGAGTGCAATGCCTCAATCTTGGCTCACTGCTACCTCCATCTCCTGGATCCAAGTGATTCTCCTGTCTCAGCCTCCCAAGTAGCTGAGATTACAAGCATGCACCACCACGCCCAGCTAGTTTTTTGTATTTAGCAGAGATGAGGTTTCACCATATTGGTCAGGCTGGTCTCAAACTCCTGATCCACCTGCCTCTGCCTTCCAAAGTGCTGGGATTACAGACGTGAGTCACCGCGCCCAGCAACTTCATGCTTTTCTTTATACCCAGAGGGGACCAACCACAGCATGCATCAGATTGTCACAAGCCTCCATGAGAGGCCACCAGGTCACCCTGAATCCTCTGTCACCATTCTGAGGGGCTGTCATGACTGAGACCAAAGGCAGCACTGACCAGGCCAGGACATACCCCCAAGGGGCCTGCCTGTGGCCACAAGACAGCCTGACGTCACCACCTTCAATCAACACACCCCCTGGGATTTTTTCACAGCCAACTCTTGGCTCACTAATGAGTCCCTGTTCAGTGATTCTGGGCTTTTCCTAGCCCCCCACAGCTTAGAGACAGCAGGTCAACTTAGCCTCGTGGTGCCCCTTGAGCCCGCCCCGTTCTCCCGGTAGGACAGTCAGCAGAGAACCGGTTCCAAGAAAAAGAACCACTCACCACGGAGATGGTAAACAGGGAGTTATCGAAGGACATGTCTGAAACAGAAAGAGAAAGAAAACCCAGGATTGGGGGCCAGTTGTAACTTCCCTGCTCCCTGCCATCCCCGCGCTGCCCCCCAGCCCACAGGGAAGCAATTGGGGTCCATCTCCCAGCATCCTCTATGGCGCCCTTCCAACCCATTCTGCACGGTGAACTGTTCACAGCTACAAAGTGAACCAAGTCTTTCTACACACAGCCTTCCTAGGGGGATCTCTCACTGCCCTCGGGAAAATGGGTATCTTATCTCAGGCCTTCCAGAAGGAGCACCTGCCAGCTCCTCTTCCTCCCCAGGCTCTCCTCCAATTGCTCCATCACCCATTTTTTTTTTCTTGTTTTTGAGACGGAGTCTCACTCTGTTGCCCAGGCTGGAGTGCAATGGCGCGATCCTGGCTCACTGCAACTTCCGCCTCCTGGGTTCAAGTGATTGTCCTGCCTCAGTGTCCTAATAGCTGGGATTACAGGCATGCACCACTACACCCAGCTAATTTTTATATTCTTAGTAGAGATAGGGATTCACCATGTTGGCCAGGTTGGTCTCGAACTCCTGGCCGCAAGAGATCTGCCAGCCTCAGCCTCCCAAAGTGCTGGGATTACAGGCGTGAGCCACCACACCCGGCCTCCATCACCCATTCTTGCAGGTCTCTGCTTAAACATCACTTCTAGCCAGGTGAGGTGGCTCACAGCTGTAATCCCAACGCTTTGGAAGGCCAAGGAGGGAGGATCACTTGAGCCCAGGAGTTCAAGACCAGCCTGGGCAACGTAATTTTTTGTTTCTAGAAAAAAAAAAATTTTTAAAGTAGCTGAGTGTGGTGGTGTGTGCCTGTGGTCCCAGCTACTCAGGAGGCTGAGAGGGGAGGATCACTTCAGCCTAGGAGGTCGAGGCTGCAGTGAGCTATGATTGCACCACTGCGCTCCTGTCTGGGTGACAGAGCAAGACTCTGTCTCAAAAAAACAAAAACAAAAACAAAAACAAAAAGAGGGCCGGGCGCGGTGGCTCACGCTTGTAATCCCAGCACTTTGGGAGGCCGAGGCGGGTGGATCACGAGGTCAGGAGATCGAGACCACGGTGAAACCCCGTCTCTACTAAAAATACAAAAAATTAGCCGGGCGTGGTGGTGGGCGCCTGTAGTCCCAGCTACACGGAGAGGCTGAGGCAGGAGAATGGCGTGAACCCGGGAGGCGGAGCTTGCAGTGAGCCGAGATTGTGCCACTACACTCCAGCCTGGGCGACAGAGCGAGACTCCGTCTCAAAAAAAAACCAAAAAAAAAAAAAAAAAAAAAAACAAAAAGAAGGGCGGTGGCTCACGCCTGTAATTGCCTGTAATCTCAGCACTTTGGGAGGCTGAGGCAGGTGGATCACCTGAGGTCACGAGTTCGAGACCAGCCAGGCCAACATGGTGAAACCCTACCTCTACTAAAAATACAAAAATTAGCTGGGCGTGGTGGCACGTGCCTGTAATCCCAGCTACTCGGGAGGCTGGGGCAGGAGAATCACTTGAACCTGGGAGGCAGAGGTTGCAGTGAGCTGAGATTGTGCCACTGCACTCCAACCTGGGCAACACAGTGAGACTCCGTCTCAAAAAAAAAAAGAAAAACATCACTTCCTCAGGGGACCACCTGCCTTGTCCCAGACACAGTCTGGTGCCACCATGGGCTGTTTCCCATTGGAGAATGGGCTTGTGGACAGACAGCACATCTGTCTTGGTTACGAAAGGACCCTCTCAGATATTAGCACATAGTAAGTGCTCAATAAGCGTGTGTGTTGGACCAGGAATGAAATAGAGAGAATACATTTCTCTGCTCGGGGTGCCTTCAAGAGAACATCCTGCATGACAGACTGGCTGCCTTTCGCCCCCTTGGGGAAGCTGGCAGAATGGCATGTTCTGGAAGGCAAGTGTGGCCCGGGAGTCCCGGAGATAGACATGGTCCTTTCCCCATGGAGCTGGCCGTCCAGCAGAGGAAATGAGTATGAAATATGCAAGCACCCAATGATCACTTAATTCTGTTTCATTTTCGTTTCTTTCTTCCTTTTTTTGAGATGGAGTCTCGCTCTGTCACCAGGCTGGAGTGCAGTGGTGCAATCTTGGCTCACTGCAACCTCTGCCTCCTGGGTTCAAGCGATTCTTCTGTCTCAGCCTCCCAAGTAGCTGGGACTACAGGCATGCGCCACCATGCCCAGCTAATTTTTGTATTTTTAGTAGAGACAGGGTTTCACCATGTTGGCCAGGATGGTCTTGATCTCCTGACCTCGTGATCCACCTGCCTTGGCCTCCCAAAGTGCTGGGATTACAGGCGTGAGCCACCGCGCCTAGCCTTTTTTTTTTTTTTTTTTTTTGAGATGGAGTCTCGTTCTTTCGCCCAGGCTGGAGTGCAGCAGCGCGATCTCGGCTCACTGCAAGCACCGCCTCCCAGGTTCACGCCATTCTCCTGCCTCAGCCTCCCGAGTAGCTGGGACTACAGGCGCCCACCACCACACCCACCTAATTTTTTGTATTTTTACTAGAGACGGGGTTTCGCCGTTTTAGCCAGGATGGTCTCGATCTCCTGACCTCGTGATCCGCCCGCCTCGGCCTCCCAAAGTGCTGGGATTACAGGCGTGAGCCACCGTGCCTGGCCCCTTTTTTTTTTTTTTTTTTTTTGAGATGGAGTCTCACTCTGTCGCCTAGAGTGCAGTGGTGCAATCTTGGCTCACTGCAACCTCTGCCTCCCAGGTTCACATGATTCTCCTTGCCTCAACCTCTCAAGTAGCTGGGATTACAGGTGCCCACCACCACATCCTGCTAATTTGTATTTTTAGTAGGGATAGGGTTTCACTGTGTTGGCCAGGCTGATCTCGAATTCCTGACCTCGTGATCCGCCCGCCTCAGCCTCCTAAAGTGCTGGGATTACAGTTGTGAGCCACCGCGCCCGGCCGCCTAATTGTATTTCTACCGAGGGGTAAGAATGGTCGGACCTGGGGTCCTGTAAGTAGCAGGCACAGACCCTGTCTAGGGAGTCAGGGAAGGCTTCCCAGAGGAGGTGACCTTTAGGTTAAGTCAAAGGAGAGAAGGTGAGAACCCAGGGGAAGAGGTGGCGAGGGTGTGTTTTGACCCTAAAGGGAACAAGCAGTCACAGAAGAAATTTGATTGGTGTGTGATGAGGCCTGATGGCATTTGGAGGTGTAATCCTTTCCCCACTGGAGTCAGGAGTGTGGAGGCACAGACCTGTGCTGTCGATGTTAATCTGGGCCCAGCAGGATTCTCGATCTCTGCAAAGGAATTCAGGAGAAAGTGACAGGGACCAGGGTTGCCCCTTGAGTCAGGAGGCTTGATCGGGAAAGCTCTGGCCCCAAACCACACCGAAAACGTAGCGTTTGCTCCCCACCCACCGACCCATGGGTCTTCCCCACAGAAGGACAGTAACATCCTGATTTCTGGAACTGTCACACTGTGGGACAGCCCCTCGGCTGGGGGAAGAAAAAAACATGGAAATTCTCTTGGGCCAGGCGCAGTGGCTCACGCCTGTAATCCCAACACTTTGGGAGGCTGAGGCAGGTGGATCACTTGAGGTCAGGAGTTCAAGATCAGCCTGGACAACACGGTGAAACCCCGTCTCTACTAAAAAATACAAAAATTAGCCAGGTGTGGTGGCGTGTGCCTGTAGTCCCAGCTACTCAGGAGGCTGAGGCATGAGAATCGCTTGAACCCAGGAGGCGGAGGTTGCAGTGAGCCGAGATTGCACCACTGCACTCCAGCCTGGGCGACAGAGCAAGACTCCGTCCAAAAAAAAAAAATACATATATATAAACCAGGTGCGGTGGCTCATGCCTGTAATCCCAGCAGTTTGGGAGGCGGAGGCGGGCGGATCACCTGAGGTTGGGAGTTCAAGACCACCATGACCAACATGGAGAAACCCCATCTCTACTAAAAATACAAAATTAGCAGGGTGTGGTGGCACATGCCTGTAATCCCAGCTGCTCGGGAGGCTGAGGCAGGAGAACTGCTGGAACCCAGGAGGCAGAGGTTGCGGTGAGCTGGGGATTGCACCATTGCACTCCTGCCTGGGCAACAAGAGCAAAACTCCATCTCAAAAAAAAAAAAAAAAAAATACATATATATATTCTCCTGGTTAGCAGGCCCACAGCCAGGTGAAGCTGGGATTCAATCCCCAGAGCAGGTTTTCATCTCCAGGCAGCAGGATGTCTCCCCACTCTCAGAGGAGAGAAACTGAGGCCAGGGCCAGTTAGGACATCCTGGCGCCCAGGAACCTGGGCCATCGCCTACAGTGCAATTGGGCACCGTACAACCCCAGGGGCATTCTTTAGAAACTGACTGTGGGTATCTAGAGTGATTGTGACCGTTTTCTGGCAGCTGGGGATAAAGGGGTGTGGGGAAGGGCCTCTCCCTGGGCAAACTGCTCACTCTGTGACTGAGTGCTGAGCCTCAGTCCTCTCTTCTGTAAAATAGGGCTATTCATGGTGCCTGTTTCCAGGGCTGCTGTAAGGATAAGGAGCGCTAGCTTCAGAGAGTCCTAGCACAGTTCTCCAGCACACAGGCGGCACTTAATAAGTGGCTCCTGTTCCTATTATGCAGCATGCCTACCAGGAGGCGCTGTTTGTGGGGGGCATGGAGTGCCCACCCTGCCAGGGAAGTGTCCTTCTATCCCCAAACCACCCTCTGTGGGTCTCCAGGGATGATCTCACCTTTTCTTCTGTAAATTTTTGAGTTTAACTGGAACAAAAAAGAAATGAGCATGTGTTAGATTTTGGTCCTAATTGTATCCAGCAATTTCTGTTTTTTGTTTTTGTTTTTGTTTTTGTTTTTGTTTTGAGACAGAGTCTCACTCTTTCACCCAGGCTGGAGTGCAGTGCTCAATCTTGGCTCACTGCAACCTCTGCCTCCTGGATTTAAGCAATTCTCCTGCCTCAGCCTCCCAAGTAGCTGGGATTACAAGTGCGCATCAGCAGGCCCGGCTATTTTTGTATTTTAGTAGAGAAGAGGTTTCATCATGTTGGCCAGACTGGTCTTGAACTACTGACCTCAAGTGATCCACCCGCCTCGGCCTTCCAAAGTGCTGGGATTACAGGCATGAGCCACCCCACCTGGCCTGGAAGGCCTCAGATTTTTTTTCGTTGTTTTTTGAGACAGAGTCTCGTTCTGTCACCCAGGCTAGAGTGCAGTGGTATGATCTCGACTCACTGCAACCTCCGCCTCCCAGGTTCAAGTGATTCTTCTGCCTCAGCCTCCCATGTAGCTGGGACTACAGGTGCTCACCACCACGCCCGGCTAATTTTTGTGTTTTCATTAGAGATGGGGTTTCACCATATTGCCCAGGCTGGTCTCAAACTCCTGGCCTCATGATCTGCCCACCTTGGCCTCCCAAAGTGCTGGGCCATCCTGGACAACATGGTGAAACCCTGTCTCCACTAAAAATACAAAAGTTAGCTGGGTGTGGTGGCACGTACCTGTAGTCCCAGCTACTCGGGAGGCTGAGGCAGGAGAATCGCTTTAACCTGGGAGGCGGAGGTTGCATTG